>NC_091470.1:107457401-107779060 GCF_036971445.1 Narcine bancroftii | reverse complement strand
ACCTGAACGTCGGTCTGCCCTAATCGCACATGAATTCCTCAGACTTGACATTGACATAGCTGGTCTCAGTGAAGTCCGCCTCGCAGATGTAGGCAGCCTCCAAGAACGCGGCGCGGGCTATGCACTCTACTGGTCTGGCAAGCCTATGGATGAACGACGCCTGTCTGGTGTAGGCTTCATGGTCAAGAATTCCATTGCCTCCAAACTCGAAAACCTCCCCACAGGCCACTCGGACTGGATCATGTCCATGCGATTCCCCCTTCAAAACAAGCGTCGCATCACCCTCATCAGTGTCTATGCTCCAACCCTCCAGGCGGAACCAGCAGAAAAGGACAAGTTCTACACTGATCTGCGCAACCTCATTCAACGCACTCCTACAGCCGACAAGGTTGTCATCCTTGGCGACTTCAACGCTCGCGTCGGCAAAGTCTCAGAAACCTGGCCAAGAATCCTGGGCAAGCATGGTGTCGGCAATTGCAATGACAACGGGCGCCTCTTGTTGGAGCTCTGCGCAGAACAGCAGCTTGTCATTACAAACACCCTTTTTCAGCAGAGGGACAGCCTGAAGACTACCTGGATGCATCCCCGATCCAAACACTGGCATCTCCTGGACTTCGTCCTGGTGCGAGAAAGAGACAACGAGATGTGCCCCACACCAGGGTCTTGCCCAGTGCGGAATGCCACACTGACCACCGGCTGGTTCGCTGCAAGCTCAACCTTCACTTCAAGCCAAAGTCCAGGAACAGTAAAGCCCCCAGAAAGAGGTTCAATGTTGGAAACTTGCAGTCAGACGAAGTGAGAGGAAACTTCCAGGCAAACCTCAAAGAAAAGCTTGAGGATGCAATCCGCCTCAAGGATTCGTCCCCGAAACCCTCTGGGATCAGCTGAAGACTGCCATACTGCAATCCACTGAAGAGGTATTGGGCTTCTCCTCCAGGAAAAACAAGGACTGGTTCGACGAAAACAACCAGGAAATCCAGGAGCTGCTGGCAAAGAAGCGAGCTGCCCACCAGGCTCACCTTGCAAAGCCGTCCTGGCCAGAGAAGAAACGAGCCTTCCGTCGCGCATGCAGCCATCTTCAGCGCAAACTCCGGGAGATCCAAAATGAGTGGTGGACTAGCCTCGCCAAACGAACCCAGGTCAGCGCGGACATTAGCGACTTCAGGGGTTTTTACGAGGCTCTAAAGCTGTGTACGGCCCCTCACCCCAAGTCCAAAGCCCGCTGCGCAGCTCAGACGGCAAAGTCCTTCTCAGCAACAAGATCTCCATCCTCAACCGATGGTCAGAACACTTCCAATCTCTTTTTAGTGCCAACCGCTCAGTCCAAGAATCCACCCTGCTCCAGCTCCCTCAACAGCCCTTAAGGCTAGAGCTGGATGAGTTCCTCACCCGGGTAGAGACATATAAGGCAATTGAACAACTGAAAAGTGGCAAAGCAGCAGGTATGGATGGAATCCCCCCAGAGGTCTGGAAGACTGGCGGCAAAACTCTGCATGCCAAACTGCATGAGTTCTTCAAGCTCTGCTGGGACCAAGGAAAGCTGCCTCAGGACCTTCGTGATGCCATCATCATCACCCTGTACAAAAACAAAGGTGAGAAATCAGACTGCTCAAACTACAGGGGAATCATGCTGCTCTCTATTGCAAGCAAAATCTTCGCTGGGATTCTCCTAAATAGAATAATACCTAGTGTCGCCGAAAATGTTCTCCCAGAATCACAGTGCGTCTTTCGCGCAAACAGAGGAACTACTGACGTGGTCTTTGCCCTCAGACAGCTCCAAGAAAAGTGCAGTGAACAAAACAAAGGACTCTACATTACCTTTGTTGACCTCACCAAAGCCTTCGACACCGTGAGCAGGAAAGGGCTTTGGCAAATACTAGAGCGCCTCGGATGCCCCCCAGAGTTCCTCAACGTGGTTATCCAACTGCACGAAAACCAACAAGGTCGGGTCAGATACAGCAATGAGCTCTCTGAACCCTTCTCCATTAATACTGGCGTGAAGCAAGGCTGCGTTCTCGCACCAACCATCTTTTCAATCTTCTTCAGCACGGTGCTGAAACAAGCCATGAAAGACCTCAACAATGAAGACGCTGTTTACATCCGGTACCGCACGGATGGCAGTCTCTTCAATCTGAGGCTCCTGCAAGCTCACACTAAGACACAAGAGCAACTTGTCCGTGAACTACTCTTTGCAGACGATGCCGCTTTAGTTGCCCATTCAGAGCCAGCTCTTCAGCGCTTGACGTCCTGTTTTGCGGAAACTGCCAAAATGTTTGGCCTGGAAGTCAGCCTGAAGAAAACTGAGGTCCTCCATCAGCCAGCTTCCCACCATGACTACCAGCCCCCCCACATCTCCATCAGCCACACAAAACTCAAAACGGTCAACCAGTTTACCTATCTCGGCTGCACCATTTCATCAGATGCAAGAATCGACAACGAGATAGACAACAGACTCGCCAAGGCAAATAGTGCCTTTGGAAGACTACACAAAAGAGTCTGGAAAAACAACCAACTGAAAAACCTCACAAAGATTAGTGTATACAGAGCCGTTGTCATACCCACACTCCTGTTCGGCTCCGAATCATGGGTCCTTTACCGGCATCACCTACGGCTCGGATCTACAACACTTTTTCAGACCCTGCCTTTTACTTTTCATGTCCTTCCCTAGTTTAACTTGCCAAAACGCAACACTTTGTACATGTCTGAACTAAATAACATCTGCTGTTACTTGGCTCGGTTTCCACATTGACATAGATCCTGTTATAATCTTAGATAACCTTCTTCACTGTAGTGCTAAATACATTCTTAATCAAATTGTTGATTATGGATGATGAACAGTACTGGACCTATCATGGATGCTTCTGGCACACTGTTGGTCACTGGCCTCCATCTGATAAAGAATCCTCCATTACCACACTCTTCTCCAACCTACAAGCCAAATTTGAATCCATTCGGCTTGCTCCCCCTAGATCCCTTCGGATAACCATATAACCACTTACAGCACAGAACAGGCCAGTTCGGCCCTACTAGTCCATGCTGTAACAAATCCCCACCCTCCTAGTCCCACTGACCAGCACCCGGTCCATACCCCTCCAGTCCTCTCCTATCCATGTAACTATCCAATCTTTCCTTAAATGTAACCAATGATCCCGCCTCGACCACGTCTGTCAGAAGCTCATTCCACAACCCCACCACCCTTTGCGTAAAGAAATTTCCCCTCATCTTCCCCTTATAATTTTCCCCCTTCAATCTTAAACCATGCCCTCTAGTTTGAATCACCCCCACTCTTAATTGAAAAAGCCTATCCACATTTACTCTGTCTGTCCCTTTTAAAATCGTAAACACCTCTATCAAGTCCCCTCTCAATCTTCTATGCTCCAGAGAAAAAAGCCCCAGTCTGCACAACCTTTCCCTGTAACTCAAACCTTGAAATCCTGTCAACATTCTCGTGAACCTTCTCTGCACTCTCTCTATTTTGTTTATATCTTTCCTATAATTTGGTGACCAAAACTGTACACAGTACGCCAAATTTGGCCTCACCAATGCCTAACCTTTGGGACCAACCTACCATGTGGGACTTGTCAAAGTGTGGTTGAAGTCCATTTAGACAATGTCTACTGCCCTGCCCTTATCACTTCTTTTGGTCACCTCTGGGAAAACTGAATCAGACATGTGAGACATGATTTCTCATGCAGAAAGCCAGATAAGTATGAAATGGATTTTGAAAGGTCAAACTTGAAGGCAGAGTACATGGTTAATGGTAGATTTTTAAACAATATTTTAATTTTCATAGACTTGCAAAATTCAAACAAAACATTCATGTAATATACAGGTCTGTATTTATTTCCCCCACTCTTCTTTTCCATCCCATTCCCCAAACTCCGCATCCTCATACAACTAAAACTACAGTCAATTAAATTATATTGATACAAATTCCAGTGGGTCAAAGACCCCTACGTAAATCTGGGAAAAGGCACAGGTAAAAAACAAATAGAAAGGCTAAGTAACAAAGGATAAAAAAATTCAAAATAATTTAAATGAAATTGAATTAAAAAATAAATTAAAAAACTCAAAATCAAACTGAAAAAACACCTCTCCTGTCCCACTTCCTTGTTCACATACATTTCCCCCACTGGGAGGGATTGCTCCAGTACCCCTATTTTGAAATGTTTTTGGGGGGGGGGCGGTGGCTAGTCAATTTGTGTGCCAATATATTTCAAGTAAGGTTGCCATACCTTAACAAATGTGTCATGTTTCTTCCTTAGATTGTATGTGATTTTCTCCAGGGGAATGCAACACTGCATTTGCATATTTCATTGTGTTGTACTTAGTTGGGAGTTGGACTTCCACAAAACTGCTATACACTTCCTGGCTACTGCCAAGGTGACCTTTAAATATGAACTTTGATATTTGGACAGTCTAAAACTCAGATCTCCAATGTCTCCCAAACGGTACACTTCTGGATCCTGTGGAAAATCAACTTTTGTAATTTTTTTTGGAATGTCCCCAAGGTCCTTCCAGAAAGATCTTACCTTTGTAAATAGCCAGGAGGCATGGACGAAAGTTCCAACCTCCACATCACACCTATAAAACACTGAAATTTCAGGTTTTGAATTGTGTAATTTTTGAGGTGTGAGGTACAGCTGGTGCAAGAAATTGTATTGCACCAACCTGTATTTGGCATTGACGACTCCAGTCACATTGTCGTGACAAAGGTCTTGCCACAATTCTTCATTGATTGTTGTACCAAAGTCCATCTCCCATCTCTTCCTTGACCTCTGTAAGCCCAGCTTCAGGCCCTCACTTTGGAATATGTAATTAATCTTGGGGTATATTATATTTTATATTATATATTAATATGTCTTTAAAAGAGATTGTGGGCTGTTTAGTGTAGGTCACTTCAAGTAGACTAACACCACATCTGATTTAAAATGCAAGAGCTTTGCTGAAAGTGAAATACTGAGATACCAGTGCCTTTGCAAAGACAATGAAAACTACTTTGGAAGTAATTTCAAAAGGTAGGTGCAAATAAACAGTCCAGGCTCAAAGTGCTGATAAAGATCTTTCAAGGATTGGGCTAGCCTTGCAAGAAATTCTGGTTTTTTCAAGCAGAGAGAGAGGATAGAACCAACAGGATTTCTCTTTTATAGAGAGAAAGAGAGAGAGAGAGAGAGTTCAGTGGCTTTTAAGGCTGCAACATGACAAGCTGGTTGGAAACCCCATTTTGAAGACGGGTTGTGAGTTCTGAGTTCAGCCTGTTGAAAAACCCTTGTAGTCCTTTGTTTAAAAGGAAATGGCAGGTTAGAGTGTTTCTCCTGAAATGGGGAACTCTATGATGACCTGGAAGAAGAGTGTCCGATGAGCAATAAATCTCTCACTGAAACCAAATAGAACCTTCCTAAGTGTTAACCATTTCCCTTTTCACTGGAGCATAGTGAAAATTCATAAATGTTAAATTCTGTGCACAGTTTAAGAATTGCCTGATACTGGAGAAGTGAGATTAGACTGTGAATCAAAGAACTTTCCTGAACATATACACATTACATACACGTGCGCTTAAAATTAGAAGGGGGTTAAGTTAATAGTAATAAGTTAAAGTTTGATCCTGTTTTCATGTTTAAAGAAAATTAAAAGCAACTTTTGTTTAAGTAACCATTTGTCTTGGTGAATTTCTATTGCTGCTGGGTTTTGGGATCCTCTGGACTGGTAACAAATTGGGGACTCGTCTTTTCGGATTGAAGTATTTGGAGATTTGGGATCTTAAACTTTTGGAGTTTTTGCAATTTATTAGTTAATTTTTTTTCCAAGCTAATTTAAAGCTTGTGTGTGTGTGTGTGTGTGGAAAACAGCAGCAATGGATGTTAGAACATTTTTGTTACAACCATCACCTGTGGAGCTGCAGAGAAAAAGAAAAGAGGAACCGATGGTCATTGTGAAGGAATTAAAGCTGGCTGAAGTCAAGCATTTGATGAGGAAAATACAAATACAGAAGATTATAGTGAAATATTATATAGGTGAGGGAAAATTTGTTGAGAAAGACAGACAATTTTCCGGAGGATAGATCTTTTGAATTGCAATTGGAATTGGAAAAGTGGAATGTGGAAGTAGAAAGAGAGAAATGAGGGTGGAAGAAGAAAGAGAAACGGGAGTTTGAATTGCAGGGACATGAGGCAGAGCAAACTGAAAAAAAGAGATGAGGATGAAAAATGGAGGATATATGAAGCAGAGGAAATTAAAAAAAAAACTAGAAGAAATATGAGTTAGAGGTGGCCGAAAAACAGGGAGGATGAGTCCTCTGGATTCATAACATCCCTGTTGAATTAGAATCTCCACATTACTACATTTAGGTAGGGTCATAGAAGATCCCAATTTTTCCCTTACTTTCAGATAGCAGAAGATTGTTCTATTAGACAAATTGTATTTGTTCCTCAACTGGTCGAGTGACATAAGCTGCCTTTGATTGTAACAATCCTCGATACACCTGATCCCTTTCTGGCACCCCGTGTCCAGGATTTTATTACCCAGAGTCAAGGGTATTAAATTGTTCTGGGTCAAAGCCGTTTAGGGAGATAATCCCACTTTCAATCTAATACATTGATCTCTTCTTTGCCATATCTAAAGTATATGCTTTAGTATGGGGTTATTTGTTTTTTAAAAATCAATTTGTATCCCATTTATATATAAACTCTCCTGCTATGTTTTCATCTACCACATATAGTCCAGTTTGTGCCAAGGAGGGGGAGGCCTTCCCTCAGAGAATGAGGCAATAAACTTTGCCTGGTGTGCCCAATAATATTTTTTGAAATCAGGTAATTTAAAACCCCTCAAATTATAGTTCCATGTTAGTTTTTTTTCCATGGAGATTCTAACCACTTTACTGTTCCACAGGAACCTTCTATCATTTCTATCTTATTTGTTAAGCATCTTAAAAAAAAACCCGGGGTAACAATTGGAAAAAGATGCTGGAGCCTTGGCATCACCTTCATTCTGACACAGTTAACTCTGCCCACCAGTGTGATGGGCAGAGTCCTCCATCTAGCTGGTCTTCCTCAATCTTCTGGAGTAAAAGGAGATAATTAAGTTTGTATAAGTTGTATAAATTGTCTAATTTTATCCCCAGATATTTAATGCCTTCTTGTGGCCATATTTAATGCCTTCTTGTGGCCATTTGAAATGACTTCTCTGTTGATATTGTCTATAATTCCCATTTGTCAAAGTCATAATCTCACTTTTGTCCAGATTTACCTTGTACTGCAAGACCTTCCCATAATCCTCCAGCATGGTCCTCAGCCTGGCCAATGACCCCACCCGGGGTCTGTCAAATATAGTAACACATCATCAGCGAGAAAGGTTGTTTTTTTTTTTGTGTTCCTCCTGAACTCCATTATGCCCGGATCCTTCCGACTAGCTTCCGCCAATGGTTCATTTGCCAGTATGAACAGTGCTGGGGAGAATGGACATCCCTGCCTACTGGATCTGCTCAATGGAAACACTCGAGACATTTGCCCATTTGTAATAATTTTTGGTTGGGGTTTACAGTAAAATGTCCTCACCCAATTAATAAATGTTTGACCCAATCCATATTTCTCCACTACCTTGAACAAAAAGTCCCACTTCAATCTGTCAAAAGCCTTTTCCACACCCAGTGCCACAGCCAGTCCTGCATCAACCCTTGTTTGTGCCAGATGTACTATATTAAGCAATCTAGCTATATTATTTGTCTCCTCTCTACACATCCAGCTTGGTCTGGATTCATTAATTTCGGCAACTATTCTGCCAACCTGTTGCCCATGCTTTTGCAATGATTTTATGATCTGTATTCAATAAGAGATGGGTCTATGTGAAGCAGGATTCAATGGGTGCCTGCCTTTTTTTTGAATCTCTGTGAGAAAGACTCTGGGAGGGTATGAGTCTCTGCTGCCTGATCCATCACCTTCATAAAAAGGAGCTTTAACAGATCCTTGAATTCTTTATAACATTTGGCAGGAAACCATCCTCCCTGGTGATTTGCCAGCCTGCAGAGAGCACAGGGTCCATGCAATCTCCTGTTAATGGCAGATTTCTTACAGTGTGGAAGAACGGAGAGACGTTGGGTTCAAATCCATCGCTCTCACTAGGTTGTTGCACAGGTTGATGGTGTGGTTAAGAAGGCTTATGGAATGCTGGCCTCATTAGTCAGAGGGACTGAGCTCAAGAGTCATGAGGTAATGATTCAGCTATATAAAACTAGTTAGACCGCACTTGGAATATTGTGTTCAGTTCTGGTTGCCACATTACAGGAAGGGTGGATTTACCAGGATGTTGCCTGGATTAGAAAAAGTGCCTTGGAGGCAAGGTTTTTCTCTTTGGAGCTAAAGGAAGAGAGTTGACTTAATAAAAGTCTACAAGATTATAGTCCCTTTCACATTTGCAAGTGATCCCTGGAATTAACGGTCAATCAGCCTTTAAAGTGTTTAGTGTGAAAGCAAAATGAGCTCATCATCATGCTGAGGATTGATGGCTTCAACCCCAGTGCAATCCCCGGCACCTGCAGACGCCGGCATTGCAATCGTGTAAGTGTGAAATGGGCAATTGCATTGTGAGATTGAAAGGACCCAAGTTTTTGTGTGAATACAGGAATGTAAAGGAAGAAAACATTAAAATGAAGGTATAAACTTTGCTGTGGGAAAGTCGCAGCGAGTGATAATAGCAATAAAGGTCAATTTTTAAACAGCATGGGAAAGTTGGTAGCGCTATAGCACACAATTTATAAAGATCATGGGAAAAAGCAATGGCGGACCTGATTTCCCAGAAAGGTGTGCGGCAGAGAAATCCCTCTATGAATGCTCCATGTATGCAGTCGTGCATACACCCTTTTCTCTGATGCACAGAATTCTGGGAGGGCAGGTCTGCCATCGCTTTTTCCCACGGTATTTATGAACCGTACGTGATAGTACTATCAACTTTCTAATTGTGTGCTATAGCAATATCAACTTTCCCAGGCTGTTTAAAACTTGTTTGCTATTGCTAGCACTTTCCAATGGTCCGTAATAAAGGCTTATGTAGGTCAGCACAACAACAGCAGGGGCTGAAGGGCTCATGCTATGTTGTTCATAAAGTTTAATTATGTTATAATTGGGCAAGATTAATTATGTTCAAATATAAGATCATAATACATTGATCAGGATTTAGGGCAGGTTCACCATCGCTCAATGCGTCATGACGTCACAGGTAGAAAGAAGGTAGAGCAGTCCTAACCCTGTAGATGGTTCCTTGCAAGTGTGAAAACATTCAATGCCCCTGTGTCCCCATGCTCATTGTGATGGTGTTGGACATGCTGTTTCTGATCTGGACTAACTGAGGATCCAATTACAGAGAAAGGTGTTTAGGCCCAACAGGTTCAACTTCCTAATCATTGTGTTGAATAATTGTGTTGAATGCTGAGCTGGCCTATGAACACCATTTCAACATATGAGTCTTTATTTTCCAGGTGGGTGCGGGATAGGTGGAGCGTGGTGGCAACGGCGTCATCTTTAGATCGGTTGGGATGGTATGCAAAATACAGGAGGTCCAGTGAGGGAGACAGCTGAGCCTTGATGAGCTCCATGACTAGCTTCTTGAAGTACATCATGACGGTGGATGTGAGTGTGACAGGACAGTAATTGTTGAGACAGAACACTGAGGGCTTCTCATGCTCATTTATCTCAAAATGCACAAAAAACATAAACAGCTTTGGGTCTGATTTGTGTTTGGATGGGGATATGAGTATTAATCGGTGGAATGATTAGAAAAAGAAACGGCAAAGCTGACCAAAACTATGGGTGAAAAGGAAAAAAAAACACAATGCTGGAGAAACTCAGCAGGTCAAACAGTGCATTTTATGTAGCAAAGATAAAGATAAATAACCATCGTTTCTGGCTTGAGCCCTTCATCAAGGTATAAGCAAAATATAGGCACCTATCTGTTTGACCAGCTGATTCTCCAGCATTGTGTTTTTACTTCAACCACAGTGTTTGCAGACTTTCATGTATTACTCCTGTGTGAAAAGAGATTAAAAAAAAAGTAAAACAGAAAAAAAAAACCATTATGGAGTGAGCCACTGACAGAAAAAATAAATTTACCTTCCTAAAAAGTATTTTTAAGAAATTATTCTGTAATTTGTAAATGTGTAATAAGTTGTAACATGTGCAACAAGCAATGAGGTTCAGAGTTCCAAAAATCACAGAATAATAGACATTTGTTTGATTTTTCAGGATGAAGCAGCTTGTATATCTGCTGTTTGGGCTGAATGCTCTTTCTCATTGGAAGGCAGACTCTTCAATAAATGAGGAAGAATCAATATGTATAATTGAAAACAGCGGCAACAGTAGTACTTGCAGGCAAGCACAAACAAAGATCTGATTGGACATTAAGTTGACCATTGTTGGGCAAGTTGAGCTTTTTCATACCACCTCTTTCTTATTGACATTGCATGACAGAGTATATGACATTGTCACAAACCACAGGTGGAACATTTCCAGCCATGTTACCATTGCATTGTTCTAACATCTGAATTGAAGGCAGTACTACTTTCAAAAATGCTGAAAGGAAAGAGAAGCAGATGAATGATGGAGGAAAAAGAAGAGGACTGATGGTAAACTTGTAACATTGGAAAAAAAAATGGATTCCCAGAGTGGTGAAGTGCAGAGTGAGGCTCTGCAAAGTGGGAGAGCGCACGTGTGAGATGTGTGAATCTCTGCACACATAGTCTGAGATTTCCTATGTTACAATATCCCAAAACCACAGGAGAGCTTATGTGCACCTTTATAAATTAGCCTTCATTTGGATATTAGTTCTAATTTGAATTCCATTTCTGCTACAGAAATATTCCACAGTTGAGATACTGGAAAAAAAGTTAAATTTCCATAATTTTAGATGATGTGTTGACATTTCTAGTGGCTAGCAATATTTATAATGTAACATGAAATTGAAGATTTTCTGGAAAATTTGTTTTTTATTGGCACTAAAAACAATAGACATTCTTAATAAATCCTAGTAACTTGACAAGCTCTGATTATAGTGGTTTTGGGAGGAAGTAAATGTATGTCTTTACCACAGCATAGAAGCAGGCTATCGGATGCTAGAAGTTTGCATTGGTGTTTTTACCTCCAAATCTAAAGTGTTAAATTTAATTTTGTACAATGCTGTAATCTCCATGGCGAAGTTTTTATAAACTTCATTTACATTTATACTTCTTTTAAATTTGTGATACCTCATTTCCATTTCCCTGGTTATTGAAAACAATTTTCCAAATATTGATATTATGATTGTATGCAATACACAAAAGTGCTGGCGAAACGCAGCAGGTCATGCAGCACCTGCAGCAAGCAAAGGGTTGCCTTTGTATAGATGCTGTGTGACCTGCTCTTTCTCCAGTACTTTTGTGTATTACAGTATCAACACAGCAAACTTTCCATTCAGCTGCTCCACTGCAAAGTCTCTTTGAGGGATACTTACCCTAAACAAGTCCTCTTCTCTTCAAAGGGAATTCTATGAAATCTCTTTCACTACCTGACAGCCCGCACTGGCCACCCCAGTACTGATGGCCCGCGCCAGCCGCCCCAAACCTGACAGTCCGAAGGGACAGGAGCTACAGTGCACTCCGAGATGCCTCCCGTGCAGCTGTCCCTTTCAGGTGGCCAGCGTTGCGCTTTCAGCCCTGCCACCTGAACGACTATCCCACAGGTCTGAATCCGCTTCTGCAGGTGCATTCTTGGCAGCGCATTCTCAAAGCTATTCTTAGACTTTCCTAATAATTTATATACCCAATTAAAATTCCAGTGTTTCAATGTATTGCCTTCATAGTTAAATGTATATCCTTGTAATAAGTTATTGGTTCTCATTTTTATTTTCAGGTTTTGTTTTTAAATACATAGTCATGAAACAAAAATCAAATCAGTGCACAGCTAATACACATTGGTGGCATGAACAACAAAAAATGTGTATAAAAAAAAAAAAAAATTAGTTAAAATTGTTACGTGTAAATTGCAATTGTTATCCTCTGTCTATCAAAAAATGTATATATACTTCCTGTCTCCCCTAATTTTGTGATCTCCTGGATAAGGCCTGAAGCATGCAAACCTAATTTGGAAGATAAAATCTAGAAAATTCATCTCCAAATGCACCTGTTTAGCTATTTGCAAACAATCTCGTACAATAGCTGTCTGTCCACATTAGATAGTGATCGATATTTCTTGAAGGAATTCAGGAAATGAGCATCTATCATGTAAGCAAGGTGACCTTTGCAGATGTCTGCAGTTCCAATTTGAAAAGGGTCACTCTTGCCATCTAACCTTGAAATTGCATTTTTCAAGATATAATGTGTTCAGATTTTAGTTAGAGAAAACTACATTTTTAAACATATTTATTATCATTTTCTGAGGGGAAGTACTTGTAGTAACTAATATATGGCACTAGGTGGTACAGACGTGCTTTACATAGTATTTCAGGATTTCCACCCTTAAAAGCTGCAAGTCCAATGCTTGTTGGTACATAAATCAACAGGGAATTGTGCTTGGATTAAATAATTGAAATTAACAGTTCATCCTATCAAATTTGAAAAGTTACTATAATCATAAACAAATAAAACCTCGATACACTGGAAGTCCCAACAGATTAGAAACTAAGGATTATATTGCCACAACTCAAGAAAGAAGCATACCAAAAGTGATCTTGTGGACCACTTGGCTGGATATCAGTTTTACAGAAAATGTTGGAATCTATTTCTAAAGCTGCAGTACTAGGGCTCTTAAAAAAAATCATATTGTCGTTTGGTTTTTGAAAGGAAAAATATCTTTGAACCAAATGAATATTTTTAATTTAAGAAAAAAATTTAGACATACAGCACAGTAACAGGCCATTTTGACCAACAAGTTTATGGCGCTCAATTTGCACCCAATAAACCTACACCGCTGGTATGTTTTGAATGGTGGGAGGGAACAGGAACCCCTGGAGAAAACCCACGCAGACATGGGGAGAATGTACAAACTCCTTACGGTGCGGGATTCAAACCCCAGTCTGGTCCCAATCGCTGGCACTGTAAAGGTATTGCAGTAACCGCTACATCACTGTGGATAGGGTAGTTAATCATGTATTAAATTTAACCTGGTGCAGAATCCCCAGCATCAGTTTTGGGGAATCTTGGTAAGCTGTTTTGCCATCAGACTTCATGTGGAATCCAAAGAGGTTTGCAGCTGGGAATCACCGGCAGGTTTACCTGGCAAATTTCAACCTTTATTTTTTTATCTTTGCTATATAAAGTTCAATCTTTGACCTGCTGAGTTTCTCCAGCATTGTATTTTGACTTAAAATGTAAGATATTTTACATCTTGCATTATGTTGACAATATTTATTTTTTAAAAATTGTTTAGTTCCAGGCAAAACCTCCAAGTGATTTATCCAGAATTGGGAAATGCAGCCTGTATTATCATCCCAAAATGCCATCAATTCCAAAAACATCTGAGTGAAGAATGGGGTGAACCGAGTATTAAATTTCCTGAAGCCAAAGAGGTAAAATGTTGCAATAAAAGCGTCTTTGCTTGAATGTCAGCTTGCTGTTGCTTTTTAAAGCTATTCCATGTAAAAAGTAGTCTGTAAAGTAAAACTTTCATTAGATTAAAACTAAAATAAGCAATTCATTAGCAATTTTAGAGTTATAAGATTGTGCTCCTAATATTACATATTGATAAAGATGGCAGAGAACAAAGTAAATTTGTATCTTTATATTTATTTGTGTTTCTGGACATGGACTCTGCCAGCATTTATTACACATCCACCACTGCCCCTGAACAAAGTGGGTGCTAGGTCTTGTATATACTTGCCTGATATTAAAGACAACAACCATGTTGTTGTTGATCTGGAATCACATGTATACCAGACCAGGTAAGAATAGAAGGTTGTTTTATTGAAATATTGTCAGGTTTGGTGGGTTCAAAGAGAGTCGAGTCTGGTTCAAAGAGAGTCGAGTTTGCAATCAAATCTAACTTTATTAACACAGCAATTAATAAGAGAGACAATTTATAAGAGAGTGTGGGAACCAATCGTAACGGGAGACAAACGGAAGAACATTAGACAGTACACAAGTATTAATTTACACAGGCGATGCAATCATTCCTATAAACAGGAGTGATACACACCCTCCCGCACCCCTGAATAAGGGGAGGTGGATCTGATACCACTGTACCCATAGGGGTATTTGCAACTCTCAGACCCCTGATCAGTTGAGAGGAGCGGCTCTACTGCCAGTATTGATCTTTAGCAATTTGAGCTCTAGCAATACCACGGCTCGGCTTCAGCAACCCTTCCAAGCAATGACTGCAGCAGCAACCTGACACGGAATGGTGTCTGGGGCTAGCACCACAAGACAGAGAGGGTCCTCTATGCTGGTGCAAAATATAGGACTCTAGCCAATGAGGACGCTGAGTGATTTGCACACTGATCTGTGGTCTGAGCCCAATTTTAACTGGCAGTTTGTAACATTATCAATAACTTTGTAACTTTAAGTGTAACAAAGAGTACAGTGCTAACAGGTGATGTGACTTCCCGGGAAGGTCATGTGACCTCCAGCAAATGGCAGGGAGCCTCCTCCAGACGCAACAAAGGCTTCCTCCTCTGAGGGGCATTAATAAACTCAATGTCTTCAGATAACAATCTTATCGTTAAAGACGAATAACACTAGACAATTTTTTTCCAAAAGGTTTGCTTCCTGGAAAAAAATATAGGGGTTATGACTGATAACTTCGAGCTGAACACAAAAAATAATTTCAGAATTGCTGTATCTCGTAGGACAGGGGTGTCAAACTCAAATTCACGGAGGGCCAAAATTAAAAACTTGGACTAAGTCGAGGGCCGAACTAAATATTTATTGAAAATTTTCAACAACATCTGCATGTTTTCTCTTCTTTCAACATATGTAATGTTAAACTTTTTCTTATTAAAATAAAGGTTTAATAATAGTTTTGGATAAACTCTTTCCAGAAGCATTAACAAATGAGAAATAAAATATTCAATAAATAATATTTCTCTATAGAGGATTTGTCAAATGTTGCTAGTGTGCTGTCGAATAGTAAAATCTGAGGGCTATTGAGAATGTGGGAGAATAACATGATTCCTGAAACAATCAAATGGGTGACTGTTTGTGGGCATGAACTCTAGCAGGGTTATTTGCCATGCCCTTTTTTCCATTGGTACAGATATCCTTTGATTTACACACTTTTCAAGTTTTATGCCTAATGAGCTTGTATCCAGGTGCAGGACCATTTTTAACCAGGAATATATTTATCACTGTGACATGAAACTATTGGAAGATCGTTTTATCCTGAGATTAAAGTTCATAATACTTACTCAGGCCTGTGTGTGGGCGATCGGGTTGGACAAAGACAGTGCGGGGGCATCGGCTCTCGCTGCAGGGTGGCATCTTGGGGGATCAGCGGCCCCGTCACCGTGAGTCGCGGGTCGGCCTGCGGCAGGGAGGGGGAGTGGGCCTCCAGTTCCGGGCGCTGGGAAGCGGCCTTGGCTTCCCCTGACACTGGCCAGGCCCCAAAACCAGAGTCCACGGTGAGACCCTGCAATGTAAACAGAGGAGGTGGGGGCGATTAGCGGGCTGACGCCAATGCATTCTGGGATTTGTTGTATTACTGTGCATGCGCTATACTGGCGCGGCGGCCAGCGGGCCACCTCTAATACATTTTTTTTAAACTTTATTTAAGATTTTATAACATGAATAACATATAGGATTACATTAAAAAAAATTAAGAATAAAATAATAAAATTGCAATACAATATCAGTAATCTAAATAAACTATACCCTCCCCAATAATTATTACACACTCTAATACATTTTTGAAATGATCTTGCGGGCCAAATATAACGGGCCAGAGTTTGACATGTGTGATGTAGGAAGTTGGGGAAACATTAAATTAACTTTTATTGAATATAGCATGTTCAATCACATAATGATGCTGACACATTGTGTTAGTTCAACTGACCCAAAAATGTTTTGCCACTGATTTTCATTTGTACTCAGCATCTGATGCCTCTTGTATCAGTGTCCAACAATAGTCAGTCAGCATTGATGGATTCCAGTTGCCCTGATACCTCTTTTCCATGATTGCAATTTTCTGATGAAACCTTTCACCATTTTAGTCACTAACTGCACCAACATCAGCAGGGAAGAAGTCCGAGTGCGACTGCAGAAAATTAATTTTCAAAGGCATGTTGCACTTCATGTTTTTGTAGCTTGAAGTAGACTTAAAATATGTCAGGAAATCACAAAAATAGGTTGTATATGAAGAATGGTGCTTTTTATAACCAACATCCCAAAATCCATAAAATACATTCAGCAGGGTTCAGGAAGCAAATTCTTTGATGTCCAGTGTTATTTTTGTTTTATTTTAATTTGATTATTAACTGAATTTAAATTCTATAGTTATCAGGCGGTATTTGAGTTTTATTCTTTGGATTATTAATCCAATACTGAGGATTCCTGGTCCATTAACTGCATATGCCATTCTAGACTTTAGATTGTCTCAAAGTGTATAACAGCCTATAGTAATCAAAGAATAAGGATTATTCTTAGAATCTTAGATTCTGCCAGAATCTAAGAATAAGCATTTTGCAAATTTACAGTGACTACTTTTTTATTATAACAGGAAGAAATGGGAATGACCTCTTAAATTTTCTCATTCTTTACATGTAATGTTGCAGACAAATGGAATTAGTATTTTTAAAATTAAATATAAATTTCAGAGGAGAGCTGGTGCAGATGTTTCAGATTTAGATTTTGCTTTCTCTCCTCCGCAAGTCTGTAGTTTGTGATATAACATCAGGCTCTGAGCCAAAGCCTTGGGGTGAACTGACACAAAGTCTGGGACTGAGACATGACTGGAGAAGTGGACCAAATTTGAGGATGCAAATAGTGGGAGGTCTTGGAGCTGAAATGGGTAATATAAATTGATCCTGGAGAGTTTAAGACACCTGATCTGAAATGAAAGAATAGTTAGTACTGTGGTGAGGGAGAACTTGGGGCTGAATTTGTGTTGGGATGAAGTTTGAAACCTCATCTTGAGTGGGGGAATAGTCTTCTCTGTATTTGAGGGTCTGGCTTTCCATGATAAGAATGAAATAACTGGCAAATTCTGAATATTGGAGAGATATTGGAGAAAGTTAAAATCTACATTTCGTTAGCGAATTTCACATGACAAAATTTACACTGATATGTTAAACTATATGGCAATATGCCTTTTTATTCTCGTCTGATTTAATTTGCAAGGACCAACAGTAAAAAAAAAGTTAGATGTGGAAAATTTTAAGTACATATTAACAGTAATTGCAGAAGAAAAAATTTTAATTTTGAATGATCACTTGTTCAATTCTATGTGCGTGGGGAGGGGGTTTGGGGAGGAGGTGGTGGAGATTACAAGGAAAATAATGTAACAGTAGATGGCAATAGCATGACTGAATTTCACTCAAGTTTAATCAGCACATAATAATATGATTACTTTGCAATTTATCCCTTTGTACCAGTTGTCCACACTGCAGTAATCAATTTAAGATTATTACCAGTACAAAGAATGTGATGATCTAATTGAATGAAATTCTGCATTGGACACGGAGCCCATTGTTGTAAATTGAAAATGTTTAAAAAAAGGAATTGATTTATTAGCACCTGAAATGGTTACCACAAGAGGACACAGGTTTAAGGTGCTGGCAAATAGGTACAGAGATGATGTCAGAGGTAAGTTTTTTTAAAATTCCGAGTGGTGAGTACATGGGATGGGCTGCTGGCAACGGTGATGAAGGCGAATGTGATCGGGTCTTTTAAGAGACTTTTGGATACTGGTCAGTACATGAAGCTTAGAAAAATAGAGGGCTACGGGTAAGCCTAGAAATTTCTAAGGAGAGAATTGTTTTGGCATAACTTTGTGGGCTGAAGGATCTGTATGGTGCTGTAGGTTTTCTATGTTCCATGTTCTAATTTTTCATGTGCAAACTATACATGGTTTGGATCATTGCAGTGATTTATTTCCTGGTAAAATCACACCCATTGAGGACTACTCTGTGGAATTCACATCAGCATATTGAATTTTTTCCAGTAGGATTATTGTATTAATGATCTTCCAATTCATTCGCTGAAAATGTCTTGAATTGCTGGTATAAATTTGAAATTTTGGATGCGAACTATAGCATTTGTTGTGAGCCATAAGAAACAAGGATCAGGTTGTGACATCAGTTTGTTGATACATGTACCAAGCTGTAGCTGGTCAGCTGGATATCCCATACAAAGAACAGAAGTGGAATGGCAGAATTACAGAGAGATCAGTTGGTATGGGACAAAAGCAACATAAAGGTATTGTTGCTGCAGAGAAATGGATCAGAGTTCAATGCACAGGAGTACTGGAGTCTCTGTTCCACACTCCCTCCCCCCTCCCCCAAATCCAAAGACATGATCCACTGGGATTGTTATCTGAAGAGGGCACACAAAATCATAGAGGACATTTTCCACCTTGCACATGACATCTTTCAGCTGTTACTGTCGAGGAAGAGATACAGGAGTATCAAGCTGAGGAACAGACTCTCATGGGAAGTGAGAATACTGAACAACCAAAGGATCTGTACACTCAAACCATCTGAGACCCTCATATTCATGAAACAATATCTAGTTATTTATTTGTATAGATGAAATACTTGTCCTGCATATGTATTGTTTGTATGTGAGTTATGTCTGGTTGTGTGTCTGTGTTTCGCACTGAGGACTTGTGTACACTGTTTTGTAAGGTTGTACTTGTACAATCAGATGACAATAAACTTGACTTGATAATCTTACTCCTGTGAGGTTCATTCAGGAGTCTGATAACAATGGGAAAGAAACAGTCTTTGAATCTGAAGGTGCTTAATCTCATACTTGGAATCCTGTTCCTTTTAATAGATGTATATTTTAATATATTGGCTGCTTTTCCAAGGCAGAGGGAAGTGGAATTAGAGTTAGTGGAGGGGAGAGGGACTTGTGTAATTGTCTGACCTATGTTCATAACTCTTGGGCAGGGCATGCTTTGCAGGATGCATCTTGACAGAATGCTTTCAGACTCATCTGTAGAAGTTGTTGAGGGATACAACCGAGATGACAAATTTTCTCTGGTCTCTGAGTAAGTAGAGGAGCTCATGGCATTTCTTGGCCATCAGGATGACATGGGTGGACCAGGGCAGGTGGTGTACACTGAGTATTCTGCACACTACAGTTCTTTGGAGCCACTTGGAGCAAGTAGCTTGATCAGGGAAGACGATCATGGAGAGTGTGAGAGAGGTGGTATCCATGTATGCAAGAGCTTGCTATATTCCTCCCACCAAGTGTTTTTTCTCCCCACAATTGTAGCCTCTTTTGCAGTCATAGGCACTTTTTGTGGTCTGATGCTCTTCGCTTTGGCTATCATAACAGTTAAACTGTTACAAGCTTTTTTTTAAACTGCCCCAGATGGAAACTATGATAGCATTCTTTTTGATAAATGTTTGCCTGATTTCATGATATTCTTCTGACTGGTTGCTAGCACTATATGTAGCATTAGGTTCGATCATCAAATGAGAGTGGAAACGCATTTCCATATGGAGAAGTTGTACTGTCCTGTTGCATTGGGAAAGGCTGAAAATACATAATCCCATTATTGGATTTATTTCAACTCTAAATCCAAGCACTTGATTTATTGAATGCTTAAAAAGCTGTAGTGCCTATATAACAGAAATGGAGCTGGGTGATTTGAATCATTGTCTCAACTGATGTCTTCCTGCTTCAAGTGAATTTCAGTAAGAAAATTAGTGTTGTACACCATTCTCATGAGATAATACCTTAAAATTGAGTTCTTGATCAATTAACCAGTAATTTTTAGATATGTTTATGATAATACAGCAGGTATCATAATGCTTTGTGACACACCTCTGCCATTATTTTGTTGGTTTGTCATTGGTTGATCAAATAAAGCACAATAATTATTATTTTGTGGCGAACCGCACTACTCCATGATCAAACTGGCGTCTGTAGTTGCGGGCCCCCACAGGATCAGGAGTTCCCGGTGGCACAAAGAATTCTGGGAGGAGTGTGACTTCAGAGGTCGGCTGATTGTCATAGCGCCCCTACAGTAATTATTTAAATGCCAGCGAAGATTCCATTAAAACAGTTCTGTTAGCTCAGCTCACATACAACTTCTGTTGTGCTTTATTCACTGCACCACTTGCGACATTGGCGACCCCGACAGTCCAAATGACATTTTAGACCTCACTATGGATGCGCAGAATGCCATTGTGCTCAAACTTCCAATATTTTGGACCTCACAGCCACAGGTCTGGATTGAGCAGGCCAAGGCCCAGTTCCATCTATGCCAAATTACTGCTGATGTAACAAAGTACAATTATATCATTGCATCGCTGGACCAAGACACTGTGGGACATATTGTCAATTTATTACTCCAGCCGCCAGCTAACTACAGGTATGAAGCCATCAAAGTCCTGCTCATATGTATTTTCAGCCTTTCCCAATGGAACAGGACAGTACAACTTCTCCATATGGACGGCCTGGGCGAATTAATGAATGAGGTGCTGGCGCTCATGGACAGACACAAGCCCTGTCTACTTTTTGAGCAACTTTTTCTTGAGCAAATGCCAGAAGAAATCTGTTTGCTGCTTGCAGACAAAGACTTTAATGACACCAGTTGCTTAGCAGCCCATGTTAATGAGTGGTGGCATGCTAAGCAGCATGGTAGACTTTTAGTTGGGTGCATAGTGGTGCTCGACAAAGGGCATGAACCCTCCCCACTCAGGATGGCGGTGTGGCATCAGACTCGACTGGACGCAGCACAGTCCCGCTCTCTGACACCTCTACCTCAGCTTGTGCAAGAGTCCTCATTGCCAATTAGATAGTGTGACTACCCATGCCCATCTTCTTTGATAGAGGAGCTCAGTTTACGTCTGGGTTATTCTCTGCAATTATGCTCCACAATTGCACAGTTGCTGGGCACACAACTTCATCGGTCAATGGCTCATCATCCCCAGTCCAATGGCTTAGTGGACTTTTTCACCGTCATGTGAAAAGGGATCTCATGGCATGTCTTAAGGGACCGGATTAGATAGATGAACTACCTTAGAGACTTTTAGGTATCCGTACCATACTGAAGGAAGCTCTAACTACGTCCTCCGTAGAATTGGTTTACGGAGCCTTCCCCAATGGTTCCAGGGGATTTCATTCCAGCAGCATGTGGGCAGCAGGAATCTCCCTCTTCCATACACACATGCTTAAAGAAGAAGGTTGGTACACCTGGCATCTTTCCTGACCACTCGGCATGGGTCTACGACTTCATACAATCTCCCTAAACTCAAGTTCTGCCTTTATGTGCAAGGTCCTTTCAAGGTGGTACAGACATTGGCGATAGGCAAGAAACGGTTTCAGTAAATCACCTTAAGCAGGCACATGGATCAGCCAGTACGGGTGGCAAGCCTCAGCGCAGTGGGTGTTCATTAGCCCGTTCTAGTTGTTTAGGTAAGACTTTGGTGTCACCTCAGAACTCTGGTTCTGGGAGGGTGGCGGGGTTATGTGGCGATCCGTGCCACTCCATTATTAAATGGGTGTCAGTATTTGCTGGCCCCTGCAGGATCAGGAGTTCCCGGTGGTTGGGAGGGGGGGGGGGCACAAAGAACTCTGGGAGGCACATGAATTCAGAGGTCAGGTGATTGTGATAGTGCGCCAATTGTAATTATTTAAACTCCTGCGAAGATTCCAATAAAAGAATTCTGTTGGTTCAACTCAGACAACTTCTGTTGTGCTTTATTCATTGCATCGCTCTCTAAAATTCATAATTTAATTTTCTTAACTGCTCCATGATAAAAGTTTGACCAATAAAAGGTGTGTTCCCTTTTTGGACTTTTAAGATACCTATCAAAGCATATAGGATAACGAAGCCACATACGATCAAATATTTATCGTACCACTGTTCCAGTTCTTATTTTTGAAGACCGAAGATTTAAAATTTTATAAAATGCATGACAACATTTGAAATTTAATAACACTGAGTAATATATTTGAAATGAATCACATTATATTTTGTTTTGATAGTTTACTCAAAATTAATTCCAGTTTTGTAATTTGTATTGTGAAGAATTGTATGAATGGAAGGAAATATGAGTAAACAGGAGTCAAGAGTGAAATTGAATTTAATGGGTTTGGAGGCAGCTTTTATCTATTGGATTGTGGTGTCCAGTTTGCAGTTGGGGCAACTGATAGAGGGACGTGAACATATTTGGATGCGACAATTCTGGGAGAAATAAATGTACAAAATGTGTGGTTGTTAATTGACCATAGATTTATTTTGGCTCCCTCTCATGATACTGACCTCTGCCTAATCCCTGCTCTCCCCTCTGATCTACCCAGACTGCTGGCACCCACCTCCCACCCCCCTATTGGTCCAGGCACAGCTATATTGTTTTCCTTGTAAATAACCAGGCTCTCTTGCTCCATCATTGCCTCACCATTTATTTTGGAACTTTTCTCTTTAATTAATGGAAACTCTACATTTGCATCTCTAGATATAATTAAACTGTTTTGTAATGGTCTTTGGACTTTTCAAGGCCAAAATACTTGGTGCAGTTCTTCTGTGTGTGTATATAGTATCAAATTACATTTATATATTTCCAGTTATCTGCAACTGTAATGTGTGTGTAAAAAAAAAAAAAAATATGTTTTCAAACTGTAAATCCAATCCTTGCTGTTAAAATTTTAGCAAACCTCAGTTAAAATGTAAAAAGGCCAAAAAGTTAAGTAAATAAAATTACCCACAAAGCAGTGAAGGCTTTTGATTCCATGGCTTCAGGATTTTGCAGTTGATGAAATACTTCGAAAGTATAACCACTTTCAGTCATGAACCAAGAGGCGGATTGTAGTCAATCTGGCCTACCACCTGTTCTCACCTTTCCTCGGCCTATCCTTGCCATTTGTGGCTATGTTGTTCTTTTTGAGCTCAAGGCCTGATTATACAGCCATTATGTAAAGCCCATCCAAAAAAGCTCTCCCTGATGCCACCACCATGAACCATCAAGTCCCAGCTGCCCCAGAAAGTCCTTGCACTCATTTGCACCTCCCTGTGACCAAAGACATCTTTAACTTTTTTAATGTGTAAAAATCAAGGGGATTTCAAACAGAGACAGATTGGAATAATTAAAATAATCAGAGAACATGCCACCTGCTCCCATTCAGAATTGGAATTTATTGTTATCAACAAGTCACGAAATACAGTGTTTTGTGGCAGTATCATAGTGGAAACATTCATATACACCACTTTACAACAATAGTGCATGAAAAGTAAGGCAGTGTCTTTGGTTCATTGATCATTCAGGAATCTGATGGCAACGGGGAAGAAGCTGTCCTTGTGCTGCTGAGTGCTTGTCTTTAAGCTCCTGCACCTTTTTCCCAATGGTAGCAGAATGAAGAGGGCATTGGCTGGGTGGTGGGGTCTTTGAGGATTATGCTTTAAATCCATTTATTCATACCACTTAAATGGTTAAGGTTCTGCTCCTGGCTCCAGCCATCTGGGGATGGATGTAAAATGCATCCAGTCCCTCAGCTCCTGGACTAGTGATTGAGCATGAGGTCAAGTGCACCAACAATGCTTGTAGCATGCAGGTGAGTAAATCAGAGATGAGTTGAGTCAGAATGAAATTACTGGTAGTTCTGTATGCAGCTGATGGCCAGTGGTAAGAGCCTGTCAGTCCATCAATGATTTAACTGTTTTGCACATCACAATGATTGTGTTTATTAACCTATCTCAATCACTCATTCTTTGGTTTGCAATTGTTGTTTGTTTGATTTTACTCCTGTATGTACTGTAGTAGGTTTCATATGTTATCAATAGCAAGCAATTAAAAAAAAGAATGAGAGGAAAGGTAAATATCTTGGATTAATTTCTCCAGGATTCATTGCCAAAATGTATTCAACCTAAAGGCTTGGATATGGGTATGAAAATTTCAAAACTTGGAAAAAGCAAGAGTGTGGAGGTGTGGTTAATAATATGAAAGAGTATAATATCATGCACGAGGATGTAGGTTGGTGTAATGGCAAACAAATGACAGGTGAAGTTTGTTGTCGAGAATTGTGAAATAATAAATTTTAACAGAAGATTGAGATCATTTGCTTAATGACACAGTTTCAAAAGATATTTAGAAACAAAGGCTATCTTTGAACGTTGTATATGTGCATAGAACTTTGAATGTGTAAGATTATTTTATGGGGTTATTTATAATTGTTTGACAAACCCAAGTGGATCAACCACATGAATAGTGTTCCTATATTGCTGAAAGACCTCAGCAGTTAAAGGCATGATCTGGTTGACCTATTATGTTCTTCCAGCAGTTTATTTGTATTTGCTCCAGATCCCAGCGTCTAAACATCCCTTGGCTTTCCAGGCTAGAAGCGGTGTATCTTGCTGTTTTGTTTGGATTTCTACCATCTTGAAGGCACAAGTCAAAAATGTGATGGTATACTGCCCATTTACCTGGATGAATCCAGTTTTAACAAGTGTGGAAGCTTGGTTCCTTCTAGCAACCTTGAGTGATTGGCACACATTGCTACTCATGGGGTAGTGTAGCAGTTAGTGCAATGCTGTTACAACGCCAGTGATCAGGTCCAAGATTCAAATCCTGCGCTGTCTGTAACGAGTTTGTACATTCTCCCCATGTCTATGTGAGAATGCTCTGGTTTCCTCCCACTGTTCAGAAACTTACCAGGGGTGTAGATCAATTGGGTGGCATGGGCATGTGGGCTGAAATGGCCTGTTACTGTGCTGTATGTCTAAATTTTTTTAAATGTCTAAATTTAAATGTTATCCACTATGTTTATTCTGTTCTTCATTGATGCTGCTTCTGTGTGCAATCTACAAATGCACTGAAATTACTCTGCAAAGGGTTTTGATGTTACTACCTGCAAGAAGTTCTCCATGTCACTCACCATCCGACCTTGTAAATACATTGTTTACATCTCTACCAGAAGATTTGGCATGGCAACTTACCACTATCTTCTTGAGGTGATTAAGGAAAGGTAATATGTGTGAAGTTATCTCACAATGGTTAGAACCCATGAATAAAAGATTGAGCAATATATTAGTTTGGATGGATGATTGGTAAACAAAATGTATGGAGCAGGAATAAAGATTATTTTTGGTGGGGTAACACCAATGCTGTTTCTCACCCATTATTGTTTCTTTGTCCTCATACTTTGCTTTGGCCTGGAAATTGAAGTTAGCCAATTAGAAATCTGCTGATAAGTGCTCAGCTGATGATAGTTTTCCATTTAATCTGCATAATATTAATGGTAAATGTTCCAAATTTAGCTGCACTAGCAGAACATGATAGATTATGCCAAAATCAATCCAATAATTGCACATTTTCTTTCTTCAACTATTGAGGAAGCCAATGCTTCAGTGAAGATTTGTTAATTTTACGCACCCCTGCAATAAAGAATTTTTTTGGATGTTGGCTTTACTGATCAGAAGCAGACTGGTATTTGGCCCCACAATTGTGATCTAAACAATGCGCAGAAGTATTGCTGGGGAGGCAATCAAATGCTTTGCTCCAAAATGGAATTTTGGAGAAAGAGGGACATTAAACGTTTGAAATCCTGATAGAGGCAGACATTACAGAAACAACACTGGGAAGGATGAATGTATTTATTTTTGTTTGCTAAGAAGGGTTTGAAGGTAAATAGTGGCTGGTTTGTGGGTGAGAAGAAAGTGAACGAAGTTTGGAGAAATGGGATTAGAAATCCTATCATGAGATAACCCGCATGCCAGACCTTCATTGAACCTGTGCATAAATATTAAACTATTAATAATGAATGCAACTTGCAATTCAGGTAATTTTGGATAATTTGTGTAAGCCTTTGTGGCTCTTTGACCCTGCACATCCATTTTACCTTGTGCAGCATGGTGAGGTAAGGGTATATTGAAAGTGGAGAATAGCCTGAATATCAGCAGAGGAATGCACAATCTCACTCAGATCATTATCCTATAGATTTGCTATTCCCTGTAATACTTCACTGGTGTTTTGTCTCCTTACTTCCTATTTGGGCCATCAGCGTTGGCTTTTTTGTACTAATTTTGATCAGCTAATATTGCTTGCTGTCTTTTGTTTCTCATTTCCTATTTACAGAGAATTGAGATTGTTTGTGTCTGAGCAGTAAATTTTGGTCCAAAAACTGGATGAATGCATTGAGTAAGAAGGCTTTCTCTTTCTAGTAGTTGTACGTAAAATGCTTTTGTATCTCTTTCCATTCTTTTCTATTGTTGTACTTCAGACCTTTCATAATACTGTTCTTTTCATTAATAGTATTTGCTGCCCCCACAGATTGAAATGTTGCCCACATTGGTTGCTTTTTTCTGATATCACTTCTCTTGCCATACATTTTGTATATGCATACTTGTATCTGAATACTCATATTTCTGCACCAGTTAGCTGACAATTTCACACCCTGTCTTGTTTAAAAAATAGTGTTTTTTGCCACTTGTCTTTTTTTTTTGGTAACTTCTTATCTTGGTTTCAAATTAACCACAACTTCTTACCTTCTGCAAAGGGTATTACAGTTTGCATGACAATCAAAAGTTGTTTAAGCATGGTAAAGGTGTCACTTTTTAAAATGTTTTTATTGTTTCTGATGATTTAAAATGATTGATGGTGTCCTGAAAATTAATCTTTGTGTGTACTGCAGTAAAGTGTGTTTAAAATCTATGACACCCATTCCCATCACTTACTTGTAAAAGGTTATGATTAAATATTGGTTTCTGCACACCAGTTGATGCTGATTCACTGTAAAACTGGTTTACAAGATGTCAAAGTTCAAAGTATGATTGTTTTCATTTAAACAATCAGGTTAAAAGTCTCTGAATGATGGAATTCCCCACCTTGTATAGTTGTCAGATGGACAGTTGCTGGGTTTGTGATCGGTGTCTTTACTTGATTTATGAATATTGCTCAGCTAAACGAATAAAGAACATTGGTAAAAGAAAATAGACAAATTACAGCTAAAGTAAATTTGTAAAATTTCCACCTAAGCAGTTACTGTATCAAATGATGAATCACTTGAATTCTATTGTAACTGCCTGTGATGTATGGTCATATTATCTCCAAAACTGTTGCGTGATTTTTTTTTTATTGCTCATGTTGGTGGCAGTCAGGAAAACAGATTACTTTTTAGGTCAAATCGATATGTATTTCATTTACTGAGTTTTCAAACACACTTTAAGTTTATATAAAAACATACTGTAGATCTCTCCGCAGAATATTTGCTCACATTTCAAAAATGGTTTTTGCTCTTTGCTTTAACTCTTCTTGTTGAATTGCTATCTCGATTTTTAAAAGATTTTGTAAAATATTATTTTTGAACGAGTAATGCACTCACTGAATATGACTTCAAATGTATGTTGTATAATCAGCATTCACAGAAGTGGTAGAAAGATATGTTTATGAAATTTGGGAGATTTCCTGAATTAGAATTCATTGTCTGAACATATCATGAAATTCATTGTTTTGTGGCAGTAACACAATGCAAACATTTCAAAATAAATTTAAAAAAAGACAAAATAAGATACTGTCAATATTTCATTGTTCATTCAGAAATCTGATGGCAGAGGGGAAGAAGCTGTCTTTGTGCTACTGAGTGCTCATTTCCTGTATCCTTTTCCTGATGGCAGCAGAGTGAACGGGGCATGGCGTGGCTGGTGGGGGTCCTTGAGGATAGAGGCTGATTTCTTAAGACACTGTCTCTTGTCGATGTCCTCAATGGAGTGAAGACTGGTGCTTGTGATGTTGTAGTTAATGACCCTCTGTTTTTTCCTGTCCTGAGTATTGGCACCGCCATACCAGACAGTGATGCAACCAGTCAGAAGTTTTTGGTGACATACCAAATCTCACAAAGTATCGTGGCTGGTGAGCCTTCTTTGTGATTACATCTGTATTGAGCTTCCAGACAGAACCTCAGAGATGTTGACACCAGCCATTTGAAGCTTAGAGGAAAGAATTCTTCTTTCTTTGGCTTGGCTTCGCGGACGAAGATTTATGGAGGGGGTAAAAAAGTCCACGTCAGCTGCAGGCTCGTTTGTGGCTGACCAGTCCGATGCGGGACAGGCAGACACGATTGCAGCGGTTGCAAGGGAAAATTGGTTGGTTGGGGTTGGGTGTTGGGTTTTTCCTCCTTTGCCTTTTGTCAGTGAGGTGGGCTCTGCGGTCTTCTTCAAAGGAGGCTGCTGCCCGCCAAACTGTGAGGCGCCAAGATGCACGGTTTGAGGCGTTATCTGCCCACTGGCGGTGGTCAATGTGGCAGGCACCAAGAGATTTCTTTAGGCAGTCCTTGTACCTTTTCTTTGGTGCACCTCTGTCACGGTGGCCAGTGGAGAGCTCGCCATATAATACGATCTTGGGAAGGCGATGGTCCTCCATTCTGGAGACGTGACCCATCCAGCGCAGCTGGATCTTCAGCAGCGTGGACTCGATGCTGTCGACCTCTGCCATCTCGAGTACCTCGACGTTAGGGGTGTGAGCGCTCCAATGGATGTTGAGGATGGAGCGGAGACAACGCTGGTGGAAGCGTTCTAGGAGCCGTAGGTGGTGCCGGTAGAGGACCCATGATTCGGAGCCGAACAGGAGTGTGGGTATGACAACGGCTCTGTATACGCTTATCTTTGTGAGGTTTTTCAGTTGGTTGTTTTTCCAGACTCTTTTGTGTAGTCTTCCAAAGGCGCTATTTGCCTTGGCGAGTCTGTTGTCTATCTCATTGTCGATCCTTGCATCTGATGAAATGGTGCAGCCGAGATAGGTAAACTGGTTGACCGTTTTGCGGAAACTGCCAAAATGTTTGGCCTGGAAGTCAGCCTGAAGAAAACTGAGGTCCTCCATCAGCCAGCTCCCCACCATGACTACCAGCCCCCCCACATCTCCATCGGGCACACAAAACTCAAAACGGTCAACCAGAGGAAAGAATTAGGGATCTGGAAAAAGGCAAGTGAGCACAGCAGGTAGCTGCACAACTTCATGGCTCCAGTATTGATACTGACCTTGGTTGCTGTTGGTGTGGAGTTTGCCCATTCTCCCTGTGATGGATTGTTTCCCTCCGCTGATTTAGTTTTATCCCAACAATGTGCTGTTGGCTAAATTTCTCTTGGTGTAGATTAATGGCAAAACAACCAAAGGAAGGTTAATGATACATGAAAGGGAAGAATTTGCAAGGCTACTGGCAAATGAGAAGAATGGCAATGAGACACTGGAGTGCTCTGTTCAAATCCCACCTGAATGCTGTGGACTGAATGGCTTCCTTTGTTTTAATACAGAATTAAGTTCTTAAAATAATGTTGTTAGCCAAGCTTGTGTGATTAAGAAATCAAAATTAGGGTTAAAACCGTCTTGATTCATTAAAGAATTTTGTTTACACGTCAACTGTTACAAAACACCTCTTCCTATTTGCTGTTTAATTGTACACTGACATTCATGCCCAAGTATAGTGGGATTGCAGAGCTTTGATCCGTTAATTGGTTGCAGAAGAATGTAGCATGAACTTTAGTGCACTGCTTCCTTGTTCCACAAATGTCGTCCTGTCTAGCAGCTTCAACAAGTTTATGCCACTTTTAATTAAGTCTTGTTGGTCCTGTACTCTTTAATGAACTAGGACAGGTGCCTGGTTTGATATGAGCAAGTCAGGAGCATGTATGTTTTGGTGGAGTATGTTTGTGCAGCTGATAGTCCACATTTTCCTCATGCTGTACAGTCTTTTTTTACACTACCAGTAGGTGGTAATTCTACCTGGCCCCCAGAAAAAGAAAATCAGGTATGCACGCTGATAATAAATCTGAAATCTAAAAATACATTTTGTTGTATCAAATACATGAGGGAATAAGAGTGTGCCACCATAGAGGGGAAATGAAATGAGAGAAGACCAATTGGAGTAGTGTACTCATTGGTTCATACTTTGCCCTTTCTGCTGATGTTTTCCAATCAACCTGGGTTAAAGTGGGACAAGTTATCGAGGGGGGTCTTGTAATGATTGCGACCTAGGATCTGTGCTAATAAAATGCACTTGTCGATATTGGAATGGGAATAGAATCAGTTTTCAGAGGCAGATTGAACCATCAGTAAAAAAAGCATGCTGTCAAAGATTTTAAGTGAGGAATGATAACTTGGATGGATATTAATGAAGGATGTCAAGCAATAAAACAAACTGCTGGAGAAACTCAGTGGGTGAAGCAGTATCTATGGAGGCAGAGTGATAGTCTGCATTTTGGGTCAACACTATGTCCTGACTAAGAGAGGAGATGCCAGTATAAAGAAGTGTGAGGGAAGGGTGAGACAGGCTGACAGGCAAAATGAGGAAGGAGATGTTGGGCAGATGGGAAAGGGAGTGGTTGGGAGACGGTGGCTGATGGGTGATAGTCAGGGACAATAAAGAAAATGAGAGAGGAGAAATGGAGCCAGGTGGGGTGGTGAGAGGTACAGACTGAGATGATGAGAAACAAGACTGAGAAACAGAATTTGATAAGGAGAAGTGGAAAATGAACAGATACATCAAGAAATTTATCCCTCCACAAAATGGTAAAAATGTTTACTTGTGTGGTTAACATAATTATGTTTCTCTGAGGGCCAGAGAACACTGATTCGTCAAAATATACTTCTGAAATAATAAACTTGACTTCATTTTCCTCTTTTAAAAACTACCTGTTTAACCATGGCTTTGATCATCTCTCTATATATCTAATATATCTTCTCAGCTATTGTTTGTTTGAAAAAGTTCCTGTGAGGCTCTTTAGGACGCATTTGGTCAGTTGAAAGTGTTTGATCAATAAAGGGTGTTGGTGCTGAGACACTTGCAGGACCCAGGTGTGCATGCTTGTGTGTGCATGTGCCCACATTTGGCTTGGACTTCCATTATTAATAAATGATTGGTGTGTAGAAATAATGCAATACTTCACTCTCAAACTACTTTTCCTTTTAGGACAATTAACTTTTGAAACATTGCCACCGTAGAATGTACAAGGGATGACAAGTTAGGTCCTTGCTTTGCTTTGTTATTTTCAGCTTTCCATAACTGGGAAGCTGCAGCAAATAAAAATTGTATCTGTACATTTTATTTGTGTATTACAATAAACTCATTCACTTGAAAATTTTGTGTTAAGAACAGAGCATCTAATAATTCAAAGTAATGATTTGGAAGCTTGTCAGGTAGAATTTAAAATGAAAAGTACTCAACACCTGTATCTTTGCTGCCCAGGTATTCCAGAGATTTGTGTCGAGCCAATTGATCAGCTGGCAACAAAATACAATTAATTAAAATGTTTTGTTATCAACATAATACCATTAAAGAATGCAAGGGTATATATTCAACCATTCACTATTCTCTTTGATGAGGTAAAACATGAATAATATTTTGTTCTCTAAATTTTGGTTAAAATTAGCAAAGCAAAGATGGCTCAGTTATTTCTCTAATTCTGGTTAAATAGATATTTCAGTGATTGTTTTTAAATTAAAATTAATAGCTCTTCCTGCTTTATTCTTGAAAAATGGCCCTGACTCAAATGTTGATTGTCCATTTTCTCCATGGATGCTGCCTGAGCCACTGAGCCTTCCAGCTTCTCATTGTTTGCTTTTATAACCTTGTGCTAAGACCTCTTGGCTCTTATTATGAAGGTATGCATCTGGTAGATAATGAGGACAAAACAATTCTTGTTATTTCCCATGACATGATCATCAATCATAGAAATAAGTGATGATATCTAATGATGTCAGATTGTACTATTAAATATTGCTGTTAGATTCTTCATCTTTTGGACAGTTTCCATGACAACATTAATAAGATTAGTGATGGCACTGGGACAGCACACAAAACAGACGGTTTGCCAGTCCCATGTTTAAACAATCTAATTTTTGTTATTCAGGCAGTGGAGTACAACTGTGATTGAAGCAATTGAAAGAAGCTTTAGGATTGCCATCTAATGTAATAGAATTCATTGTACTTGCAGTGTTACACAATTTGCTGAAATAAAAGGAAAATAATGGAAATAATCTTTCTGGTTTGAATAACTGTCTGAAGTACACTTTACTGGTTTCTCTCAAAGTAAATTGAAATCAAAACAATAGCCATATTGTTTCAAGATAAGGAGACTGTTGTTTAAATCTGATGGTGTGTGCAGATGTTTCACAATGAGTGGGGAAACTCTGGAATTCTCTATCCCAGAGAGTTCTGGAGGCTAGATATATTAAAAAGAAGGTAGGTAGTTTTTTTTTTGAAGACTCAGAATTGATGGAAATTTAGAGCTGGAGTGGAAGATAATTTGCGGGCTGGGAGCAAATCAGCTCTGATCACATTGAATGGTGGTGAAGTTTCAGGGGCCAAGTGATGAATCCCTGTTCCTGTTTTCTTGTGTTAATCTGGGTGTCTGCACTTATTTCTCTCTGATTATATCAGTCCCTGCATTTCAGAAATTCCTCATTGACTGTGAAGTGCTTTGAGGTGTAATGAGGTATGCCTTCTTCAAAATTCCAGCTCCCTGTGCTGCCACCTTTGGATGACACCAAGCTTTCTTTGTTTCTCAATACTTCCTAGGGTATTGTGTATGAACATCTCCTCCACGATCTCCATCAGTACCGGAGCACTACAGGGCTGAGTTCTTAGTCCTCTCTCTCCACTCGTTGTATCCCTATGATTGTGTGGCTTGGTACAACAGAAACACCATCTGCAAGTTTGCTTGCGATACCACAGTAGTGGGTAGTATAAAAAGGGGTGATGAGTCAGCATATAGATTGAAAACTTGGCTGAATGGTGCACCAACAATAACTTTGCACTTAATGTCACCAGAACCAAGGACTTAATTATTGACTTCAGGAAGAGAAAACCAGAGGTGTACATTGGGAGATCAGAGGTGGAGAAGGTGAGCAAATTCTTGGGAGTATTCCTTTCTGCTTAAGTTTGATGATTCCATTGTTTAACAAAGCCATTTAATGCAATTACAGCCTCCATTAAAGCTTGAGCCTTTGACTCCCTTCTAATGACTGATGGATATTGGAAATATAATATTAAAGAATTTATGGAAAATGTTTCTTACTCATTGCTATTCTTACATTTTTCCTTATGCTTATTTACACACTCTTGCAGTTAATAGTGAAATGGAATCAATCCAGAAGCAGAATTTTCAATGCAATTTTACATTTTGCTTTTATACCTGTATGTTCCACATGATGCATATCCCTCTATTCTCTGAATATTCATTGTCTATTCAGATGTCTTGTACTATATATGCTTCCACCACTCTGCTAGCTCCCTGTTTCTGTATTTACATAGAAAAAAACTTTCAACTTTCACCTCACCTTAAATGCATGTCTTCTAGTATGTGATGTTTTTATCCTGGGGGAAAAAGATTCTGATTCTGATTGTCTATCTTATCAGTGCTTCTCAATAGGGACAGCACAGTTAGTTTAATGGTTAGCACAATGCTGTTACAGCCCCAGTGATTGGGAATGAGGTTTGAATCCCACACTGTCTGTCAGGAGTTTATCAGTTCTTGCCTTGTTGGCGTGGGTTTCCTCTCGGGATCTCCCACCATTCAAAACGTACTGAGGATTGTAGGTTATTTGGATGTATTTGGGCAGCTCAAGCTCGTGGGATGAAATGGCCTGTACTGTGCTATATTTCCAAATTTAAATGATCTTGTACTTCTATAGGTCATTGCTCCACTTTCACATCCCCAGAGAAAATAACCCAAATTTGTCCAACCTCCACTTAGCTGATACTCTCTAATCAAGGTAACACACTCTGCATCTTTCCTTTAATGGGGTAACCAGAAACTCTCTAATCTAGGCAACACACTGCATCCTTCTTTTAATGGAATTTCACGCAATACTCCAAGTGCAAAAAACCAAAGTTTTGTATAACTGCAACATAACTTCCTTTTATACTCAATTCTCTACCCCAAGGTTTCCCAAACTTTTTCTTTCTCCTCACGTACTGCTGAAGAAATCCCTATGCCATAGGTGCTCTGTGATTAGTAAAGGCTTACTTAAGATAGTATGTGAGTGGAAAAAAAATTTGAAAACCACTGATTTAATCGTACCTAATTGACTTGTTAGGTGCATGATTTCATAACACCAAAGGAATCACAGAGCACCTATGGCAGAGGAATTACTTAAAGTGGTATGTGAGTGGGGAAACACTACTTGTATCCAATGAAGGAAAGCATACCTTTCTTTACCATTCTATCTACTTGCACAGCCTCTTTCAAAAATCTGTAAACCAGAACCCTCTGCAGATTAATACTTTTAAGAGTCTTGCTATTAACTGTATACTTTCCCCTTACATTTGACCTCCCAAAGTGGAGCGCATCACACTTGTCTGAATTAAACTCCATCTGTCATTTCTCTGCCCATATCTGTAATTGATCTACAGTAAAACCCCTGTTATCCAGGATTCAAGGAACTGGCAAAAAATATCAAGGAAAATAAATAAAAATAATTGAAAGATATAAGACTCTGAAGTAACACATAAACCTTTGGTGAAGATGGGAGCAAATATTCAGCCATTGGAGTGTCTTGGTTGTGCTTTGCTTATAACAGCTTTTTGAATAAAGTTGAGTGAAACAGCAATGGCGTTGCCCAAGATGAAGAGCTGGTTTGTGCTGCTCATTGTCTCTTAAAGTGTCCACTTATCCCCACTTAGTAAGAGTCGCCCCAGTCTGAGGCTTTATTTGTAAACTTGAAGGAGTGGGGAGCTAATTATCTATAATGTTATTGTTCGTATTTTGGATGGATCTGTGGAGGGGGAGGAACCTGCAGGTGCAACGATGATTAAATGTTTTCAAAGAATGTGACTGAAAATAAAGTAAAATGCTTTAAGGTTTATATATTCATGCAAGTGAAATTTATTCAGTGTAATGAGTAAAACATGAAAGTCTGCAGACCCCGTGGTTGAATTATAAACACAATGCAGGAAAAAATCAGCTGGTCAAACAGTATACTTTATGTAGCAAAGGTAAAGATACATAACCAAGATTCAAGCTTGAAACATTTATCTTTGTACATAAATTTCACTGTTGACTAGCTGAGTTTCTCCAGCATTGTGTTATTATCTAGAAACACAGAACATTATAGCATGGAAACAGGCCCTTCAGCCCTTCTAGTCTGTGCTGAACATTTTATTTGCCGAGTCCCACTGATTTGTATCCAGTCCACGTCCTCCTTACAGCTCCCATCCAAGTACCTGTCCAAATTCTACACTCCCACCACTCTCTGTGATATGGTATAGTATTTTTTGTCTTTTGCCTTTTAAACTGTTTCCTCTTAGTGCAGATGTATTAGTTAGGCATTGTAAGAGAAAGATTTAAACAACGAGAAAATATACCAGGCGTTTTACAGTATATCTTTTTGTATACTTTGATAGCCCTCAACTGCTCACAACTCCAACAATCTTGGGGCCATCAACAAACTTACTAACCCACTCACAGGACTAATGCCTTTCTCATTTTTATTCATGCACGAGATCTGGCAGTCAGCAAGCCACAAATTCATGGAAGCAGTGATTAAAAATGATCTTTTTGCACAGTAGTTGCATCAGAAATCTTCTTTCTCTCCAGTGTACTCCTCTCATCTGTCTCAGCCCTCTATTTGCATGGATATGTATATTTTAAAAAACACAATGGAAAATTATATATTAAAAAAAATGTTTTTGTTCAATTTTCTCATGGCGATTTACATGACAATGATCAAAGGTCCTGTCGTGGTTGGCTATTGCTATGGGAACTTGCAGTATAACAATGAAAAAGAAAGCTGATGTAATGCAAACTTAACCCAGTCTCATTTCTCAGATGAAACTACGTGTTAGATTTCAGCAATTTTAGTTATTTTTTTAGTCATTTATATTTGAATGCATTAGCAAGATTTAGAAATACTAACACACCTGAAATTGCACATGAAGTCACTGTCGATTGCAAACTATCACTAGTTTTATATAAGGACCATTGGCAGCCATGTGATATGCACAAGGTTCAAGATATTTCAGACAAAGCTTAAGATTCATTGCTTAGCAGAGTAGTGTTAACACAATAAGATGTGTAAAAAAAGATCTTTTGTGTGATCTTCTCATGTAGATCGTAGAGACTAGGGAGGAATTTGTGCTGGATAGCAGGTGGGGTAGGGGCCAAGATGATTGAAAGTTAATGTTAGGGGACTTTGGATGGATGGCTAAAGTTGAGGAGGTTGACTGACGCAAAGGGATGAAGATAGCAGAGAGGGAAAATAATTGTGGGAAGTGTTGGATCCCTTCTGGGAGATTCTTCGGGGAAGAATTAGTTAGGGGGACTCAGGAAGGAACATTGCCTGATGGCAGCAACAGCAAACAGAAAAGAGAGATCACATAGATCAAAGAAGGCATCAGCTGGAAGGAAGTAGATTCTGTGCAGAGTCTGGCAAAGATCCTGTGAAGTAAAAACACAATGCTGGAGAAACTCAGCTGGTCAAGTTTTATAGAGCAAAGATAAAGATACCTAACCAATGTTTAGGGCTTGAACCCTTCATTAATGTATGGAAAATTGTCGGCAGGCACCCATACAAAATGGTGAGGGGAAGAGATAGAGGGAGGAGCATGGACCCAAAGGTAGGAGGTAATAGAGGGGGAGCACAGCGGCAAACAGGGGGAGGAAGGATGGCTCTGTGAATCAAGAAGGAAGGGGGTGGAGAGCTAAGGGAAAATAGACAAAGGGAAAAGGGAAGGAGAATGGAGAGTAGATTAACACTTTTACGTACTAGACCAGCAGCAATAGAAACTCACCAAAACAATGGTATCTTCAAACAATTTTTTAAATTAAAAAACTATTACTAATATAACATTTCTTACTTAATTCTAAACTTAACTCTACCTTAACCCCACTATGCACAAATTTATAGAAGTGTGTGTGTGGGGCAAAACCCAAACCATTATAGTTTCAGCTTAATTCTGAACAGATGATTTTAAAGTTCAGTCAATTTTGTTTTGAAACTCAGATTCTTTAAATTGTTGCTCAAAAGCAATTATGGAGTAGATGTGAGGCATTAGACTTCTCAAAACCTATGAAATTCTTGTAGAGTTGTTTCAGAGAAATGTTTCTTCAAATGAATAATTTTTCACAAACCTAGGCAAGAGTTAAATGAAATGCCATGTAGAAATGGACACAGTAGAACTGCCTTCTTTTGGCAAAGAGACAGTGAAGTGGCTATTTATTATAACCGATTTTGTGGATAACACCACAACAGGACCCTCTCTTGAGAATGTCTCTGTAATTCTGACCTCAGATGTTCCTTGATGCAATAGCACATAGAACATTACAGCACAGCACAGACCATTCAGAACCTATACTGTGATGTGCCGACCCATATATCCCTTCTTAAAGAAAAGTACTAAACCCTCCCTACCCCATAACCCTCTATTTTTCCCTCATCCATGTGTCTGTCTAAGAGTCTCTTAAATGCCACCAATGTTTCAGCTTCCACCACCATTCCTGCAAGGCATTCCAGGCACCCACAACTCTCTTTTAAAAAAAAAACTTACTGCTGTTGTCTCCCTAAACTTCCCTCCTTTTATTTTGTACGAATTTCCTCTGGTGTTTGCTAATCCTGCCCTGGGAAACAGGTTCTTGTGTCCATCCTATCTATTGCCTCTCATAATCTTGTTGATCTCTATCAAGTCTCCTCTCATTCTTCTGCACTCCATAGAGAAAAGTTCCAGCTCTGCTAACCTTGCTTCATAAGACTTGTTTCTTAATCCAGGCAACATCATGGTAAATTTCCTCTGCACCCTCTCCATAGCTTCCACTTCCTTCCTATAATGAGGTGACCAGAACTGAAGTGTAGTCTTACCAACGATTTGTGGAGTTGCAACATGACCTCTCTACTCCTGAATTCAATCCTCCTATTAATGAATCCCAGCATCCCATAGGCCTCCTTAACTATCCTATCAACCTGTGCAGTGATCTTGAGGGATGTATGGATTCGCACCCCAAGGTTCCTCTGTTCATCCACACTGTTAAGTAACTAACTATTAGCCCTGTACTCAGCCTTCTAGTTAGTCCTTCCAAAGTACATCAGCTCACACTTATCCAGATTGAAATCCATTTGCCACTTTTCTGCCCAACTCTGCATCCCATCAATATTATCTTGTAACCTTCGACAATATTAAAATGCACCTTCTTGAAGTGTCTTTAATCATTTGACATGACCTCACAAAAGATTTTTGTTTCATTTCTCCAAAAGCACGAATCATGGCAGATGGCCTCTTGTCTGTTTATACAAATGATCAAACAAAGACCTCCTTGTTTGACTCAAATGTTTTCCTGAGTGTTTAAAGTTTATCTCTTCCAAAGGTTTATGAGCTAATGTGGTTCTGAGTTGTCTGCTCAGTTTAATCAGCAGAATGACTGTGTGCACATGTACTCCTCCCTAGCAAGCACCATTGTTTTAGGTTCAAGGAAGAATAATTTCAAATTTTATGATTTACACAATTTTAGCCAATAATGGTTTAACAGACATTTCGACTTCCAAAATAGTTTCTGTGTTTAGGGGTCTGTGGTGTCTGTGAATGTGACCCTGTCCACCCATATAGCCACATAAAATAACTAAAGATGAATACAATTCCATCGCAAGCAGAAACAGGAGAAGTCGATGTTCATGCCATCCGGTATCTGCAAAAGGTCCAGGTAAAATTGGACACTTCAAGTCATGGTAAAGTAGGCTTCAGCCTCTAGTTAGACTTGTTTCAGTAAGCACAAACTCATGTTATTTGCATATCTCAACTGCAAGAACAATGTGACGCAAAATAAATCAAAATTATATATTTTGACAAAATTTTACATACCAATAGACCTCTTGGCATCTCTGCATTTGTGTGCATCACAAAGGATCTGAGTCTAATCTGTTAAGAAGGGAATTTTAATAAATTTCCATTGCAGAGTTAAAAATAAAACATTGGTCTGTAGATCAGAATTTTTGGACTAGTGGATTTTCATCTTTTCACTAAGAAATTACTTTTTTTTTACCTTTCACTCATCACAGCTGTTGTTGTGTTCATTCTTCCCTTCTCTTCACCTCTCTCTGAGACAAAATATTTGATCTTAAACTTTGTTTTCATTTCTGTCAATTAGTTCTGGAATGATACCTCTGTTCTTCACTCCTCTAATATGGGCTGACGTATTTCAAGCATTTTCATTTTTTTTTCCATCTCATTTATTGTATTGGCAGCATTTTATTCTTTAAATCTGCCAACCAAAGCCATCACAAATATTTAATTAAGCTTTCGGTAACTGTTTGCTTTCCCCTCCCCATCAGGGTTTATCATCTGTTTTATTTTGTCTGTTTATAAGCCACCTTGGTTTAATATTTTATTAGAGGTGCTATTTTCTTGTTAGCTTTTCTTGATAGAGAGTAAGTTATGTTTTTAGGAACAGGATGTTCTATCTTATGTTTCAAAAAAATAGTTTTTGTACCAACTATATTGACTCTATTTTCCTGTGCACTTTAAGGCCAAATTCAAACTTACCATAATTAATGTGAGCAGGGTATGAGGCATCAGCTTGATAATGCACTCCATCTTCTAGATTTTTGAGTTGAATAATTTAAAAATATAGATTGGAGTCTGATGGCAGCATTTGTTCATGAATTCCATTTTGACTTAAATTGGTACTAAGTGTTCTCATCATGTGGAAAGCACAGTGAGAAGGAAAAATTGGCCCAGACAAGAAGGAGGTTTATTTAAGGATTGGGTGTGGGGAAGATTTTGCCTTGCCTCATGTTACCTTTTCTTCTTCTCTTCCGTGCTCCTTGGCCAGATTTGTAATTGTGGTAAACCACTGTTATACTATGATTGGCTACTGCCGGATGGACACACCTCTTGAGACTGATCATACCCTTTACCCCTTGCATGCTCCCCCATCGTCCTGCCATGATCAGTCTATGAGGTTGGTTGGTGTTCCAGTTTATAGTCAATAAAAGCCTATCCGTTTCACAACCTCAATCTTTTGTGGTAATTGATGGTGTATCAGTAATTAAACACAGTACAGAAGCAGAGTTCCTTGAAAGTGGTGACCCCAGTACACAGGAGCGTGTTTGCCATGCTTGCTTTCATCAGTCAGGAGTTTGAATATCATATTACAACTGTATAAATTGTTGGTGAGACTGCACATCGAGTATTGTGGGTAACTCTGGTTACCCAGTTTGAGGAAATATATAATTAAGCTGAAAAGGGTGCAGAAAAGAGAATGTTGCCAGGACTGGTAGAATTGAATTGTCAGGAGTGGCTGAATAGGCTGGGAAATATCTTCATGGAGGCTGAGAAGGGAACTTTATAGAGGTTTATAAAATCCCAAGTGGCATAGATAAGGTAAATAGTTTTAGTCCTTTTTTTTTCCAGGCTAGTGGAATCTAAGACTCGAGGCCATAGATTTAAGGTGAGAGGGGAAAGTTTGAAAAAATGCTTGATGGTCCCCTTCTACACATAGAGGGTGGAGAGTAAATGGAAGGAGGGGTCAGAGGAAGTAGTAGAGGCAGGTACATTTTTTTAAAATTTAGAGCAGCCATTCTCAATGGAGCACCCCTCTGCAGGGCCACAGCACATTGAAGTAAAAGCCTTGGTATCTTTTCCCCTCACATGTCATAAATATTTTTAGTTTTTTTCTGTGGTCGGTAGGAAAGAAATATGTAAAAACACAAAACATGATTGCTTCATAGGGAATTGGACCTGTAAACTTTGAGCAAAATCCTGTGTGGGGATGTGGGGGGAGGGGGAGAATAGCCAAAAACAAGGTTGAGAATGGTTGATTTAGAGATCCAGAACAATAGCAGGAACTACTGGCCCATGGGCCACATATACCCAGGTTACCAATTTACTCACTGACTCTCATACCTCTGGAGTGTGGAAGGAAACCAGAGCACCTGGATGAAACACAAGCATAAATGGGGAAAACATGCAAACACCTTACAAACAGCAATGGATTTGAACCGTGGGTTGTTTTTCTGTAATATCGTTGCACTAACAGCTACTCAGGTACATGGATAGGAAAGATTTAGAAGGATATGGGCTGAATGCAGGCAATCTCCCAATCGGTCTTATCCATATTTCTTTTCTTTGGCTTGGCTTCGTGGATGAAGATTTATGGAGGGGTATGTCCAAGTCTGCTGCAGGCTCGTTGGTGACTGACAAGTCCGATGCGGGACAGGCAGGCACGGTTGCAGCAGTTGCAAGGGAAAATTGGTTGGTTGGGTGTTGGGTTTTTCCTCCTTTGTCTTTTGTCAGTGAGGTGGGCTCTGCGGTCTTCTTCAAAGGAGGTTGCTGCCCGCCGAACTGTGAAGCGCCAAGATGCACGGTTGGAGGCGATATCAGCCCACAAGCGGTGGTCAATGTGGCAGGCACCAAGAGATTTCTTTAAGTAGTCCTTGTACCTCTTCTTTGGTGCACCTCTGTCTCGGTGGCCAGTGGAGAGCTCGCCATAGAACACGATCTTGGGAAGGTGATGGACCTCCATTCTGGAGACGTGACCCACCCAGCGCAGTTGGGTCTTCAGCAGCATGGATTCGATGCTTGCGGACTCTGCCAGCTCAAGTACTTCGATGTTGGTGATGAAGTTATTCCAATAAATATTGAGGATGGAGCGGAGACAGTGCTGATGGAAGAATTCTAGGAGCCGTAGGTGATGTCGGTAGAGAACCCATGATTCGGAGCCGAACAGGAGCGTGGGTATGACAATGGCTCTGTACACGCTGATCTTTGTGAAATGGTGCAGCCGAGGTAGGTAAACTGGTTGACTGTTTTGAGTTCTGTGTGCCCGATGGAGATGTGGGGAGGCTGGTAGTCATGGTGGGGAGCTGGCTGATGGAGGACCTCCGTTTTCTTCAGGCTGACTTCCAGGCCAAACATTTTGGCAGTTTCCGCAAAACAGGACGTCATGCGCTGGTGAGCTGGCTCTGAATGGGCAACTAAAGTGGCATCGTCTGCAAAGAGTAGTTCACGGACAAATTGCTCTTGTGTCTTGGTGTGATCTTGCAGGCGCCTCAGATTGAAGAGACTGCCATCCGTACCGAATGTAAACAGCATCTTCATTGTTGAGGTCTTTCATGGCTTGTTTCAGCATCATGCTGAAGAAGATAGTAAAGAGGGTTGGTGCGAGGACGCAGCCTTGCTTCACGCCGTTGTCAATGGAGAAGGGTTTGGAGAGCTCATTGCTGGATCTGACCCGACCTTGTTGGTTTTCGTGCAGTTGGATAACCATGTTGAGGAACTTGTGGGGGGACATCCGAGGTGCTCTAGTATTTGCCAAAGCCCTTTCCTGCTCACGGTGTCAAAGGCTTTCTTGCAACAAATCTTGCAACAAATTATATATAACTGAAATATAACCCTTTTTCGGTATGGACAAAATCAAAGATTCAAATCTCGACAAAGTAGATAAAATCATCTCTCTACCATAATTATCTTTTTCTAACGAAACAATCTTGTCTTGTCTTTATACCTTTAGAATCCCAAATCTTTAAATGATTATTAAACATTGAAAAAGGAATAAGCTGAATGTTATACAATGGAGTTAAAATTGATAATTTATCTTTCGACTCTAACACCATGTTTTTTTTATAATGCAGATCTTTAACAAATGTTTCAATAACGGCATATCATATTGCTGTAACAAAATCAAATTCCAACGAAATATAAATTCATGTATTTAAACCCTAGATATACATGCCATTTTCACTTTAGCCCAGCTGGGAGGCTGATCTAAATCTATCAATCTACTAATAAACTTCATCTGGGCCGCTTCATAATAATTTTGAAAATGTGGTAATTGTAGTCCGCCCAGTGTTTACTTCCAATGCCACTCGGGCTAATTTACCTTTCTATAAAAACTCTCGCACTGCTTTATTTAAATCTTGTAAAAAGCCCTTAGAGAGTAAAAAAGGTAATGACTGAAATAAATTGAATTTGAGGAAAAATATTCATTTTAATACAATTAACCCGACCAATCAAAGTTAATGGAAGATCTTAATATAGGTACATAATTTAATTGATATAATGATTGATAATTCATATCCTAAATAAACACACCTAAATATTTAATTTTACTTGTCCACCTTAATTTTGTAATTGTTTTAAATTCAGAATAATCTCCCACTCCAACTGCTAAAATTTCACTTTTATCTCAATTAGCTTTATATCCCGATAGTTCTCCAAATTTCAGCAAACACTCTTGCAATTGTTTCAACGATCATTTCGGTTCCGTCAAATATACCAACACATCGTCCACAAATAAGTTAATTTTATATTCTTCATTCTTAACCCTCATCCCTCTAATTTCTTCATTTTGTCTAATAGCCTGAGCTAACGGTTCAATAACCAACGCAAATAAGGTTGGTGACAATGGGCAGTCCAGTCGCGTTGAACGAGTCAATTTAAATGGTAAAGAAATCTGTCCATTTTTCACCACCCTCGCAATCGGGTTCATATATAAAGCCTTAACCCAACTTATAAAAGAAGGGCTGAATTTAAATTTCTCTAACACTTCAAATAAAAAATCCCACTCAACCCTATCAAAAGCATTTTCTGCATCTAATGCAGAAAAGGTTGTAAAATTAATCGAAATATATTATGTGATGCATTTCTATTCTTAATAAAACCTGTTTGATCAATATGTACCAATTTAGGTAAATATTTAGCAAGTCTATTAGCTAATACTTTTGCTTTAATTTTATAATCTACATTTAATAAAGAAATGGATCTCTATCTTTTTTTGGAATAACAGTTATTAAAGCTCTTGAACATGATTCTGGTAACTTCTGATCTTCAGTAACTTGATTCAACACTTCTCCAAATACATTAGAGAGATCATCATTTAAAAATTTATAAAATTCCACAGGGAATCCATCATCCCCTGGGGACTTTCCATTCGGCATTTCCTGAATAGCTTCCTTAATTTCAAAATCCATAAATGAATTAGGGAGATTAGGGTAGAAGGTAGAAAAGAGAATGTATGTGAGGGTCATTCTCTGAAGTGCATATATTTTAATGCAAGAAGCATAGTGAACAAGGTAGACGAGCTTAGAGCATGGACAGATACTTGGGGGTCATGATATTGTGGCAATTAGTGAGACCTAGCTACAAGAGGGGCAGGACTGGCCCTGCCAATCTATTACATCTGTTTCAGATGTGATAGATCAGGGGGTAAAAAAGAGGGAGGAGTTGCTCTGCTTGTTAAGGAGGACATTACTGCCGTGAGGTGGCAAGATGGTCTGGAGGCTGTTTGGGTGGAATTGAGGGGTGAAGGAGACATGAGGGTGCTAATAGGGGTGTATTACAGACCACCAAATGGGTCAAGAAAACTAGAGGAACAAATGTGTAGAGAGATAACGTATATGTGTGAGAATCATAAGGTAGTGATCATGGAAGATTTTAACTTCCCTCACATTGATTGGGATACCCATACAGTTAGAGGGCTGGATAGGCTAGAGTTCGTTAAATGTGTTCAAGATTTTTTTCTGAATCAATTAGTAGAAGAACTGACTCGGGACAGTGTAATACTGGATCTCCTGTTAGGGAACGAGCTAGGTCAGGTATCAGACATTAATGTTGGAGATCCAATTGGGTCTAGTGATCAGAATTCTGTTAGTTTTAAGGTAATGTTAGGGAAGAGCAAGGAGGGACCTAAAGTTGAGCTTCTGGATTGGAGAAGAGCAAATTTCGAAGGAATAAGAAGGGACTTGGGGAATATTGAGTGGGACAGGATATTTTCAGGTGAGGGTGTAAATGAAAAATGGAGGATATTCAAAAAAGAAATTTTGAGGGTACAGAGTAGTTATGTCCCAGGGAGTAATCAGCATATGTCCCAAAGGAAAGGCTGGAAGTCAGAGGGAGGCTTGGTTTTCGAGGAATATTGGAAATTTGGTTAGGAGAAAAAGGGAGGTGTACAAGAGGTATAACGAACAGAGAGCTGACAATTTGAAGGAGGACTACAAGGAGTGTAGAAGGAATCTTAAGAAAGAAATTAGAAAGGCCAAAAAAAGGCATGAAGAGGCTTTGGCAGACAGAGTAAAAATAAATCCAAAGGGTTTCTTTAAGTATATTAAAAGTAAAAGATTAGTGAGGGATAAAATTGGACCCCTTGTAGATAATGAGGGTAGGCTGAGTGAGAAGTCAGAAGAAATGGGGGAAATTTTGAATGATTTCTTTGCCTCGGTATTCACTAGGGAAAAAAAATATTGAACCAGTTGAGGTAAAGAAAAATGGGGAGGTAATGAAGCATATAAGGATAACCGAGGAGGTAGTGATGGCTGTGTGGAAAAAGATAAAGGTGGATAAATCTCTGGGACCGGACAAAATATTCCCAAGGACACTCAGGGAGGCTAGTGGACAGATAGTGGGGCCATTAACAGATATTTAGGATCTCACTGGCCACGGGGGTAGTGCCAAAGGATTGGAGGGTGGCGCATGTGGTTCTGCTGTTTAAGAAAGGGTCTAAATGTAAACCTGGGAATTTTAGGGCCGTGCGTCTGACGTCTGTGGTGGGCAAGTTGATGGAAAGTGTTCTGAGGGATGGTATTTACAAATATTTGGAGGTATAGGGATTGCTAGGGAGTAATCAGCATGGTTTTGTCAGGGGTAGATCATGCTTGACAAACCTGATTGAGATTTTCGAGGGGGTTACAAAAAAGGTTGATGAAGGGAAAGCTGTGGATGTTGTCTATTTAGACTTTAGTAAAGCTTTTGACAATGTTCCCCACAGGAGGTTAGGAAAAAAGGTGGAGGCATTAGGTATAAGTGAGGAGGTAGTGAAATGGATTCAGCAATGGTTGGATGGGAGGTGTAAGAGAGTAGTGGTAGAAAATTGTTTGTCCAATTGGAGGCTGGTGACTAGTGGAGTTCCTCAGGGATCGGTCCTGGGTCCACTATTTTTTGTTATATATATTAACGATCTGAAAGTAGTGGTGGAGAATTGGATAAGCAAGTTTGCGGATGATACAAAGATTGGTGGTGTTGTGGACAGTGAGGAAGATTACCATAGATTAAAAGGTGATTTAGGAAGGCTGGAGGTGTGGGCTGAGAAATGGCTGATGGAATTTAATACAGATAAGTGTGAGGTGTTACATTTTGGAAAGGCAAATCTAAATAGGTCATATGCATTAAATGGTAGGCTATTGAGATGTGCAGAGCAACAAAGGGATTTAGGAGTTGTGGTAAATAGTACCCTCAAGGCTGATACTCAGGTAGATGGTGTGGTGAAGAAGGCATTTGGAATGTTGGCCTTCATAAATCGGAGTATTGAATTGAAGAGTAGAGAGGTTATGATGAAATTGTACAAGGCATTGGTGAGGCCAAATTTGGAGTACTGTGTACAGTTTTGGTCACCAAATTATAGGAAAGATATAAACAAAATAGAGATAGTGCAGTGAAGGTTCACAAGAATGTTGACAGGATTTCAAGGTTTGAGTTACAGGGAAAGGTTGTGCAGACTGGGGCTTTTTTCTCTGGAGCGTAGAAGATTGAGAGGGGACTTGATAGAGGTGTTTAAGATTTTAAAAGGGACAGACAGAGTAAACGTGGATAGGCTTTTTCAATTAAGAGTGGGGGAGATTCAAACTAGAGGGCATGGTTTAAGATTGAAGGGGGAAAATTATAAGGGGAAGATGAGGGGAAATTTCTTTACGCAAAGGGTGGTGGGGTTGTGGAATGAGCTTCTGACAGACGTGGTCGAGGCGGGATCATTGGTTACATTTAAGGAAAGACTGGATAGTTACATGGATAGGAGAGGACTGGAGGGGTATGGACCGGGTGCTGGTCAGTGGGACTAGGAGGGTGGGGATTTGTTACGGCATGGACTAGTAGGGTTGAACTGGCCTGTTCTGTGCTGTAAGTGGTTATATGGTTGTAAGATTCCAATTCCTGAACCTCATTTCCATCTAATACTTTAATTTAGATAAGTGAGAGTCAATAGAACTTTTATCCTGTTTCCCCTCAGAAGTATATAATTTTAAATAAAATGAATAAAACTGGTCATTAATTTCCTGAGGTTTATAGGTAACTTTTGAATTCTTCTTAACAGAATTAATAATCCGAGATGTCTGTTCAGCTTTCAATTGCCAAGCAAATCCAACAGATTTTTTGTGGTGATTTTTGGCATTTTTATTTTCAGGAAGGTGTGGTAAACCACTGGATTAATCTGCCTGACTACACCCATTGACTTACTGTACCTAAGGCTCCTCCCACAGATGCCTGAATAAAGGTGACTATTCCTCAGTCCCCTCCTCAGTTCAGGACAGTCGACCAGTATGGATGTGCCTTCATTCTATTGCAAATAAAAGCCTATCAGTTTTTCTCAACTTTAGTCTTGGTTCATCAATTTTATTCACAATAGTCTTAACAATGGAGCAGATCCTGAAGCCAGAGAAGCTGGAAATCGACCCCCAATCGCCTGAGGCCTCGACCAACTTTGAACTCTGGCTGAGGTGTTTCAAAGCATTTCTGTAGGCGTCATCAGCCATGATTTAGTCAGAAAACAACAAACTGCAGGTACTGCACTCCAGAGTCGAGCCCCTGGCAGACTTGATAAGGGATGCTGCATTGTATCTGAAGACAATGGACATATTGAAAGGCCAATTCCTGAGAAAGGTCAACGAGGTCTTCGCCATACACCACCTAGTGACCTGAAAGGAGCGACTCGGGGAGTCTAATGCTGAGTACCTCCAGGCTCTGTGTACCTTCAGATGGGCCTGCAAATGCAAGGCCATGATGACCGTGGAGGACCTGATTAGAGGTGCCTATGCCGCAGGCATCAGGTCCAATTGCCAGAGGGTATTAGAGCAAGGTGAGCTCAATTTGTGGAGGGTGGTCGAATTGGCAGGCATACTGGAGGTGGCCCTTCAGAATATGGAGGCCATCTTATGGTTGCCCTAGGATCCGCAACTTGGGACATGCCACCACCATTACGTTCTACCAGTGATTTGACCATGTTGGCTGTACTCCGCGAGTGCCTTAACACCGCTACTACCAGCGATCAGACCACTGCTGTTGTAGTCTGTGAGCATCCTAAATGCTTCTTCTGCAGCCCTGGCAGGCACCCGAGGAAATGCTGCCCAGTGAAAGACGGGATTTGCTCCAGCTGCTAAGGTGTACAGATCAAAACCACTCTTCTCCAACAGCGCCATGTGGAGACCGCCATCTTGGACATTGCCATCCCTGGGAGCTAGCAGTGCCATGTGTGAGTCGTGGGGGCTGCCATCTTTGAGACCCAGCAGCGCCATGTGCTGGCAGTGGAGGCTGCCACCTTGGATGCCACCATCTTCTGACTTAATACTCGAACTCTCCGATGCAGCGATCTGGCACTGGCTTCTATCACACTTGACCAGATCAGACCCTGTCAACTTCGCCAGATCAATGATGGACATTCAGGTAAACAGCCACATGACAAATTGCCTGTTAGATAGTGGGAGCACAGAGAGCTTTATCCATCCCAACACAGTGCAGCATTACTCCCTCATGATAAGGCCAGTAAGCCAAAAATTCTCCTTAGCCTTAAGGTCACATACGGCGATGTCTGTGCCTATTGTGTTGTGATTTTGACCGTGTGGGGCATAGACTACAAACACTTTAAACTCCTGGTGTTGCCACAGCTCTGTGGTGCTGTGCTACTGGGACTGGACTTTCAATGTCACCTTAAAAGCATGATGATGGAATATGATGGGCCCCATCCATCCCTGATTGTTTGTAACCAGCAGTTTTTAAATCGCCCATTGTGCTCCACCTTCCCTTCAGCTTCTTCCCCCTGCACACAGCAAACAAACTTGATCACCCATTATGCACCACCTGCAGACTCTTCACCCTCAAAATCACCCCTCTGTTGCTATTCGCTGACCTCACCCCTGACTCTAAACCCATCCCCACCAAAAGTAGGCAGTACAGTGCTGGGGACAGGGCCTTTATTAGGGTGGAGGTGAAGCAACTACTTGATGCGGGGATCATTGAGGCCAGCACCAGTCCTGGAGAGCACGTGATGGTAGTGAGAAATGAGGAGAAAAGCAGAATGTTTTACCATTAATAGGTACAAATAACTGAACGTGTACCCCCCCCCCCCTCCCTGTATATCCAATATGGTGAACCATATCGCACAATATCGGGTCTTCTGTACTATCGACCTAAAATTGGCATACCATCAGCTTCCCATCTTCTCGGAGGACTGCAAATATTACTGGGTTTGAGGCAGATGGCTGCCTCTATCATTTCCTGAGAGTTCCATTCAGGCGTCACCAACAGGGTCTTGATCTTCCAACAGAAAATGGACAACATGATAAATCAGTGCAAGCTGCAGGCGCATTCTCATATCTTGCCAACGTCACAATCTGCGGCCACAATCTCTTCAAAAATTCCTCCACACCGCCAGGACCACCAGCTACAATCCCCAGGGGAATAGGCAGATGGAAAGGAAGAACGCTGTAGTCTGGAAGGCCCTGTGGTCTAGGGGCCTCCCAGTCTCCCGCTGGCAAAAGGTCCTTCCTGAGGAGCTCTATTCCATCAGGTCCCTTCTATGCACAGCCACCAATCCACACCGCATGGACGTATGTTTTCCTTTCCCAGAAAGTCAGTGACAGGAATCACGCTACCAGTATGGCTGACGTCCCCAAGGCGATTCCTACTCAGGAAACGTGAGGAGACACAAGTCCGACCCACTGGTTGAAACAGTCCACCTCCTCCACGCAAATCCCCAATACGCCTATGTGGTGTTTCCCAATAGGCAAGAAGACACTTTCTCCATTAGGCACCTGGCACCCTCAGGGACTCTGGAGACCACCACTGATCACCCAACACTCCTCCCACTCATGATGCACCAAGGCCATGGCGCATTATCCAACAAATGACATGCTAGACTCATCGCCGAACACCCATCAGCCCAACGGCAATGACTTCATAAAGGCACCCAGACTCTCCAGGACCCCATCGCTGCACCGCAGTCCCAGGTGGTACTACGATGGTAGGTGTGTTTATTATGTCTGGAGGCAGATGAGCAGGAAATGGTGGGTAAGGGCTGAGTTGATGGTGGTGGAGGGAAAGCCATATTTTTGGAAGAAAGAGAACATTTCAGAAGATCTAGACTGTCTTTAACTTTTCCTAGTTCTGATAAAATGTCAATAACTAGAAATGTTGACTATGTTTCTCCTTCCTCTGTTGTGCTGAATTTTTCCAGCATTTTCTGTTTTTTTTAAGAGCTCCAAAAACTGCAGGTTTTTTTTTGCTTTTTATTATTGTTGTAGTGGAAGTAGCTTCTTTATAGTGATTTGAAGCTAAAATAATCTATTTTTAAGGAAGCTCAATGACGATGCACATGGTGTTAAAATGCTAAGAGATGTCTCAAAAACTGATAAGTAGAAACTCTGTCTGGCCTGTGGGATAAAGAATCTCAGGGTTGTATGTGATGTCATGTACGTACTCTGACAATAAATTTGAACTTTGAAATATTATGCAATATTAGCACTTTGGGTTGCTGTTATTGCAATTTCCCATCCTTTGTTCATTGTTGCTGATAATTGTCTTTTGGACCAATTTTATTTGATCTATCTATCTCCATCTATTTGTCTGTCTGATAGTCCATTTCTATTTATTTGTTTATTCATCTGCCCAACTATTCATTTATCTGTCTGCCAGGCTATTTATTTGTATAATTTTTTGGCAGTCCTGCTATCAATCAATTAATTAATTAATTAATTTATCTGTCTACCTATGATCTATTAATCCACACAGTAGCTATCTTTTTATTTATTTATTTACGTGTCTGCCTGTAGGACCATCTATTTATATATCTATATTTATTTATTTGCCCCGTTTTATTTACTTATTCACCTCCCTATTTATTTATGCAGGCCGCCATTTCTATTTATTTATCTATTTAGTCATCGTCTATCTATCTATCTATCTTTTATTTATCAGTCTATTTACTTATTTGGCTCTTTATTTATTTACTTATCTGGCCATTTATTTATTCATCTATCTATCTATGAACCTACTGACTGACTAGTCGGTTTGGTTGTTGGTGGAAAATGGCACATTTATTTCCTTGAGGCATATTGAACTATGACATAATGAGCAGTGCTATTTAATGTTTTCTCTTTGAGACCGAAACAGTCGATCATGTCTGATTATGTAATTTGCTGACATAAACTAACATTCCAGAATGAATATACAGTATTATCATAGTTTTATGGCATGGAATCAGTGCTTTTGGCTGTCCATGCTAAGTTGTGTACCTGAGGTCGTTCTATATCCCTCTAAACCTTTCCTATTCATGAATCTGTCCAAATGTCTTTTTATCATTACACTAACACTTCCTGTGGCAGTTTGTTCCATATAACCACAATCTTTTGCGTGAAAATGATGTCCCTCAGGTCCTTCTTAAATCTTCCCCTTCACTTCACAACTTAAATCTATGTCAAGTTTTATATTCCCTTACACTGAAGAAAAAAAAGCTATGATTATTTTCCTTAACTATGGCCCTCATGGAGGTTTATAATCTTCTATCAGAATCTTCTATCGTCTCTTCCTCCCCCCCACCCCCTCCCACCAGCAGCCTCCTTTGATTAAGGGATAAAAGACCTAGCCTATCCTACTTCTCCATGCGGTTTAAGTCCACCAGTCCTGGATATATCCTTGTGAATGTTTTCTGCACCCTTTCCAGCTTAATGATATATTTATCATAGCTGGGCAGCCAGAACCGTGCATCATACACCAACATCTTGTGCAGTGTAACATAATGTGCCTGCACCTGTATTCAGTGCCCTGATTGATGAAGGCAAACGTGCTAAATGCCTTCTTTACCACCCTGTCTACCTGAGTTGACACCTTCATAAAACTATGCATGGGTACTTCTCAGTCTCTCTGTTCGACACCCCCCCCCCCCCCCCAAGGACCTACCATTTACTGCATAAATCCTCCTGTGGTTTAACCTAGCAACAAAAAAATGCAACTTACACTTGTCAGAGCTTAATTCCATCTGCTGTTCCTACTTTCTATCTGATAACTTTCTTCACTGTCCACCTATCATCATATGCAAACTTACTAACAATGCCCCCTACTTGTCATCCAAATTGTAAATATAGATGAGAAATAATTTCTGCCCAGCACTGTATGTATAAATACATGCACACACACAAACATATGTTTATTTTAGAAAGTTATGCAATATATTCTTCAGTCATCAGACAAAATCAGTGTTCATTTTATCATTTGGAATTTTTATCCTATTAGCAATTGTAAAAAGGAAACCAAGGACTTCAGGATGGGAAAACCAGAGGTGTATGATCCAGCAATCATTGAGGAATCAGATGTTAAGAGAGTGAGCAAATTTGCCTCCAAGGATCTTTCCTGGACCCAACACCCAACACACTAATAGCATCATGAAGATAGCACATCAGTGCCTCTACTTCCTCACGGGTTTGCTATGACATCAGAAACTCTGGCAAATTTCTACAGATGTCATGTGCAATGGAAAATGTGCTGCATCACGGTCTGATATGGGGATACCAATACCCCTGAGCGAAAAGCCCTGCAAAAGGTAGTGAACATAGCCCAGGACATCACAGGCAGAACCCTCCCTACCATCATTTACATGTCAGAGAGCAGCAGCAATCATCAAGGATCCATATTCCTCTGTTCTCACTGCTACCATCAGGAAAGAGGTATAGGTGCCACAGGACTCACTCCAGCAGGTGCAGGAATTCCTGCTTCTCCTCCACCATCAGAGTCCTCAATAACAAACTCAATCAGGGACTCATTTAAGGATTTTCTTTTGCACTTTATCGATTTATTTTATTCCCTGTATTGCACATTTGTCTGTTTACATTTCTTTATTTGTTTACATGTGTATGTTAGGTTCATTTATTTTTCCATTACCATTAAATGGTAGTCTGCAGCAGAAGTGTAGAGACTGAGGCTAGTTAACCACAGTCTTGTTTATTTCCCTGTTCCTCTGAGGAGATCCTAATTCTATCCATATAATTTTCATAAAAGTCTGTTTAAAACACTCTTTCGACATGGCATAATGTGATTCTCAAAAAAAAAAATTGGGAATTCTTGATACCATTGCTGGGTAAGATATTAAACCAAAGTCCAGTTTGTGTCTTCAGAAGCTTGTTCAAGATTACTTATTCGGCTTTCAAAATTGTGAAATTTTTGAACAGCTTCCCAGAAGACATGGATTAACATTCATATTCGTAAGACAGTGCCAGTTTAAAACAGAAGGTAGAAAATTATTATTGCACAAGACCACATTTTTTAGATCAAAAGCATGACCTGGCATACCTGCTGTAATAAAATGGCTTTCACAGCTCACAGATTGCTACAGTTGATGCTAATTGATGTTGCCTTGTGACACATTTGTTCATTTAATTTGTCATGTGAGTAGTGCCAAAGCTGGAAGTCTATCTAAGAGTCAAAAGGCTCTTTTTCGCTTCTTTCCTTTTTGTTACTAATACTAATAATTCTATGGTGTGAATGGCAGGTGGATGGTCAAGAAGGTTTTGTACTAATGAATTGATATCAATCAGAAATTTTATCTTGTGGACGTTCCACGAATCTTTTCAGAGTTTTGGACACCAATTGTCCCAATGCCTTATTATTTCTGGTTATTCCTTTATTCCCCATTTTTTGTGTCTTCTTTCGTTAAAAGCTGATTTTTGAAAGAGTTATTCTAATTAAGATTTTTTGCTGTCCTTCGAACCATATCAAGTTATCCTCTTATTTTGAGTACCTTAAGTAGGTTTGAAAGTGACAATCAAAATGTACATGAGCTTGTTTCAAAGTATCCTCTGCCCTGCCTTCAAATTTTCTGACATGCAGGAAATTTCAATCCTTTCCCACCCTGGAGTAAACTGGAATAAAATGTTACAGCAAATATTTGATGACTTTCCAATTATTAAAACAAAAAAAACCTCAGCTTTTTAATTTTCCAAGAGTTTGGCTGTCCGGTCCTTTTTTTATTTGTTTACTGAGCAACATAGATGATTGCACACTGAATATTATCTATATTATATTATCAAAATTATTATATTATATTATCAAAATTATAAAAAATATTATCAAAAATATTCATTGTAGGGATAATTCACAGATTAGATATTCAGATTCATATTTCAGATTATACATGACATCACATAAGATATACATTATCACTGTTTAATATAAATGTAAATCAAAAAACCTATCCATATTTATTTATTTAACAATATTTCTTAAAATATAATTCTGGATATAAAATAAGTAAAACTACATTAGACAATCCCTTAATTCAAACAAAGAATAAATTCTGTCTAATAATATGATCTATGACAACCATATTTAAACCCATATTTAACATTAATCTAAAAGAAAAAAACTAGAAAAACTTCAAACTAAATCTAATCTCCCTCCTCCCTCTAATCAATGCGACCTTTTCGAAAAGGATGTAAAGATGTGGATCAAATAGCAACCTTCAGAAACTGACAGAATCATCAGAACATCCAAACTTCTTAAATCTTCCAATCATGATAGTATTCGATGAATGGGCCAATGATCCTCTCTATCACTCTTATTTGGCTCTGATTCCAGACTTCCTAACATTTTTGGAGGCTTAATCACTTGATCTCTATATCTAGTGCTTCCTCCATACAAAAAGCTTTTCAAAGTTGATTTAAAATGTTTTAAAAGTTTTTACATTGCTTCTTTGAGTTTGTGTTTGGACTTGTTCATAATTTTGTGCAGAAGATTAGTGCATAATTTCTGGCACCTCCAAGGCAGACCAGAAGGGTCGGTCATCTGACCTGAAGCACAGCATCCAGACAGGGCCATGAGCCTACTTGAGATCATCATTCTCGTCCTTTTCCGCTAATTACTTGCTGATCCTTACTTGGCCTGTACGGTTCAGCTGATGTTTCCGAATTGTCAATCTACATCTCAGCAGAATTGCGTGATATTCTTGGGATTCACGTTTGCTGCAGATGCATTGACTCATACTATGTGGTGTGAAATGGATGTCCCCACAAGCCTCTGACTCTGCTCGTTGCTGTTTTCAGATGTATCTATGGTAACACAATAAGAAGCATTTATTGCTTTCAGCAACACGCCTTGTATTGCATTCTTCTGACACAATAGCACAAATGATAATTTCTTTGGTGTTGAGATCCTAAACTTGCACTGTATGTTTGATAGAGTAAATAAAGCAAAATTGCTTCCAGTGGCAGAAGGGTCGGCCAGCAGAAGACATGGATTTAATATGATTGGCAAAAGAACCAGTGGTAAGATGAAGCTCTTTATTTAGTGGCAAGTTGCTATTGTCTGGAATACTTTCTGAAAAATTAGATGAACCAGTTTCAATTTTGACAGTCAAAAGGGAATTGGATGTGTAGTTGAAAAGGATAAAATTGTAGAGCTGTGGGAAGAAATCTGGAGGAAAGGTAAAGTCGGGTGAACTCTATTGTTCTTTTTCAAAATAAGTTTGTTCAAATTAATTTCATTATGAAGATAGAAATTTGTTCTTTAATTAGCAATAAAAGTTTTAGAGAATATTCTTATCAAATTCAGCCTGGCAATTTGATGAAAAAATATCCAAGAGTTAAACCTGGAGTAATATTCTTTTGAAAATCTTTCAACCAGGAAGAGACAAAAGATACAGAGATGAGAAAGAATGTACATTATTAAAAAATTTAAATTTAGATATACAGCGCGGTAACAGACCCTTTCAGCCCACAAAGTCCTGCCACCCCATTAACCTACAACCATGTATATTTTTGAATGGTGGGGGGGGAAATCCAGAGCACGTGAAGGAAACCCACACAGACATAAGGAGAATGTACAAACTCCTCGAACAGTGTTGTGTGCTAACTGCTTTGCTCACTGTGCTATTAATTTTGATACAACAGAATGGACATTATGTAGTGCTTTCATATGTCATGAGACCTAAACTTTGGATATGTACAACAGAGCAAATTGAAGTCTGTTACTAGATTTGGAGGGATTGTGAAAATACTCATTAATTTTGTCCCAAAAGACGAGTGATGGGACATATTTAATATGATGGGTAAAAGATATGGGGGTTGCTAGGGGGGTGATGAATGTTTTTAAGTTTTTAAGCAGACTATCTTAAAAATCTGGACAATTTAGGATGGTAGAAATTGAGGGATTTCAAAAGGTTCTTGGATGAAGGAAGATAATTTGCTGGACAAAGGTGAAAAAGTAGGGATTGTTGGCAAGGCTTTGGATTGAATGACTACATTTTGTGTTGTTCAGTTTCTATGATGTTTTCTGCTAGATGCTAGCCAAGTATATGGTATCTGAATTCCTCTCTGTTTACCAAAACCAATTCCACCAGCATGGAGATGGGGATGGCATTGTTAAGCAAGTGAATATGAAACCAGATGCAAATCAAAATCGTGATAATGAATCAGTATTGATTGACCAGATTAGGCCAGTGCTGAAACCTTTAGCTCACTCAGAAGCAACAATGTTTCCCCTGAGCCTGAAGATAACTCATAATTAATCTTTAGTAAATATTTGATACAAGCTTTTTTGATGTGTGATGGGGAAAAATAAAATGTGAAATGTTCTAATTTTCAAAAGGCACATCACTGGCCATCCTCAGGACTTATTGTACCTCACCCAATGCTGACGATGATAGGGCTCCAGCAATTTCTTCTCTGGCTTCCCACAGTGTCTTTTGATGTGCTTGTATTTATCTACTTTTCAGCTTTTAAGACTGCCAGCACACCCTCTTTTGTAACAGAGGTACATTTCAATACATCACAATTCTCTTTCCCGAATTCCTCAGATTTCATGTAAATAGAAGAAATATTCATTTATGACCACCTCTCTCTCACCAGTTCTCTTCGTAGTTAATTCCATAATTGGAACAAGCTAATTTAAAAAGTATTCTTAATAAGACACCAATATTTAAGGCCAATTATGTACTTACTAAATTTTAGGTTAAATACCATGAGTTTCTCACCAAATTACTTCATTAATAAATTAAAGTCTTTTAAAAAGCTACATATACTGGAAATCTGAAATACTCTTGAAATGATAATTTTACTCCTGACCTGATTCTTTCCAATATTTTCTTTTTTCATTTTGTTTCAATAGGTTGCCAGCACAATATTAAGATTTCACTAAATTTTTTGATACGTTATAAAGGTTATAAACACCAAAGATTGAAAGTTGATACCAAATCAAAATTAAAATAAAGTAATTTTGTTTGATCAAGTTTATTGGTTACAAATTCACCTTTGCATGATGCACAAAATCATCTGCTTTGTCTACCCTATTTAGTTGTTGGTTATTCTGTTTCCGATGTTAAAAGACCAGTTCAGAATTGCCTAACTCCATATCGAATCCTGCTACCTTTCTACAACTTAAATGTCTCCTGATGATATTATAAAGACTGAACTTACCGACAGAATATATGGAAAGAAATCTTTATTTATATTCAGACAGATAGATGATAAAAGGTAGCAATTTGAGATAATGTTGTGTCTGTGTCTGGCTGGCATGATATGTACAGTACACTGGGTTCTATGTGCTCTGCATCACACAAGATTTCTAGGATAATGTACGAGGACAAGCTGTTAATTGAAGATCTTGCATCTATTTAAACTGCAGAAGGTAAACAACCAGTAATAAATTGTGTACAATATTATGATGTGGTATGACGCATAATTGTTTGGCATGATAGAAGGCCCTTCTGGCCCATGAAACCTATGCCACCCAATTACCCTACCAATCTGTATGTTTTTGGAAGGTGGGAGGAAATCAAAGCACCTGGAGACAACCCACGCAGACACGGGAAGAACGTACAAACTCTTTACAGACATCACTGGATTCAAATCCAGTCGCTGACACAAGAACAATATTGTGCTAGCTGCTTTGCCAGCCATGCCACTTATATCTGGGACTTTCCAACTTAGAGAGAACTACCTGCTGGAACAGGGCTATCAATGTTGCTGAGATTTTTAAACACAAAGTATGACGGGCTATGAAAGAAAGGAGAGTAAATAACAGAGATTGGCTGCACATAAGGCTCAAGCACCTGATTGGATTACTTTTGCTTGTATACTTGCCCACTAGTTTGATATATGCACTTGCTGTGTTCTGTACATTTAAAATCTACATCTTTTGAATGACTTATAAACTTCCCATATTCGTCCTTTGTGCAAATTGTTCTGAACTGTTGCAAGAAGCAAGCAATTGGCAACTTGATTTTTACATGCCTGAAGGACAGTTACAAATAATTTTTGTAAATCCATTTTGGCACAATCTATACGCAGGTCAATGGCCCATCTCCGGCAGCTTCTCTTACACTTGAGCTACCTTCAGTTTATGTGCACTAAAAATGAACCTTTCCTGAGAAATTACCATTAAATGTGACAGCAACTCAGAAAGTGAAGACCCTGATAAAGAAACCACCAATCAAGAATGGGATTAATGCCAGATAACAATTATGACAACACCTGACCACACTTGACCAGTGCAGTACTAGAAGTTTGATTTCATTAGTGAGACTGATTATATTGGATAACAATTTTCTTTCAAAAAGTTTGCTTCCTGAAAAAAAAATTGGGGATTATGATCGACAACTTCAAGCTGAACACAAAAGATAATTTCATATTTCCCATATCTCATAGGAAGTTGGAGAAACATTAAATTAATTTTTATTGAATGTTTAGTCGCATAATGATGTTGACACGTTGCGTTAGTTCAACTGACCTAAAAATGCTTTGCCGCTAATTTTCGTTTACATTCAGCAGCTGATGCCTCTCATGTCAGTGTCCAACAGTAGTTGACCAGCACTGATGGATTCCAGTTACCCTGATACCACTTTTCCAGGGTCTCAATTTCCTGGTGAAACCTTTCACCGTGTTCGACTCTGACTGCTCCAGGATCATCCAAATGCAAATACAGAAAATGAATTTTCTTTCATGTTGTACTTTATGGCTTTTCATGCTTGAAGTAGACTTAAAAGTATGACAGAAAATCACAATGTGATAGAAAAATTTTAAGGTGATTTTCATGATCATCAGCCCAAAATCCGTAAAATACAAACAAATGTGTTCAGGAAGAAAAATCTTCATTGTTCAGTGTTATTGGCCTGGAAATTACTCTGATATATTTTCCATTTATGGAAATAATTGAATGAAACAAAATTATTTTTTTAAAGAAGGCCAAATGCTGAATGATAATCATCAACCTAAGTTCTGGAAGTCAAAGTAAAGATTTTGGCAGGTCAACGATTAAACAAAAAATTAAGCCTATTTCCTTTACTTCTCAAAAAATGATTATGTTGAGGCGTCCCTTAGCAGTTGAAGCCCTTGGTCCAAGTCGGCCGCGGTGTTGCCCGATCTTCGAGAGGGTTCTTGCGATGGAAGGGCCGCCGAGGAGCCTCTACGGGTCCAGCCCCTTCGTGGAGGACAGTTTCAGCCGCCTCTCCTCGCAGAGCAACATCTACGGCCTGAGTGCTGTCCCCAAGCCCAAGGGCGGGTGCAATCTGCTGACCGCCTCCCTTAAAAGGAAGGTTATCTGCTTCAGATATCAGAAAAGAAAGAAAAAAGAAAGAAAGAAAAAAAAATGATTGCTTCATTCTACTTTTGGCTGCAAGCGAGGCCACGGACCAAATAATTGAGATTGACATTCTCAGAGGAAAATCAATCTTTTCAAGTGACCTCGAAGCAGTGACTTTCTCTGAACACATGTTTAACTGGGCAGGGAGGTGAAAGGGCTTTCTCTGAAAAAGATAAAATCCTCAGTGAAATGGACAGATTGTAACATCAGATGGTCTGAGGTACATGACCAGACTTAAACAAGTTAACTTTATTGACTGAACTATAACTCAGCAAATTTTGCCAAACAAATTTAATTACAGCCTCCTATTAAATTAAGTTTGAACTTATTTGAACATCTCCTTTGATTGGAGACACAAGAGACTGCAAATGCTGGAATTTGGAACAAAAAGGAATTTGCCCAAGGAACTCAGTGGGTCAAACAGCATCTGTGGGAATCTTGATGAAAGGTTCAGGCTCAAAAAGTCAATTGTTCTTTTTCTTCTACTGATGCTGTTCTACCTGCTGAGTTCCTCTAGCAGATTACTTTTTGCTGCTATCCCCAATGCCTACTGTTTTCATCCACCTGAGGCATCTTACAACATGGTTAGCGTAGCAATTATTGCAATGCAATAACTGCAATTACTGTACCAGCGACCTGGGTTCAAATCCAGTGTTGTCTGTAAGGAGTTTGTATGTTCTCACTGTGTCTGCATGGGGTTTCCTCTAGGTGCTCTGGTTTCCTCTCACCATCCAAAATGTACAGGGTTGTAGGTTAATTTGGGTGTAATTGGGTGGCATGGATTTAAATGGCCGGAATCAGCTTCTATTTTGCTGTAAATAAAATCTAAAATGAAAAGAAAAAAAAGAATTTTCTTCAAGTAATATGAGTCAGGTCTGTTTTCTTCATGACAAGTTGTTGAATTAAATAATATTTCTCCTTTGGGGAAATGAACAGGTGAGACATTTTCTCCAGTTTCCAAAATTTGGAAGCTAGATGTCAAAAATGTCTGAAGGAACTTGAGCTTCTTTAGAGGCTAAGGTTGAGACCCTTGAGACAAACAGTTGACTATCCCATTGCCTCTGATGAAGTTGCTTGACTCAGTGAATAAAATGGTAGGGGGGAGGAGCACAGTCCCACAGACAAGAGGTATCAAGTAGATAAGGGAAGGAGGACACAAGAGAAAACAGGGGGAGAGGGATAGCTCTGTGAATGGAGAAGGGACGGGGTAGAAAGCTGGAGGAAAGGATACAAAGGATAGGAGAAAGAGAAAGAACAGGGAGTGGTCCAGCAGAAAACAAAGAAGTTGATATTAATGCCATCTGGTTGGAGAGTGCCCAGACTGAATATTAGGCGTTGTTCCAACAATTTACACTTGTGTTTGGTTTGGCACCGCATAAGGTCACGGACAAACACGTCGTCACAGGAGTGGGGTGCAGAATTAAAATTGTTAACCACTGGAACATCCCTGTCATTGATGTGGACAAAGGTGCTCAGTAAAGTGATCGACTAGTCTTCATCCAGTTTCTCCAATATAGAAAAGAGCACAATGGGAACACTGGATGTAGTGAATGACTCCCACAGATTCACAAGTGAAGTGTTGCTTCACTTGAAAGGACTGTTAGGGGCCCCAAATGGTGGTGAACAAGGAGATGTGGGCACAAGTGTGACACTACCTGCGGTCATAGGGGAAGGTGCCAAAGGGGTGATTAGTGGGAAGGGATGAGGGAGACACAAGGGGAATCAGTACCTCTGGAAGGTGAAGAGGGGAGAAGATATGTCTGGTGATGGGATCATGTTGTGGCTGATGGAAATTGTAGAGGATAATATTGGATATGGAGGCTGATGGGGTGGTAGATGAGGACAAGGGGAATCCTTTTCTTGTGTCTAGAGGCAGAGAGGGCCAGGGTAATTGTGCCGGAAATGGAGGAGATGTGGGCAAGTGCTGAGTTGATTGTGGCAGAGGGGAAGTCATGTTTTTTGAAAAAGACGGACATATAGAGCAAAATACCTGGATGTATGAAAAGAGTTAGCACAATCTCATGGAGCCTTGGTGTGACTACATCTATAGTATTATGTACAATATTTGTTTTTATATCTGAAAAAAAGATATTGTTTCTGTAAAAGTGCAGCAAAGCTGCACCTCACTGGTTTCTGGAATGGTGTGTCTGTCAAATAGGGAGAGTTTGAATAGGATAAGCCTTTGTTCTCTCGAGTTTGGAAGGATGAGAGGTGAGCACAAAGAATCACATCAAGTTCTTACAAGGTTTGAAAGGATAGAATCTAGTACTGGAGATCATTGTCTCAAAATAAATGGTGAACTATTTTGTACTGAAATTTGGACAATTTTCTTCACTCAAAAGGTAATTAATTTTTGAAATTCTCTAACCTGAAAGGTTGTGAAGGCTTTATCATCGATTGCATTCAAAGCAGAAGTAAAAAGATTTCTGGATATTAAAGGAATTAAAGTATTTGGAGAAAGGGCAGGAAAGCCAAGTTCAAATTTATTGTCATTTGATTGTATATGTAACCTGATGAAACAGCACATCTCTGGTCCATAGTGCACACAACACAGTACATCCTATGTACAAGCAACTTGTATACACAGAGCGATCCAAAATAAATATATATTAAAATAATTTACGAGTTTCTAGGATTGTTCAAGTCTCACTGCCCATGGGAAGAGCCTGTTTCCCAGCCTCGCAGTCCTGGTTTTTACGCTTCTGTATTGTCTGCCTTGAAGGGAGTTCCTCAAAGATGCTGTGTGCTGGATGGTAAATGATTCTCAATGATTTTCTAAATCTTCTTTAAGTACCGCTCCCTGTAGATATTGTTGATAAAGGGAAGGGAGATGCCAGTAATATCAGCAATTGTCCTCCATACTGACATCCAATCTGATGCTTTGCAATTATCATACCATGCTATGATGCAGCCAGCCAGGCCACTCTCTATTGTGCTTCTGTAGAATGTTCTTAAGATGCTGCCCAGTAGCCTTGCCCTTCTCATTGTCCTTAGAAAGTATTTGGGAAGATCCTGTTAAATGGTGAGAAGACTTGAATGGCCTGCCCAATTCCTTATGACCTTATTCAAAGTTCAAATTTATTGTCAGAGTTCATGTATGACATCAGATACAACCCTGAGATTATTTTTCCTATGGGAAAAGCAGAATTTCTAATTACTGGTAACTGTAAATTGTACTCAAAGAAAGAACTGTAAACTGCCAATACAGAAGTATAAATATTCAGTAATAAATAATGAGCAAAGAGTCCTTAAATGAGTCTCAGAAGGAGCCTGTTGTTCAAGTGTCTGACAGTTAAAGGGTAGCAACTATTCCTGTACCTGGAGATACAATCCTGTGACACCTGTACCTCCTTCCTGATGGCCTTGTACTTCATTCCTGTCTCTTATCAGAGCATGGTCAATATATATGTGTTAATAAACTTCAAAATCCAAAATTCTAAATGAGATTGCATCATCCATTATTAATGCTAGTGAGAAGAAAGGAGTAAAACACAAATGTCTGCAGACACCATGATTGAAGTAAAAACACAATGCTGGAGAAACTCAGCAGGTAAAACAGTGTACTTTATATAGCAAAGATAAAGATGCATAATCAACGTTTCAGGCTTGAGCCCTTCATCAAGGTATGACAAAAGACACCTGAACAAAATTGTTGGGGGGGGTGGGTAGGGGCAGGAGAAGGATCACAGACTCGCAGGCAGGAGGTCATAGGTGGATAAGAGAGGGAGGAAGCCTCTCTGAATGGAGAGGGAAAGGGGTGGAAAGCTGGAGGAGAGAAGGCAGGGAATGGGAAAGGAAAGAGAACAGGGAGTGATCTAGCAGAAGCAGGAGAAGTCGAATTAAGTCTAGTGAGGCAAGAGTATAAATACATCTTTTTCTCTTTTCCTGTACATCCTTCAACCCAATCTACTGCATTCAGTAAACTCATTGTGGCCCTTCTACATAGGTGAAACTAAATGTAAATTGACTGAGCACCTCTGTTCAGTCTGTGGTTGCCAACTATATAAATTGCCTTCACCATTCCAACAGAGACACCTCTGTCCTCCGCCTCCCCCAATGTCATGCTGATGCCAAAGGTAAACTTGAGGAACAACACCTTTTATTCCTACTGGATGGTCTTAAATTTAATGGCATGAACCTCAATTTTTCCTTTTTAAGTACCCCAAACCCCACCCCTACCTCTCTCTGGTTCCATTCTTTTCACCTTTTTTAAAATCTACTCGTATTATTTTTCTCTCTAACCACCAGCCATCCATCCGTGATCTCCCTCTACCTGTCTCTCCACTATTCCCATCCATTATCCTAACACACCTTAGCCACTCTCCAGCCGCTCCCTCCCCCTCTTTTGATATACTTGATAGACCCAAAACATTGACCATCACACCTTGAGGAAGTGCTCAGGCCCGAAATGTCAGTAATAAATCTTTACTTCCCATAGACACTGCGAGACTGGCTGAGTTCATCCAGCATTTCTGTGTTTTGACTCCAATCACAATGTCTGCAGATGTTCAAGTTTTATTCCATTGGCCATATCTACCCATAGGCATGCCTGCCCTACTGAGTCCCTTCAGCTTCTCATTGTCGGCTCAAAATTCTAGCATCTGCAATTCATGTGTTTCTCTTCACATCTTTATCTCTTTCTGCTTAATTAAACTTTTCCCACTGACCAGTAGTGATTTTTTAAAAATACAGTATATAATTGTAGCTTACTTGGCATCTTTTCAATCTTCTTCAGCATGATGCTGAACCAAGCCATGAAAGACCCCAACAATGAAGACGCTGTTTACATCCGGTACCGCACGGATGGCAGTCTCTTCAATCTGAGGTGCCTGCAAGCTCACACCAAGACACAAGAGAAACTTGTCCGTGAACTACTCTTTGCAGACGATGCCGCTTTAGTTGCCCATTCAGAGCCAGCTCTTCAGCGCTTGACGTCCTGCTTTGCGGAAACTGCCAAAATGTTTGGCCTGGAAGTCAGCCTGAAGAAAACGGAGGTCCTCCATCAGCCAGCTCCCCACCATGACTACCAGCCCCCCCACATCTCCATCGGGCACACAAAACTCAAAACGGTCAACTAGTTTACCTATCTCGGCTGCACCATTTCATCAGATGCAAGGATCGACAATGAGATAGACAACAGACTCGCCAAGGCAAATAGCGCCTTTGGAAGACTACACAAAAGAGTCTGGAAAAACAACCAACTGAAAAACCTCACAAAGATAAGCGTATACAGAGCCGTTGTCATACCCACACTCCTGTTCGGCTTCGAATCATGGGTCCTCTACCGGCACCACCTACGGCTCCTAGAACGCTTCCACCAGCGTTGTCTCCGCTCCATCCTCAACATCCATTGGAGCGCTTACATCCCTAACGTCGAAGTACTCGAGATGGCAGAGGTCGACAGCATCGAGTCCACGCTGCTGAAGATCCAGCTGCGCTGGATGGGTCACGTCTCCAGAATGGAGGACCATCGCCTTCCCAAGATCGTGTTATATGGCGAGCTCTCCACTGGCCACCGTGACAGAGGTGCACCAAAGAAAAGGTACAAGGACTGCCTAAAGAAATCTCTTGGTGCCTGCCACATTGACCACCGCCAGTGGGCTGATATCGCCTCAAACCGTGCATCTTGGCGCCTCACAGTTTGGCGGGCAGCAACCTCCTTTGAAGAAGACCGCAGAGCCCACCTCACTGACAAAAGGCAAAGGAGGAAAAACCCAACACCCAACCCCAACCCACCAATTTTCCCCTGCAACCGCTGCAATCGTGTCTGCCTGTCCCGCATCGGACTTGTCAGCCACAAACGAGCCTGCAGCTGACGTGGACTTTTTACCCCCTCCATAAATCTTCGTCCGCGAAGCCAAGCCAAAGACAAGAAAGACAAGACTTGGCATACATTTTATCAATGTTTTTAAAACTTCAGGAACTTGAGAGAGCAAAGTCAATTTAATTATAAAGGACTGTATCACATTTCACCTTTCTCCATGCTTTTAAAGTTAACTTGAAAATAATGTTATGATGTGTTCAATTTTTAATAATGCTGTGACATGATTATTTTAATTTTTAACAGTTATTTAAGTTTGATTACAGTGCTCTGTTCTCTGAAGGTCATACTGCAATTGCATGTCAGGTGAACCATGAACAATTCAGTAGTGGCTTGATTTTTGAATAAATGAATTTGACCTGGAGTGAAGAAATAGATCATTGGAAAGGGATAACACAGTCTTATCCAAAATCATTTTGAATCCAGATGGAGCCCAGTCACTAAAATTGAGTTTATTAACTGAGGCACGTTCAGTATTTGTTGTTCCCATGGAGACCATTTACAGAATAAAGTCTTGTCATGTAATCCTATTAGAAGTAGTTTTTTTTAGGCTTTAGGGACAATTTGGTAAATTTGTAGTTAATTTGAAGTGTCCACCATAATTAACGTTTTAGCAGAAAATAAATTATTAGCTGGAACGCGATAAGCTACAAAATTAAATTTTATATTACCTGTATCTTGTAAAGTACTAACCAATTAATTAGGAAAGATACTGAATTCTGCAAGAAAAATTAGCAGCAAACAATTTTAGTTATTCAGTACTATTGGAAAATGAACTAAAATGGCTTGAAACAAAAGTCTACAGATGCTATGATTGTAGTGAAAACAGCATCAGATGCTGTGAGACCTGCTGAGTTCCTTCAGCATTTCTGTGTTTTTTAATAAAATGGCTTGCTTTGATATCAATAAATCCAGATTTTCTTTCTTGTTAGTGACATTTTTGTTTTGTTTCCTCTCAACCTTATCTTTTTCAAAGGTTTGAACTGAAGTAGAAAGCTAGAATATACCTTTCATTATTTGCAGGTTAATTATTTACGTTAATGAGCCATCTTTCATGAAACCAAATTAATAAAATGCAGGACATGGAATGCTTCTGTAAAAAAAAAATGATTTGAACACAGCCAAAGACCACCCAAACATCAGTCCCATTTAAAAGGCAGTTTGAATAAAAATGGTGCTTGGTGTAAAGTTTGTGTGTTGTTTTTAAAATTCATTGACAATTAGAGAGACATGTTCTACTGACCATTTTGGGCATGGGACAACCTATGATGACCATCTTTCACAATATTAAAGTGGGACCTATGACAAATAAAAAGTCCATGGTCTCTTGCACTGCCAGACTGAGACCATCCATAAATTGGAGGAACAACACCTCATCTTCTGATTGGGCACCCTCCTACCAGATGGCATTAATAACAACTTTTGTTAAAACCACCCTCCCACCCACCACTCACTTCTTTCCCCATTGCCTTCCCTTAGCTCTGTCTTTCCCTTCTGATTCCTTTCACACAAACATGATAAATTCTTACCTCGTCCCTTATCATATCCAATCATCACATTTTGTTGGTCTGGATTCTTCCCCCAGCCAACATTGTCTGAATTCTGAGACTTTCTGAGATTTCCAGCTTCTTGCTTATTCTGCCCCTATTCTGTCTCCAATGGATGCTGAAAAGACTGGCTGAGTTCCTCCAGCATTTCGGTGTATTTTTACAACGTATTTTCACAGAGTCTGCAGACTTTCATGTTTCACTCAAATAAGAAGGGTATTGGTGTGTAAAAAAAAAAAGAAAAAAAAAGTGACAAGGGGAACCTATTTTAGGTGCATCCATGGACTGTTCATGTTTTGTGAGTGACCTTGTTGACCTTTAAACTAGATCAAACTGTGGATACTAGTAACTACTGTCTTTTGCAGGTGATTTTTTTTCTCTATCACTGTGGAAAATCATTTTTGAAGTTGATCAGGTGAGATTCAAAACTCATGGTACAAAGCTCATGATAGTTGGATACCAGGAAAGTTTGTTTTTCCAGCATTAGGTGCATTGAAGGTTCATCCTGACAAAGCCACACATAATCAAACAGGTGCGCTTGAGCAGAGCAGAGCATGTACTTCAATCCCCTTTGGTGCTCTCTCAGCTCTCCACTGAACTTGTTTCTTTTCACTGCCCCCTCCCAACTACCCACAACAGCTCACATTTAGTACTGTCTTTGAAATCCCTTGTTCTAATGCTTTGCAGCAGTCTGTCAGTTTAGAGTAGGGACTGGATCCTCCTTGGTTCTTTGGGTTGGGATCCTCTTTTTCTTCACTCTCACACCTGATCCTGAATGGTTTCAGACCAGATGTTAAGAATAAACTCTGAAGTTGTTATATGTTATAACACATGTTATTTCCTTGGTTCCCTCAACAGAGGCTTCCTGTTTTTGTGCAATTTTGCTCAGTCTAATATCACTTTCAACTTATTCCCCTCACATTTTAATACCTGCTCAGTCTAATCTGAAAGTTCACTCACTCCACATTAGTTTCAGTATACTTCCCAGTCAAATCCTCATCTATCCTCCTTTCCATATACTTTAATATAAAAGGTAAAGGTTACATAATACTACATTTAGAATGTAACATGCATGAAATTCTTTAATTATTATCTACTGCAAGACAGCACCCCTCACAGAAACCTATAGCCCCTGGTGTTCCTAGACGATCTCCCTTCTAACTACTGACCAGTCCTGAGCCTGCTTAGCTTCTGAGATCAGGCAATCTCAGGTGCATTTAGGTTATTAGGTGCTATTAGATGGGATTAGATCCCATCCAATCTAGTCTTGTTTATAATGCTGAAAGTCCCACACATCTACTAGGACCATACTGGTGTTGTTATCATTGGGATACTGCTGCCACTGCCAGAAACATTAAGCAACCTTCCAATCTGCCTGCTGTTCCTGCTCCAGGGAGCCAATGAAAGGAAGTGTGTGCATGGGTTTAGGGGCAAACACAGTTCTATAAGTACAGGAATTAGAACTAGTTTCTGTAATTCAGGAATGTCCTGATCAAATGGATGCTCTTTATCAACTACAGTTTGGCATTCAACACTATCATCCCCTCAAATGTGATAGCAAACTCCAAAACCTATGTTTTGGACCCCACTATGTAATTGCATCCTGGATTTCCTCACTTCCAGACAACAATCATTGAAGTTTTGTAAGAGCATCTCTTCCACAATCTCCATTATTATTGGAGTGCCACAGGGCTACGTTCTTAGTCTCTGGCTCTACTTGCTATACACCTATGACTGTGAGGCTCACTATGACATCAACATCATCTACAAATTCGCTGACAATACCATAGTAATTGTATATAAAGGGCTGTATACAAAGGGGTATTGAGTCAGCATGTAGGAGGGAGATTTAAAAACTGCTGAATGGTGCACCAAAAACAAATTCAATGTCACCAAAACCAAGGAGCTGATAGTTGACTTCAGGAAAAGAAAACCAGAGGTGATCATTGGGGGATTAGTGGTGGAGAGGGTGAACAAATTTAAATTCTTGGGAGTCACCATCTCTGAGGATCTTTCCTGGACCCAACACGGTAATGGCATTGTGAAGAAAGCACATCGGTACCTAGATTTCCTCAGGAGCTTGCGGAGGTATGGTATGACATCAGAAACCATGGCAAATTTCTACAGATGTGTGGTGAAAGTGTGCTGACTGGCTGCTTATGGTCTACTATGGGGACACCACTACCCCTTAGGGTAATGCCCTGCAAAAGATAATGGATACAGGGCAGGACGCCACAGGCAAAATCCACCCCACCATCAAGAACATCTACATGGAATGCTGCAGTTGGAGAGCAGCAGCAATCATCAAGGATCCACGCCACACAGCATATGTCCTGTTCTTGCTGCAACCATCAGGAAAGAGGTATAAGTGCCACAAGACTCACACCACCAGGGTCAGGAACAGCTGCTGCCCCTCCACCATTAGACTCAACAACAAACTCAATCGAGGATTCATTTAAGAACTCTTACTTTTGCACTTTATTAAATTTTTTTCTCTGTTCATTGCTCTGTCAGATTGTTTATATTTCTTGATTCGTTTATATGTATACGTTGAGAATAGTTTTTTTTGCACCACAAAATAAGTGTTAACTCTGCCTTGCCCGCAGGATATAGAATCTCAGGGTTGTATGTGATGTCACGTATGTACTCTCACAAAAAATCTGAACTTTGCACTTTGATTCACTTTAGACATGTCAGTTAAAGACTCTGTCAATGGCCCTGTAGAGGGTCATTTCCTTTCCATGTTGTATCAGCATTGAGTCATGGACATCATGATTGGACAAAGCTCTGGGCAAGAGTCTGTTGCAGGTGTTCGGGTGAAATGAGTGGTACTGAGGTTAATGGTTGCTGACTCTGAGTGAGTGTCAATAGCTGGTTGAAGAGGAATGGAGTGCTCTGAGTCAAGTGTATGTCCAAATCAGATGGCCACAGGGAATGGGAAGGCCAATGGTCAGTGATGCGAGGCAGGCAGGGTTTGTGAAATCAGGGCAATAATGGTATGTATTTGATCATACATATTGATCATTGCTGATAATGCTAGGATCTCCACTTGACCCCTAATTGTTTCTGAACTGAGGATGCAATTGAGAGTCAATTATATTGGTGGGAATTAGATGGCATAGAGTCCAATGCAAATAAAGATGCCAGATTCTCTTCTATGAAGGATATGAGTGAACCAGATGAGTTTTGACACAAACTTAAATAGAAAAAGATAAAATGGTGGTACTAATAGACCTCTCTACTCAACCCTGGCAAGCACTGCCCATCAGTAAGTCACTAGAGGGGCCAGTATCTGTGGAGAGATGAACAGTGTTGATATTTCAGGTGAATGACCTTTTATTGCCACTGTAAAAGTAGGTGGAGACTGAGATTGTTCAGGTGTCACAAATGCTAATGGTTCTGTGTAGGAGAGAATGATGAATGTTTGTTAGTCATCGCTGATCTGTCTGGAAGAGTGTACAGAGAGGGAGATGAATCAGCAATAAAAAGAAAAAAAAACAAACCCTGCTGGAACTGTGAGATCTTGAACACAGCAATTGCTCAAACTTGATATGAAAGAGAAAGCTGGAAATACACAGCAGGTTCAATTTCATTACGATTATAACAATAATGCTTTCTGTGTTAACCTTGTAGTTAATGACCTTTCATCAGATTTTTCCCAATTCTGAAACAAAGGGTGGTTATCTGAAACAGTAGAACAGTAAAATCCCCATTATCCGAAACCTACAGGGATCACAGATGGAGGATGTGCGAATTTTCTCTTACATTATCTAACTAATACACCTGCATTATGAAGATACAGTTTAAAAGACAAAAGACAGTGCAAAATATAAAATAATTAGAAAAAAAATCAGTATTGTAGTCTTTACTTATGTAGAGTTCACTTTAATCAGGTAATTACTGTAACTTACTAAATTTAAATTCGAACCCCAGTCTCTGGTACTGTAACAATGATGCGTCAAGTGCTATGCTAACCGTGCAACTGTCATAATTAACCTCCTCATCCCCCAAGTTTTCAGGTAAAGCCTTACTAATACACTTAATACTAATAAAGATAAATACTTCCAACAGGGATAAGGAACCACTTTGGGAGCGGCATCAGTTGGCTCTTCATTCTGGATGCCACCATTTTATTCAAACACAACTTTATTGAAACTTTATTTAAACAGCTGCTATAGGAGGGGCACATCCGAGGTGCTCCGATATCTGAATGTTTGCTCCCATCTTCACTAGTGTTGCTTCGGAGAAAATTTACTTTTACAATTTTAAACTTTTATTTACATTTATTTATTCTTATTTATTTTAATTTTTAAAAAAACATTTATTTCCTCAATTTGCTTGAATTCCAGATATGGCATATTTTACTGTATTTTATATTAAGGCCCGAGGACTGCCTGGAGCTTATGCTGGGAGGTGAAAGAAGGAGAGGTCAGTGTAGGAAGGAGATGTAAATAAAAGTACCAGGAAATTGGATGGTTCAGGGTGGTGAACTGAAAATATTTTCTTAATCAGTGCTTGGATTCACCAGTGATGAAAAGACCAAAATGTGAAAATGAAATTGGAATAAGTGCAAGTAAGCTATTTGATGGGCCCTTGGTGATGAGTTGGGAAGAGATTTAAAAAAAACATCAGGTGTTGCATTGCATGGGGAAATCTGGTGGTTTTGCTGTCCATTCTCACTGAGGCTAACTTTTCAACATGAAATTATTTGAAATTAACTTCCCCAGCAACCGTGGTGAGACTTGAACTTGTATGTCTGGGGACTGTAGCTGGGGACTGTAGCTGCTACTTTATTGTTGTGGGAATGAGGTCAGGAATTGCTGGTGAGGAATGGTAGTGGTGGGGTTGCTGGTGTGAGAAGTGATTGGTGAAAGGTTAGGGGGTGTTTGCTGGAGGTCAGCAATTTGCGGGATGATTAATGAAAGAACGGAAACCACTGTCAAGGGCTGAATTGGTTGTTGATGAGCAGCAGGTGGTGAATTGGAAGAGGAATCTGCTAACTTGAGTATGTGTAATTGGAATTGGTGAGACAGACTTACAATCATTGTTGAACTTGTGAGAGGAGATCCCAGGGGTTGAGTGATTGGTGGGGGTTTGGAGGATTGTTCAATGTTGGTGAATTTTAAACAGGAGATTAAGTTGATTAAAACAGTAAAACGAATGGTTTGATTTTGGAATCTTTTAAGTTAACTCGATCAACTCGTCAAGGTTGTCCTTTATCACCAGCTTTGTTTGCGTTAGTGATTGAACCTTTAGCACAGTTGATAAGACAAAATACACAGATACAAGGTATGAAAGTTTTAGATGAGGAGTATAAAATTAATTTATTTGCTGATGACGTTTCGGTTTATTTAACAAATCCAGCTCAGTCACTTTTGCATTTGAAGGAATGTTTAATACAATATGGATGTCTTTCTGGATATAAAGTTAATTGGGAAAAAAGTGAAATATTACTGGTAAGTGAAGGAGATTTTTCAGTTTATAAGAATATTATTAATTTGAAGTGGACTGATCGAATTAAATACCTGGGTATAATTTTGAATGTTAATTATCAATCTTTATATGCTCTGTTAATGAAAAGAATTAAAACTGATTTGATTAAATGGAAAGATTTACCTATTAATTTAATGGGAAGGATAATACAATTAAGATGAATATCTTTCCGCGTATACAATATTTGTTTCAATCTATTCCGTATTTACTTGATAAAATTTTTTTTCAAGATTTAAATAAAATGGTTAGGGAGTTTTTATGGAGGTGTAAATTTTTGAATAAATTAACTTGGAAATATGAGTTAGGGGGATTACGTTTACCACATTTTCAAAATTATAATGAGGCAGCCCAACTTAAATTTATTAGTTCATTGATGGATTTGGTACGGCCTCCTAGTTGGGCTAAAATTGAGATGGCAAATATTTCTGAATTTGAAATACATCAATTTTTGTTTAGGTGGAATATGAATTTGTTACAACAATATAATGTGCCTATACCAAAACATTTAATGAAGTTATGGATAAAGAAAAATAAAATGATAGGTTCTATGGGGTAAATTATTGGCTTTGACTCCGTTGTATAATAATCAACTTATTTCTTTTTCAATAAATAATCAAAGTTTATTGCATTGGAGATTTAAAGGTGTGAAAAATTTGGGAGATTGTTTTAAAGAAGGTAAGTTTTTATCTTTTAATCAGATGAGGGAAGATTTTGGTATTGATAATAATTCTTTATTTCTTTATTATCAAATTCGATCTTTGGTAAAATGTATGTTTGATAGAGATATGATTTTACCTAAAATGACTAAATTTGAGACTTCTCTTATGAAGGTACCAGAGAAGGGTTATATTTCATTTATGTATCAAATATTACAGGATGGTATGGATAAAAAGGGTTGGGATAGATCAAAAGGGTTGGGATAGATCTAAAATTAAATGGGAAGCGGATATTGGTTTTATTTTTTCTGAAGAGGATTGGTTAGATATCTGTTACGATAGTGTAACTAGATTGATAAATGCACATTATGCAATGATGAATTACAATTTTTTACATCAATTATATTTGACACCTGAAAAATTAAAAAAATATGGTTTTAATTAATCAGATTTGTGTTTTAGATGTGGTGATACAGTTGGAACTTTTTTTCATGCTGTTTGGTCATGTATACATATATCTGTATTAGATTAAAATAGTTTTAGATCCAACAGTATTTTTATTGGGTAGTTTGCAACCTCTGAAAGGCTTGGGATTAGATAAGTTTCAGCTTGCTTCTGTATATTTAGCTTTATCCGTAGCAAAAAAATGTATTGCTAGTATGTGGAAAGATACAAATATGATTGATATTAATAGATGGCATAATTAGATGAAATATTGTTTAATAATGGAAAAAATTATGTATGTTTTGCATGATAATTATAATTTTTAAATGAATAAGTGGCTGTTATACTCAGAATATTTACATTTCAATTTATATTGATTAGATTTTAATATGTATATTTAACTTTTAAAAAATATTCTTTCTTTTTTCTTTTTTATGGCTCTCCTTAGGAGAGTTGGCTGAAGGGGGGGGGAATCTTTTCTTTTTTTATATAGATATATATATATATAAAAAATGTTCACGTTCATGTTTAATTGCTGTATATGTCATATATTATTTGTTTTTTGAACGAATAAATAAAGTTTAAAAAAAAACAGTAAAATACTTTTCACTGTGGTAGAGCTAAAAGATAGCTAAATCAAAATGAAAAGAGTTATTTTCATTATCATAATTTCAGATTTTGATTAAGACGGCGGCACAGTTAGCATAGTGGTTAGCCTAGCGTTGTTATAGCTCCAGTGATCGGAACCTGGGTTTAGATCCTGTGCTGCCTGTAAGGAGTTTTTATGTACTCCCCGTGTCTGTATGGGTTTTTCCTGGGGCCTCTTGTTTCCTCCCACCCTTCAAAACGTATAGGGGCTTGTTGATCAATTGGTTGTAATTGGGTGGCATGGGGTTGTGGGCATTTACTGTGCTGATGTCTAAATATATATATATTTTTTAAATTATAAATTTGTTGTTCCATTCATTCACTGCATAAGCAAATATGAATATTAACCAGAATTCTGTAGAAAATCCAATACTAAAGTGGATGGTTAAACCTCTAACTTTTGAGTTTAGTGAAATTCTTTTAAAAAATGACACAAATTTTCTCCAAGGAATTTAATTTTGCAGTGCAACGCTCCAGTCCCAAGCTTTTTCTGAAATCACTTGAACCCCTGTGCCTGAAAACTCACATTGTAATATCTCATTTCAGGGAGATATCTTGCTTCTTTCTGTTTCCCATCTTTCCAAACAGATTTCTCTAGGTAAGGTCAGGAACTCAACTGATTATTTCAGCAAAGAACTTGTGTTTGGTTGAAAAAAAATTATTTTGAAAAAGTTGCAGTTCATTTTTGCCTGAAATGATAAACTTTACAACTCAGAATATTTTTTATCTCTTTTTTTCCTATTGAAAGCATTGGATTTCAATCTCTGTTTAAAAACTGTAACGATTAGATGAAGTTAATAAATCAGTCGACTTGACCCAAGTCAATAGAGGAAATACGATTATAATGAACAATTTAAAAAAAAAAGATTAAACAGCTGAAAAACTACTTTAAGGATGGTAGGCATAGAAGATGGGTCCTGAAAATTACAAAGGGTTATTGACAGATTAATGAGTGAGTAGAACAGCTTTAAATGGACTTCAAATAAAAAGGTCCAAGTTCATTATCTTTGGACTAAATGATATATTCCCAGATTTTCCAAAGTTGTGAATTTGGAGAAAGAAAAGAATTGAACAGAACTGACACAATTCAGTAAAATGCTTAAATGGGTGTAAATGTCAGAAAACAGTATGTCATGGAATGTTAGTCATTGACCCAAGAAAATTGGAGTACAAAGTGCAGACAAGGTATAGCTCAGTCTCTCATCTCCCATCTAGAAAACATTCAGAATTATTGTCAGAATACATACATGACATCTCATACAACCCTGAGATTCTTTTTCCTATGGGTGAGGCAGAATTGCCACTTATTGGTAGTGCAAAAAATCTGAACATGTAAACAAATAAAGAAATGCAGAGACGAAAAAAATAATAGTGTCAAGTTTACTGTCATCTGATTGTACAAGTACAACCCAATGAAACAGCATTCTCCTTGGTGCAAAACATGTAGACACACAACCAGATATAACATATACGGACAGACAAGTATTTTATCCATACACATAAATAAATATTGTTTCAATATATTAGAGTCTCAGATGATTAATGTAGGCAGTTCCTTAGGTTGTTCAGCATTCTCACTGCCCAAGGGAAATTGCTCCTCAGCCTGGTGGTGCAGGCTCTGATGCTCTTGTATCTCTTTCCCGACAGGAGCAGCTGAAAGATGCTGAGTGCAGGGTGGAAGGGGTCCTCAATGATTTTGCGTGCCCTCTTCAGACAACGATCTGGTAGATCACGTCAATATGTTTGGGGATGGGGGGGACGAAGGGAGACTCCAGTGATCCTCTGTACTACTCTTATGGTCTTGTGGATTGACCTCTGATCCATTTCTCTGCAGCAACCGTACAAAAGTAAGAGTCCTTAAATGAGTCCCTGTTTGAGTTTATTGTTGAGGAGTCTGATTGTGGAGAGGTAGCAACTGTTGCTAAACTTGGTGCTGCGAGTCTTGTGACACTGTACCCTTTTCTTGAAGATAGCAGCGAGAACTGTGCTGGGTGATGTAGATCCAAATCAGGAACGATTCCACAAAAGATGTACATCTCTGATTGATTACAGTAATACCTGGGTTTTATATATATAAAAAAATATAAATAATAAAAATTTAGGGAGTTAAATTTCAAGAACAAATTGATACACCTTGTTTATAATCTCACACTGAGAGAAATTTGTAGGGAAATTGAAACATTTAAAATGATTTTAAAAATGTTCATTACAGTAAGTATAATGAAACTTTTCTTTGGTAAGAAAATCATCGAAAGGGAAACTATTAAAATTAAAGCTAACCATTTTGAAGTGAAATCAGAAAATGCTTGCTCCACACAAATGCATGTAAAAACTTCCCAAAAAACCTCCCTTCCCAAAAAAACAGTAGACTGTGGCGGCGCACATCCTCATGGCGAACCGGCCCCGCTTGTATCGCCATGTGGCGGGGCAGCCATGGGGAAATGGCGTCGTCAGAGGTTTTTCTCTGACTCAAGCATCCCTTCCAGCGCACACCCTGGGCAGCGATTATGATGTCACAATGCACCAGGTGACTGAGCTCATGCTGCCCTTAAAGGGGCGCGCTGAATTTGAATAAAAACAGTCGTTATCGACCCTCAACGTGGTGGCTGTGTTTCTCCCACTGCTCACACCCCCACAGTGGTGACCAAAACAAGCCCAGACAATTTTCTGGACTTAAAACACCATGGATTCAGCAGTGGTAAACGCTGTCTCCATCAAGCTTCCCCCCTTTTGGACCCACCGACCGAGATTGTGGTTCGGGCAGGCGGAAGCACAATTTCAACTCCGCAACATCTCCTCAGATGCCACGATGTTCTATCATGTCATGAGTGCTCTGGACCAACTGGACCAAGATACGGCAGCGAGGGTGGATGACATCATCCAGCACCCCTCGGCTATGGGCAAGTACAATGCCCTCAAAAACCTGCTGCTTGGAACTTTCGGTCTAACTCCCCAGCAACGGGCTTCCAGGTTCCTTCACCTAGATGGGCTTGGGCCATAGTCCGTCGGCGTTGATGGTCACAAGCCTTGTTTTCTCTTCCGCCAGATATTCCTGAAACAGATGCCGGAGAACATTCAGCTGCTCCTCACAGATGAAGACTTCTTGAACCCAAGGAGAGCAGTAGCCCATGCGGATGCCCTCTGGTGCACGAAGAGGAAGAAAGAGGCAGCCCTCAACCAGGTGACACGACCAGGAACCAGCTGACCTCAAGCCACTCCCAAGACCAAGCCAGAGGAGGGTCAGTCGACCTGGTGTTTATACCACCAGCGCTGGGGAACGCAAGCCCATAAGTGCCACCAGCCCTGCCGGTTTCAGGTAAATGACCAGGCCAGCTGCCATTGATGGCTGCGACGGCTGGCCACATGTGACAGACAGATCCACCGGCCACCAATTCCTGGTGGACATAGGGGCTGAGCTCAGCATCCTTCCCCCCACGGCATTAGAGACTCACATCTGATCTCGACATCCAACCCTGCGGACGGCCAACGGCTCCACCATCAGGACCTATGGCACCCGCAGGGCACAGATCCAGATCGGGAAGGAGAAGTTCCACTGGAGGTTCATCCTCGCCTCTGTGGGCACCGTGCTGTTAGGGCCGACTTCCTCAAAGTTCATGGCCTATTGGTTGACATGAAGGGAAAAAGGCTGGTCAATGCCTGAATGTTTCACTCCACCCTACTGGACACAGCAAAAACCCGCAGGCCTGAAATAGTTGCCGTAGCCGCTACTAAGGATGAGTTTGATGAGACCCTCCATGAATTCCCTGCCATCTTAGAGCCACAGTTCAACGCCGCCCTGCCGCAGCATCTGGCCTTCCACCACATTGACATACAGGCCCCTCCACTGCATGCTAGACCCAGACGGTTGCCGCCTGAAAAGCTCCAGCAGGTAAAAGAGGAGTTCTCCAGGCTCCAGGAACTGGGAATCATCCGGCGCTCGGACAGCACCTGGGCATCGCCACTCCATATGGTCCCGAAATTGTCCACGGGCTGGATACCGTGCAAGGACTACCGTCGGTTGAACGACGCAACCACCCCCGACAGGTACCCGGTGCCCCGCATACAGGACTTCTCCGCCAACCTCCATGGTGCACGGGTCTTCTCCAAAGTGGACCTTATGCAGGGATACCATCAGATCCCGGTGCATCCAGACGACATGGGTAAGTCGACCATTATCACCCCTTTTGGCCTCTTCGAGTTCCTGCGTATGCCCTTCAGTCTAAAGAACATGGCCCAAATGTTCCAGCGCTTCATGGACGCGGTTGGAAAATACCTGGACTTTGTGTTCATTTACCTGGACGATATTCTCATTGCCAATCACAACCACGGCAAACACAAAGCCCACCTCCGCACACTCTTTACCCGGCTGGAGGATTTCAGCATCACGGTCAACGCGGCCAAATGCCAGTTTGGCATGGAATCCCTCCAGTTCTAGGGGCACACCATTTCAGCGGCCGGCGCCGGAGAAGGTAGCGGCCGTTCAACGATTCCCCAAACCCACCACCCTGAAAGGCCTCCAAGAGTTCGCGGGGATGGTAAACTTTTACCATAGTTTCATTACCGGAGCCACGCGCACCATCCACCCATTGTTCGCGCTCATGGCCACCAAAGAAAATACTTTATCATGGACAGAGGAGGTGGACAGAGCTTTCATTGTGACAAAGGAGGCTCTAGCCAGCGCCACACTGCTGGTTCACCCGCGACCGGAGGCGCACATGGCACTCTCCATGGACACCTCAGCTACGGCAGTTGGGGGAGGGGTTCTGGAACAGTGGCTCGATGGACAATGGCGCCCACTGGCCTTTTTCAGCAATCAGCTGCGCCTGCCGGAGCTCAAATACAGCGCCTTTGACCGGAAGCTCCTCGTGCTGTATTTGGCCATCCGCCATTTACGTTACTTCCTCGAGGGGAGACCATTCATAGCCTTCATGGATCACAAGCCCCTCACTCAAGCACTGGCAATGGCAAGGATCCATGGTCCACCAGACAGCAGTGCCACCTTTCGTACGTGTCTGAGTTCATGACCGACATCCGACACAGGGCTGCCAAGGACAATGTAGTGGGATGCGCTCTCCCGTCCAGTCATCAACACTCTCGTGCCTGGCCTGGATTATGAGCAACTGGCTCAGGCACAGAGGAATGATGCGGAGAGCAGGCCTTGATGACTGCCATCTCGGGCTTCAAACTTAACGATGTCAGGGTGCCCAGCAGCCCGGACACATTGATCTGTGACATCTCAACAGGCATTCTGCGCCCGGTGGTCCTGCTGCACTGGAGGGAGAAGGTCTTCAGTCTGATCCACGACCTCACTCACCCAGCGATAAAGACAACCATGTGGATGGTCGTGGAGTGGTTTGCGTGGCACAGGCTGAAGAAGGATGTGGCAGGAATGTCCAGGAACTGTACCAGGTGCCAGACCTCCAAGATCCAGTGACACATGCAAGCCCCCATCCAGAACTTCGACCCGGCGGTTTGCAGATTCCAACACATCCACATTGACTTCGTTGGGCCCCTGCTGGTGTCCAAGGAGGCTCGTTACCTCCTCATGGTGGTGGATTGAGCCACAAGGTGCCGGAGGCCGTCCCGATTAAGGAGGCCTCCGCGGAGACATGCACCAAGATTCTAGTCAGCCAATAGATTGCCCGTTTCGGAGTCCTGGCGCACATCACTAGCGACAGAGGGGTGCAGTTTATGCCTGCCCTGTGGACTCAAATGGTGAAGCTCCTGGGGGTCAAGCTCCCCCACACCACAGCATACCACCCACAGTCCAACAGGTTGGTGGCGAGGTTCCACAGGCACCCGAAGGCATCGCTTATGGCCAGCCTCTCTGGACCAGACTGGGCGGATGAACTACCCTGGGTCCTCCTTGGGATTAGGACGGCACCCAAGGACGACCTGCAGGCTTCAGCAGCGGAGATGGTCTATGGCGCACTGCTTTCCCTGCCAGGCCCTGACACCACGGCCACCGACAGAAACCTGTTGGCGCACCTACGCAGGCGACTGGCCTCCCTCACTCAGGCACGCCACGGCACCCGGCTGTTTCAACTCCCCAAAGAGCTCGACTCGGCCCAGTTCGTTTCCTTGTGGAGGAGACCACAAGGTGCACCACTACAGCGACTCTATTAAGGGCCATACAAAGTCTTGCACAAAGTCCTGCGGAACCTTCACCCTGGACGCTGGGGGGGGGAGAGAGGAACTTTTTACAGCGGACCGCCTGAAGGCGGCCCATCTGGACTTAACATAGCTGGTGCAGACGGCCGCGCCCAAGCGCAGGGTCCAGCTGCCAAAGTGACAGGATGCGTAGCCAGTTCTGGGGGGGTGTTGTGTGGCAGCACGCATCCTCATGGCGAACCGGCCCTGCTTGTATCGCCATGTGGCGGGGCAACCATGGGGAAATGGCGTTGTCAGAGGTTTCTCTCTGACTCCAGCATCCCTTCCAGTGCCCACCCTGGGCAGCGATTATGATGTCACAATGCACCAGGTGACTGAGCGCATGCTGCACTTATAGGGGCGCGCTGAATTTGAATAAAAACAATCATTAACGACCCTCAACGTGGTGGCTGTGTTTTCCAAACTGCTCACACCACCACAAGACGAATGAATATTTGCTAATTAAGTGAATGGTGTGCATAGATTTTTGTGAGCTAAGAATTTCAGGAAAGACTGATAGGAGAAGGGCAAAGGAAGTTACATTGCACCTGAAGAAGGACCATCTTCTGCTTTCCATGGATTCTGCATGACCTGCCGAGTTTCTCCATAACTGCAAAATGGTTGCATTTCAGTGGAATTATGCAGCTGTATTTAAGGGTCTGAATGACCTACCTTTGTCTTAATACTTCTCCAATATCTATTTACCTTATAAGATAGTTATTTGCCAGAACTAAGTCTTGGCTATATTCATGCCAATTAATTTGTGAGAAAGCTACATGTTTATGCATTTGGCTTCCTGTGGAACAGCACTTCAGAAATTATAATCATTTTATTCAGAGCTATTTACTTGATTGTAACCTTTGGCATTTTAATTAATATCATTGATGCATTGTAGTTGTTTCTATACAGTTCATTAGATAACAAAGAATGTCGTAAGCTTTCTAAAAGCAACTCATCTAAGATTATTTACATAGTATCTTTTCTGTGACCTCTGATAGGTGAAAAAGTAGTTATGCAAATCAAATTATTCACAAGTCGCAAGTTAACTTGACTTGGATTCATTTTTGCAATTTCATCATCATTGCTGGGTTATTGCATGCCTGACATTATAATGGGAATGGCATCAGACATTTGCCTAGATATTAAATTACATGGAGTAGGATTTGTGTTTAGATTTCATGGCATTTCAAAGCTCCATGACTTTCCCACTCAGTAGATAACTTGCTAATGCTCCTTGGATGTGAATGATACCCACTAACGAGAACCAACACTTCTATGATCTGGGTCCTATGTGAAAGCAGGTCCTCACAGTGCTAAAAAAATGGAATTTCAACTAGCTTCTTTCTCAGTTAACTATTTACAATTTGTGGTGGATTTTCCTCAGATCTCTTCGTGTGAAGTCATTAGTGTGACTGACCTACTTCTTCGCCGATCGCCTTTTCAACCCTCCCTCTTCATATACCTCAGTTCCAGGATACTCCAATAACTCAAGATTCAAGATTCCTTTATTGTCATGTCATAAAAACTGCACTATTACATGGAATTTGCTTTAGTCTGCCTATTTGCCATCAGCAGAAATTGCCTGGTGTCTCTTACAGTCAGAGAAAGAGAATCAAGAATCCCCTCAGAATCACCGAGTGTCCGTGGATTCGCCTCCAGCACTACCGCAGCCACCCAGAGTCGAGTCTTACCATCAATGGTCCAGATCTGAACCTCTGGCACGATCAGGAAACTTTCAGCGCCCTCGGCATCTTTTCACGTCCCGGTTCCAATACTGAGCTCCAAATTAACTTGGGCTGTCTCCTCCATCTAAAAACTGCTTGCCACAATGACTTTGTCTCCAGTTGTCACCCACCACTCTTCAGAAGCTGAGCATGATCTACCCCCTCCCTCGTTGACCCTTCTGATCACCAACTGAAGCACTGTCCACACTCACTCTCACAGCTGAGGTCTGGATCTGCTGTGGTGTGGAATGAATGATGGATATTTCTTGGGCATGTATGAAGCCTAGGGCTTTGTGAGCTGTAGAATTAGTCAACCAGGCACCTTCCTTTTAATGAGGTGTTTAAGCACTACAATAAAATCCTTATTATCCACTATTCAAGCAATCGGCAACCTCAAGCAAGCGACAAACTAAATGGCCAAAAATAAATGAATAAAAAATACAGGTTTAAAATTGGGGTGCCAAGCCATTAGTTCTCCATTCAGTCTCAAGCAACCAGAAAACTCGCTTATCTGACATCTACCAATCTGCATAGGTGCTGGATACTAGGGGTTTTCCTGTATTTATTTTCTGGGCAAAGGTCTCACTAGGACCTCCAGGGGTAGATGTGGCACGTGATTATGCCAATTTATCTTCTATCCTGTGACAAATGTGGAAAAACAGAAGAATTTGTTGTAGGAAATAATCAAATCCATCATATGAACCAGAGTAGAAACTGCTGGGACAGTATTGGAGTGGAGTGCAGTGAATTAGCATTATGTACTGTAAAAGATAATAGTAAATATTCTAGAACATGATTGCTTCTAAGAGATTTCATGCAGATCTTTGAATTGAACATGAATGGATTAGATAGAGAAATGGGTAGTTAGTCTGTGGAAAGAATGGATATCATGTCCATCAATCAAGACCTTATTGTTGCTTTCAAATGTAATGATAAATCACTTTATGTTGAACAGAAAGTCAACGTGATGCCAATAAAGTTTTCATCAAGTTTAAGTTGATCAACATTGCTTCAAGCATAAAATGATGTGTAACACGCATGTATTCTACTGATAATACATTTGCATGTAAAACACTTTGAAAGTTCAAATTGAGCATGATCAATCTTTAATTAATTGTGGGGAGCACAGAAAGAGAAGTTCTCAGTCTTGCACAGTCCTGTTAGCAGAAGAGTTAAATTAAGTGAAGTCAAATGATCAACCCATCATATGGTTTAACAGATTGCTGACAGTCAGTTATTAATACTGTGAAATTTTACTAACGCAATATGTTGTGCTCATGAAATGTTTTGACTTCATACAGCACAATTCCATACTGGTAAAATATTTGGTGTTTTCTCACTGCCAGGAGGAGATTCTTACTCTTAATAGATATGTTTTATTTGTAAGTGTTTTACATAAAAAGTTGTAACATTGGCCTTTGTTGTGGCCTGTAATTTTGATATGCTCAAAACTGTTGGGTTAAACAAAAATAAAATCAGAGATGCCTTACCTTTTTGCCTGAATTTTACATGTGAAAATAATAAATATTTAAATCTTCATGCACAAATAAACACATCTACTATGACAATAACTTCCAAATTATGAATATAGCCATTCATAAGCCCCCATAAGTGTGGGTCATTTTTCTGATATAGACAATGGTTTTCATATCTCCATTTCTTTCGTTGAAAAATATTTCACAACATTGTAAAGATTCAGGCTGATTAAAATTTCAGGAGGCCAAAAAAGGAACAGTTTCCCTAGCAGCATTCATTTTTGTGTAACTGAAATGGCGGTTGATTGTAAACGGCAGGATGGAATTTTTTTGTTTCTTTTGTGATGTGTATCCATTGATGCCAAGCAAAAATTCAGAACCTTCATTCACTTTGACTGGAGCAGGGTTTCAGATTCATGTTTCTGTATCATGTTTATGAGGCTAATTTTATTGAAAATATAATTGAATATTATAAAATATAATGATACAATGTTACAGCACAGTCTAGGCTCTTCTTTTTTTAAATTTTTTTTATTTTTCACACTATGAAACATACTGACCAAAATACATAGACATTTTTCTCTTGAATATATACGGTGTCATTTTCTCCCCTTTTTCCCCCTCCCTTCCCTCCCTCCCTCACCCCCCCTCCCCATTTATTCAAAGTTCAATCTATATGATGCATTAAACCCGTTAAACAATGTCGTCACTTAATAAAAATAAACAAGAAATTTTTGTCTTTTACTTTTACATACTGGGCCAGTTCATTTCGTTGTCTTCTCCTTCTGTCTTTTTAGGTGGTGGAGGTCCGTGGTAGGATTTCTCTATTGTGTTTCATGTATGGTTCCCATATTTGATCGAATATTGTGATGTTATTTCTTAAATTATATGTTATTTTTTCTAATGGAATACATTTATTTATTTCTATGTACCATTGTTGTATTCTCAAGTTGTCTTCTAATTTCCAGGTTGACATAATACATTTTTTTGCTACAGCTAGGGCTATTGTTCCCGTTTCCTTCTTACAGCGAAAACATCTGTCTGATACTGTTGGGTCCCATTTATTTAACTTTTGGGGCGTGGTGTATAGCCTGCGTAACCAATTATATTGTATCATGCGTAACCTCGTGTTTATTGTATTTCTCATAGTTCCGGAGCATAGCTTTTCCCATGTTTCATTCTTTATCTTTATGTTTAGATCTTGTTCCCATTTTTGTTTAGGTTTACAGTTTGTTTCTTCGTTCTTCTTTTCTTGAAGTTTGATGTACATGTTTGTTATAAATCTTTTAATTATCATTGTGTCCGTAATCACATATTCAAAATTGCTTCCTTCTGGTAACCTCAGCCTGCTTCCCAATTTGTCCTTCAAGTAGGTTTTCAGTTGGTGGTATGCAAACATTGTATCGTGAGTTATATTATATTTGTCCTTCATTTGTTAAAAGATAATAATTTATTTCCCGAAAAACAATTTTCTATTCTTTTGATCCCTTTTCTCTCCCATTCTCTGAAGGAAAGATTATCTATTGTGAAAGGGATTAGTTGATTTTGTGTCAATATTAATTTTGGTAGTTGATAATTTATTTTATTCCTTTCTACGTGAATCTTCTTCCAAATGTTGAGCAGATGGTGCAATACTGGTGAATTCCTATGTTCCACCAATTTTTCATCCCACTTATATAGTATATGTTCAGGTATCTTCTCCCCTATTTTATCTAGCTCTAATCTGGTCCAATCTGGTTTTTCTCTTGTTTGATAAAAATCTGATAGGTATCTTAATTGTGCTGCTCTATAATAATTCTTAAAGTTTGGTAGTTGTAAGCCTCCTTGTTTGTACTATTCTGTTAATTTATCTAGCGTTATTTCCTTATTATTTTCTTTAGCTCCTTGAAGAATTTCTCTGTTAGGTGAATTGGTAAAGATTGAAATAGGTATTGTATCCTTGGGAAGATATTCATTTTAATACAGTTTATCCTTTATATCAGTGTTAGTGTTGTCTTTCCAGTGCTCTAAGTCGTCTTGTAATTTTTTCATTAATGGCTGATAATTTAGTTTGTATAGATGGCCTAGATTATTATCTAGTTGTATACCTAGGTATTGGATTGCTTGTGTTTGCCATTTAAATGGTGATTCTTTCTTAAACTTTGTGAAATCCGCATTATTCATTGGCATCGCTTCACTTTTATTTGCGTTGATCTGAATTTTACATTACCATGGACAAATAAGTCTGATATTTTTTACATCAGTCTTAACCTTGATTTTTTAAAGACCCTGAATGAAACACGAAGTAGTGATGTTGAGATATTTGCCTGCAGTATCAACAAAAATTTCAAATTTCTCTTGAATAGGGTGGAGATGAACAAATTGCCCAGCATCTCTGATAAACAGTGTGGATTGCTTGATGCCAACTTGGAATAATGTTTAAATCTCCAATATTGAATCCTTGCTTTGATTTTAAAAAAAACCCAATTTTTATCATTAATGTTGCATTGATTTATAAAAACTTTCATTTAAAAAAATAAAATTTAAATTTAAAAATGTAAAATTATGCAAAGCTTTGATCCAGAATGTTGATTCATCGTAGTGCAGTCATATGTTATTTTGTTAAATGTTCATGATAATTATGATCAATTTAGTGACCTTGGGGGAAGAAGACTATGGTGAGAGAAGAATCAATCCCTGTTTGGATGGTTATGAGACAGATCTAATTATACTTGAATAACCATTACTGGGAAATTTTTGGATTTGTGCCATCTTTCACTAGAAAAAAAATAGTTTCATGTTCCACACTACTTGATGTATTTTCAACAATTTTATTTCACTCAAATCAATGTCTCATTCACCGACCTTGACTATAAAGGAAATACGTTATTTCCTTGCCACACACCATTAGGAAGTGAATAAGGGAAGAAGTTTGACGTGATTGAGGATGCCTTTCAAAGATCAGAACCATGAGAACCTGGCTTAGAGAATCAGAAGGATGAAGAAATGCACTGTTGTTGCACGTACAGTTGGTACTGTCTTTGCTTTTCCATTAAACTCTTGCCAAATGTAAGATAAGCATTTTATCACTGGGTGGAGGGAAGGTGAAGCTGACATGATCCAGTATGAGATGTACATTTTTCAACTATTCATGAAAAGAGATTTAAATTTGAACTCAGCTCCATTATTTTCATCTGTCATTGAGTTTTGATATTACAGGTAAAAATTTGGTTATGCTCAAACAGAAACAGGCATATATCATTTTATGGATTTGATTATTCTGTTTAAAATATTACACAAAAATAAAAATGAACCAAAAAGAATAAAGATCGTATTAAGAAGAAATGGGGTTATGGAGAAAATCTGCCATTCAGATCTTTTTAAATAAAATAAACTTGAAAAGCAATTCACAAGAATTGCTATTCTTCCTTTTGAACGGGCAACTGCAGACTTGGTAAGGTGTATTGTACAATTATTTTTCAACCGTCAAATTTCTGAATCTAGACTTGGATGATCAATCAGAGAAAATCAAACTTATTTCTCCATATTCTAAGTTAAACAATGGTTAGCTTTTCTTTTGTGTAGTCTGATTGATGGAAATTGAATTGTGGATCAAGAAAATAATATGGGCTGTAGATACTTAATGGATGGAAAGTAATATTTATTATTGATTATGAAGGCTGAAAACAAATTATGCAGATGGTATTTTAATATAAAAATATTTGTATGTCTGCATCCATTTATTTATTTTGATATTGGTTGTCATATTGTTGGTTTGATAATTTAAAAAAGAACACTCACTTGCTACGTTACATTAAGGCTCTATCACTGATGGGATTCTTCGTATCCTGTTAGTTTTGTAGTGTGGTGACATGATTACAACTGGATAATTATTGTCTTTGTGTGGTGCAGTATTTTTCATTGTGGCCCATTATATTTGTCGAACAGGACATGATGCATGTGCTCATAATGGTGGATCCTGATGCTCCAAGCAGAAAAAATCCTAAATACCGTTACTGGAGACATTGGTTGGTGACCAAAGTACAAGTAAGTGACATCTGATGATGAGGATATAGATAATTCATCTTGTTATACTCTGGCAATTTATTTCTGATATTTTATTTTATTAATGTGTTGATTTGTAGCAATGCTAATTCTTTGGCTAAACCTCCAAACAGCAGTCTCAAATTCCGTTCCCAGTGGCACAGCTTCTGCCTCATAGCATCAGATTCAGATTTCAGATTTATTATCAAAGAATACATACAAGATATCATAAACAACCCCGAGATTCTTTTTCCTGCAGGTGAGGCAGAATTACCACTTATTGGTCGTGCAAAATGAAAAACTGGACTCAGCGAACACATGTAAACAAAAAAAAACTAAACAAAATGACTGCAATTAATAAAGTGCAAAAGTAAGAATCCTTAAATTAGTCCCTGGATTGAGTTTGTTGTTGAGGAGTCTGATGATAGAGGGGAAGCAGCTGTTCCTGTAAATGGTTGTGCAAGTCTTGTTTTCTGGCCTCTGACGCTGCCTGAATGTGGGGTCTGCAGAGAGAAATGGACAAGGGACATCTGTGACTGCACGAGTTTCCTTCTGTTTATTTTCCCCTTCCCCTAAGCCCAAAGTTATGTACGTTGCTATGTTAAATGACCACTGAAGATTGCCCCCAGTGTATCAATAAGTTGGCGGACAATTGATGCGAATATAATTAATGATGGGTTAGCTCTTGGAGTTGGCAGAACTTTCTGGGTGAAATAGCCTCCTTCGATTTATTTAAATTTAAATTTAGACACGCAGCATGGTAACAGGCCCTGGTGGCCCACAATCCCATGCTGCCCAATTACATGCCAGATCCCCTGGGGAAAACCTACAGAGACATAGGGGGAACATCCAACTTCTTAGTGACAGCGCAGGATTTGAAACCTTGATTATTGGCACTGTCACAGTGGTTTGCTAACTGCTACGTTAACCATAGCGGTTGTAATGTTGTAAAGAATCTTGAACCTGTTCTTGTTTTTTATTTTAATGCATTTAATGCATCATCAAGGATCCAGACCACCCAGCACATGCTCTGTTTACTCTGCTATTATCAAGAAAGAGTATATGGGGAGGAGTCACACGATGGAGTAGTGGCTGGTCGAGTGGAACCAGCCCTCTCCAGAGAAAAGAAAAAAAAGTTTGAAAAAACAGAGCTCAATAAACATAAAATACAGGAAGAGAAAGATAAAGTTACAGAGAAGAGACAGAAGATGGCACCTAAAAGAGAGAAAGTAAGAATAACAGAGAAAAGGGAAGTAGGAAAATCACTGGAGAAGAAAGAAGAAAGCCTTACCTGAACATTGGAGCAGGGAGCCACCGTGGAGAGGAGCGGCCAATCTCTGATGTTGGTGAGTCCCCAGAGGAGCTGTGTCCTCCCGACCGGCAGACTTCAAAAATGGCTCTCAGAGCCAAGAAAAGGTGCGCAGTGCGCGTAAAAGAAAAGGTTAACGCCGGCAGGAGGGGGACTCAGCTAAGGAGCGGCCAGCTGAGAGATACCCAGTATCGGGGTGTTTGGCTAGGGAAAGTAAGCAAGAAAAAAGAAAAGAAGAGTGGTAAGAAATAGAATGAAGGGCTGAAAGAGGATGAGCAGCAATGGGGAGACCGGCAGGGGGACGACCTGCAGCAGGAGGCCCAGCAGTGGGTCGGCCTACAGCGGGGGGCCCAACAACTGGTCGACCTGCAGCAGGAGGCCCAACAGCAGAAGACACAGCAGTTGGAGGCCCAGCAAGGATACAAAAGCAGCTCATCAGAGAAGGATGAAGATACACAGATAAAGAGGAGAGAAGAGGACACAGGCATAGTTACAGTCACAGAAGAAGAAGAGGAAGAAGCCTTTTTTGAAGAACAAAGTAGGTCATTAAAAGAATGGCTATCATCATTAGAATTTACTTCAATCAAAAGAAAAAAGAAAAGTGCTGAAGACAGAATGCAAAGCTTAGAGTTGGTCATGAATGAAATAGGGAAAAGAGTAGAAAATGTAGAGGAATGAGGAGCTGCTGTAGAAATGGAGATAAATGATTTAAAAGGGAAGTTGAAAGAGAGCGAAAAAAAATTAAAGAGACACAAGATTTATTGTCACAAATAAATGACGTATTGGAAAACGACAGTAGGTGAAAAAACATAAAAATAGTGGGCCTGAAAGAAGGCAAAGAAGGGTCAGATATGAAGGAATTTATAAAAGGATCGATCCCGAAGGTGTTGGGAACGACAGATTCACATGAAGAAATAGAAATTGAAAGGGTGCACTAGTTCCAAAACCGCCACCACATCAAAAACCTAGATCCATATTGGTAAAACTTCTAAGATATACGACAAGAGAGAACATACTGGAGCAGGCAAGAAAGGTTAGAGAAGACAATAAGCCGTTGGAATATAAGGGACAAAATACATTTTTTTACCTGGACATAAGCTTCGAACTTTTAAAGAAGAGGAAGGAATTCAACACGGCGAAAACAATCTTATGGAAGAAAGGTTATAACTTTATATTAAGACATCCAGCAGTACTCAAAATATTTATTCCTGGGGAACGGAATAGACTGTTCTCAGACCCAAAGAAAGCCCAAGAATTTGCTGAACATTTGCAGGACAGAAGAGAGGAGGAGGAGTGACAAGAAGGATGACTGGCAAGAAAATATACAAAGCTATAAAGTAAAGATGATGTATATATAAAGATTTAAATATGGATAAGAGAAGGCAAAGAAGGGGGAAAAAGAGAGAGAGCTTTGTTATATGTATAGGAAAACAGTGGGAGAATAATGGTCACTGCAAAATCGGTTGATGCTTGTGAGTAAGTTTGCAAACCGAATGGAAAGGGGAGTTGTGGTTGCTGTCAAGGGGCAAGGGGCAACCCAAGGAGTGAGGGGGGGTTCATTTGGTGTTAAATAAATAAAATATTATGTTTATATTATGTTTATTAATATAAACATATTAATGTTTATAATGCTTATAAACATTAATGGAATATAAAACCAAATGTAAGTGTATCCCATTGGAAAAAAATCACATATAATTTAAAAGACATATAATTTAAAGTTACAATGTTTGAAAAAACCTGGGAACCATATATGTAACGTAATAGAAAGAGCAGGCCTCGGACCACCACCACCTAAAATGATAAGAAAATAAACAATCAGATTTAATATGAATAAGTAGATGACACATCTTTTTTGTTTGTATTCCTTTTGTATAAAGATATTGTTTTATTGTATTTTATATGTTCAACAGTTACTGTTTTTGGAGGGGGGTGGGAGGGAGGGATGGGGAAAAAAGAGAAAATGTCACTGTGTATATTTAACAAGATGCATCTGTAAATATATTGGTTGATATGGTTCATAGTGCGATAAATAAAAAAATTACAAAAAAAAGAAAGAGGTATATGTGCCACAAGACTTGCACCACCAGGTTTAGGAACAGCTGTTATTCTTCCACCATCAGACTCCTCAACAACAAACTCAATTAGAGACTCATTTAAGAACACTTACGTTAGCACTTCATTGATTTTTTTCTCTGTATTGCACACTCCATTTGTTTATATTTTTCATTAAATGTGTATCGTGAGTCAGTTTTTTTGTGTGGTACAGTGGAACCCTGTTATAACGTAATAGTTGGGATCCAAAAAAATCGCATCATGAAAAAAGCAGGGTCATGCTAAATTGGGATGTCACTGTGTACAATATATACACATCAATCACGGTAGAGCCCCCCTTCGCTCATGGCAGCACAACCCCCCACCTCACTGTCCCCCGTTCGGGGGAGCACTCACCTCTCCAACTCGCAGCAGCACCCACCCTCCCCGTTTGCGGCAGCACAACTCTCCCCCCCCCCCAATTCGTGGCAGCACTCACCCGCCTCCCCCATCCCCCCCCCCGTTCACAGTAGCACTCACCCCCCCTTCGAGGAAACACTCACCAACACCCCCACCCCTGTTGGTAGCAGGACCCCCCTTCATCCATACGATGAATTTCCCACCAAGATAAACATTACTGTATTTACCTTAATCATTTAGACATGCCACTTCAAAACATCTGCTGCGCCACAGGATGGCCATCCCTGGTACTGCATCTTTAAAAATGGGCTCACTTAACATCCCTTCTCAAAGAACGGAATGTGGATGTTAAGCAGCGCATACCTAGTATACATTGGGGTCCAACGACTCATCGCATTATATTCAAATTCACATTAAATTGAGGTGCATTAAATCGGGGTTCCACTGTAATTCTGTCTCGCCCACATGGAAAACCGTCTCATGGCTGTATGCGATGTCATGTATGTACTCTGACAATCTGAAATCTGAATCTTATCTTAGGTGTAACAATGGTGATATCTCTTTAATTGATACTTAATCATTCTGATTGAAAGATTGTTAAAAATTTTCTGGTCATGTGACGCCAATAACTGGGCCAAATTTCGGGTCTATTATCTAAACATCAAACAGATTTTTAATCCTGGAACTGGTTGGAATATAATGAGTTGATGTTGAACATCTGACTGTGTGTCTGCATGTTTTGAACCGAGGACCAGAGAACACTGTTTCGTTGGGTTGTACTTGTGTAATTAGATGACAATAAACTTGACTTGACCTTGACATCTTTTTAGAAACATCCCTGTTTGGCTCATGTATGAAACAGGATTTTTGACCAGTTGATTGCATTTTTTGATGCCAACAGTCAAATTGTATGAGTAAAATGCAACAAAGTAGGCATATCAGAAATACTGAAGGACCTGGAGAGAATGGACAGACACGATAAGGATTAGAAATTGGCTTTGTGACAGGAAACAGAGGAAGTAGAGATTAGATATTTTATTTTTAGATTCGGAAATAGATTGATGCTTACAAAGGGATGGATCTGGGCAGTAGTGCCAACATTACATTGAAATAATAATGGGCAGTGTTTTTATGGGCAGGGCTTATTTGTTGGCAGAACCACAAGAAGGCACACTGTATAAAGGAAGATGCTGAGATCAGTGCAGAATTGATGGACCATCTCCTCTAACAGTTTACATTAAATGTAGTTATATTAGGTGGAAAAATACATTTAATATACTTTTTTTCTTGAACTATGACTAGTAAACTTCAAAGACAACACTCTCTTCCTCATGCGCTCATCCATCCCCACTAATTCCACCTCCCCCCCACCCCCAGCACCTTCCCCTGTGATCGCAGGAGGTCTCACAAATGACCACACCTCTTCCTTCATCCAGTTCCCTTTGTGGCCTTCTCTACATCAGAGAGACTGGGCACAGATTGGGAGATCGCTTCGTTGAGCACCTCCTTTGCATCCACACCAGTGACAGAGACCTCCCAGTAGCCAACCATTTCAGTTCTGTGTCACACTCCCATACTCGCATGTCTGACCTTATGTACCATCCCACCAAGACCACCCTCAAATTGGAGGAACAACACTTGATTTCCCATCTGGGCATTCTCCAGCCAGATGGCATTAACATTGACTTTTCCGGTTTGTGCTAATCTGCTCTCCTCTTTCTCCCTCCCACCTTCCCTTCCCCTTTCTAGTTTTTGCTCCCTTCCCCCTTCTATCACCTAGCCACCCCTCCTCCCCTTGATCGCTGCAGTCACCTCCCTCCCTTCTCCACCAATCACCTCCAGCCTTTACAACCACACTTCCCCACCACCCACTTTTTTTTGGACGCCTGCTGACATTTTTCCATACTTTGATGAAGGGCTCTAGCCCGAAACATGGGTTACGTAGTTTTAACTCTGCTATATAAAGGACACTGCTTGACCTGCTTTCTCCAGCTTTGTGTTTTGACTTCATCCACGGTGTCTATAGATTTTCATGTTTTACTTCAAAGACAACACTCAAATCATTTCAGAAAAAAATATATAAAAGAGATTTTATTCCACCAAAAAGATAAGCGTTCACACTTCAATTCTAGAGGACAAACATTTTCCAGTCCCATGTATCAGGAGAAAATCAGGAGAACACGATCCAAGCTTCATCGAGGGCTCAGTAGTGGAGAGGGTAAGAGCTTCAAATTCCTGGATGTCAACATCTCTGAGGATCTGTTCTGGAGCCTCCATGTCGATGCAATCATGAAGAAGGCTCATCAGCGGTTATACTTTATGAGATATTTGAGGAGAGTCAGTATGTCACCAAAGAGTCATTCTGGCTGATCTGTTATGGCAGTGCCAACACTCAGGACAAGAAAAAGCTCCAGAGGATTGTTAACTTAGCCTGCAACATCACGGGCTCCAGTCTTCACTCCATTGGAGACATCTGCAAGAGACAGTTTCTTAAGTAAGCAGCTTCTATCCTCAAGAACCCCCAACACCTAGGCCATGTTCTCTTCACTCTGCTACCATTGGGAAAAAGGAGCTTGAAGATGAGCACTCAGATGCACAAGGACAACCTCTTCCCTGCTGTCCTCAGATTTTAAGACACTGCCTTAATTCTACTTTTTGTGCTTTATTTTTCTAAGGTGGTTTATAGTGATTATCACATCTCCTTTACAGCACCAGTAATTGGGACCAGACTGAAGTTTGAATACCGCACTGTCTGTAAGGGGTTTGTATGTTCTCCCCGTGTCTGCATGGGTTTTCTCCAGTTTTCTCCCACTGTTCAAAAATGTACCGGGAGTGTAGGTTTATGGCACCACGAACTCATCGGCCGAAGTGGCTTGTTATCATGCTGTATGTTTAAATAAATAAATATAAATGTTTGCACTGTGATGCTGCTACAAAACAATGAATTTTGTGACTTGTTCATTACAATAGGTTCTGATTCTGATTCTTGGGGCATTTCTTGCATTTAATGCAAGAAACATTCAGAACAAGGTAGATGAATTGGCTGTGGAAATTGAGACAAATAAATACAATTGGATTGGGATTACAGAAACATAGCTGCAAGGTGGGCAAGCCTGGGAACTTAACATCCCGGGGTATACAATATTTAGGAGGGATCGGCAAGAAAGAAAAAGGGGTGGGGTAGCATTGATGGTGAGAGAAGGGACCGACACGATTGACAGGAAGGATATTAACTCGGAAGATGCGGGATCTATATGGGTAGAACTGAGGAATAGTAAGGGGTGGAAAACGTTAGTGGGGATGGTATATAGGCCTCCAAATAGTAATGTAGAGGTGAGGGAAGGCATAAAATGAGAAATTAGAGAAGCACGCAATAAGGGAACAGCTGTCATCTTGGGAGACTTTAATTTACATATAGATTGGACTAGCCAAATTAGTAAAAATACTGAGGAGGAGGAATTCCTTGAATGTTTATGGGACGGTTATCTAGACCAATATGTCGAGGAGCCAACTCAGGAGCAGGCCATTTTAGACTGGGTATTATGCAATGAAAAGAGGCTAATCAGCAATCTTGTTGTACGAGGTCCTTTGGGTAGGAGCGATCACAATATGATTGAATTCTCACTCGACATGGAGAGTGAAGAAATTAAAACTGAGACTAAGGTCCTGAATTTAAATAAATGGAATTATGATGGTATGAGACAGGGGTTGAGTAAGATTGATTGGGTGGTGTTTATGGAGGGGGGGGGGGTGTTGATGGTGGATAGACAATGGAAAGGATTCACAGATCTAATGGAAGAATTGCAGAAATCGTTTATACCAGTTTGGCATAAAAATAAACCAAAAAAAGTGACTCAACTGTGGATAACAAGGGAATTTGGTCCAAAGAGAGACCATATCAATTGGCAAAAAAAAAGTACCAAATCCAAAGTCTGAGAACAGTTCAAGATGCAGCAAAGGAGGACAAAGGGATTAATCAAGAGGGCAAAAAAAATTGCAAAAGTAAGCTTGCGGCAAACATAAAAACCAACTGCAAAAGCTTTTATAGATATGTCAAGAGGAAAAGATTGGTGAAATCCAGAGTAGGTCCCTTACAGTCAGAATCAGGGGAATATATAATGGGGAATAAGGAAATGGCAGACCAATTAAATTCTTACTTTAGTTCTGTTTTCACAAGAGAGGATACAAATAACCTCCCAAGGATGTTGTGAAACAGAGACTAATGCAAGGGAGGAGCTGAATGAAATCAGTATCTCTAAGGACATGGTCTTGGGGAAATTGAAGGGATTGAAGGCCGATAAATCCCAAGGGCCTGATAATCTACATCCTAGGATACTTAAGGAAGTGGACATTCAGATAGCAGATGCTTTAAGAATTATTTTCCAGAACTCGATAGACTCAGGATCAGTACCCATGGATTGGAGGGTAGCTAATGTTACCCCACTATTTAAAAAAGGGGGTAGAGAAAAAGCAGGGAATTATAGGCCGGTGAGCCTTAGTGGGCAAAGTGATGGAATCCATTATTAAGGATGGAATGATGGAATCCATTATTAAGGATGGAATGATGGAATCCATTATTAAGGATGTAATAGCGGAGCATATGACTAGCAGAGAAGGGATTGGACAGAGTCAACATGGATTTACAAAAGGAAAATCATGCTTGAAAAATCTATTGGTATTCTTTGAGATGGTGACAGGTAAAATAGATGGGGGAGAGCCAGTGGATGTGGTGTACCCGGACTTCCAAAAGGCCTTCGATAAGGTCCCACATAAACGACTGGCTTCCAAAATCAAGGCTCATGGGATTGGGGGCAAGGTATTGATGTGGATTGAGAACTGGCTGGCAGGTAGAAGACAGAGAGTTGGGATAAATGGCTCATTTTCTGAGTGGCAGGCGGTGACCAGTGGGGTGCCACAAGGATCTGTACTTGGACCACAACTGTTTACAATTTACATAAATGATCTAGATGAGGGGATTGGATGTAATATCTCCAAATTTGCAGATGACACTAAGCTAGGAGGGGTTGTGTGTACTGAAGAGGGGGGTCAGGAAGCTCCAGTGTGATTTTGATAAATTGGGGGACTGGGTAGATACATGGCAAATGCATTACAATGTGGATAAATGTGAGGTTATCCACTTTGATAATACAAACCGGAGGGCAGATTACTATTTGAATGGCAATAGATTGGGAGATGGGGAAGTGCAGAGAGACCGAGGGATTCTTGTGCACCAGTCACTGAAGGCAAGCATGCAGGTACTGCAGGCAGTTAAAAAGGCAAATGGTATGTTGGCTTTCATATCAAGAGGGTTTGAGTATAGGAATAAGGACACATTACTGCAGCTGTACAGAGCCTTGGTGAGACCACACCCGGAGTATTGTGTGCAGTTTTGGTCGCCTTATCTGAGGAAGCATGTTCTTGCAATGGAGGGAGTGCAAAGGTGATTCACCAGGCTGATACCTGGAATGGCAGGAATAACTTATGAGGGAAGATTGCGCAATTTGGGATTGTATTCGCTGGAGTTTAGAAGATTGAGAGGGGTTCTCATAGAGTCATATAAAATTCTGGCAGGACTGGACAGAATGGATGCGGAAGGGATGTTTCCAATGGTGGGGGAGTCCAGAACCCAGGGTCATGGTTCGAGGATAATAGGCAAACCATTTAGAACCGAGATGAGGAGGAATTTCTTTACTCAGAGGGTGGTGAATCTGTGGAATTCATTGCCACAGAGGGCAGTAGAGGCAGGTTCATTGAATATATTTAAGAGGGAATTAGATATATTTCTTCAGTATAAGGGAATTAGGGGTTACGGAGAGAAGGCGGGGATGGGGTACTGAACTTTAAGATCAGCCATGATCTCATTGAATGGCAGAGCAGGCTCGAAGGGCCGAATGACCTACTCCTGCTCCTATCTTCTATGTTTCTATGTGCCTGCTTTTCAAAAAAATCTCCTGGAGGAAGGACGGGGTAAGAATGATAATTCAATGAAACTTACAACCCATCATGGCTGCAACATCTCTCTTTGAAATTGGAATAGTAGCAGTGAAAGAGCTGTCCAGCCTATTCTGGTTTCTGGTGCTCAGGCTTGATATTGGTCAACCTCTGGTCCTGATAGATGATCTCTGGGTTTTGGTGTTTGGTGTGCACATAGGCCCAGCAATGGCTGAGCCTTGATTCAAATTCGTCATGCCTGAACGATATCTTTTCAAGAGTTGTAGATGTTGTGGGTTTTCCCAGCCCTAACCTCAGGGCTTCTACTCTCTTTACTAACTTTGTGTACTTTATCTATGCTGTAGAAGTCCAGTGCAATCCTGTTAAGTCTACTGCTTTTCTTGATGCATGTCAATGACCTGAACTTGGATGTACAGAGCAGACTATTCCTGAAAGTGTGTACTTATACACTTAAAAATGGCATTTGCATGCTTGTGAAACAGTTCAAAATAAAATTTAATAGTAGGTGTACAATGATACATTTTGGTGGGAATAATGTTGGAACAATACAAAGGAATAGGCAATAAATGTTGGCATTGCAAGTGACGTCCAGGTGTTGAAAAACAAACGATACATTTTGGTGGTAATAATGTGAGAATAATGCAAAGGAACGGGCAATAAATGTTGGCATTGCTAGTAATGTCCAGGTGTTGAAAAACAAAGGATACATTTCTACAGAATGCAGGCACAAAGTAAGTTAAGGGTATTGGTTGGGAAAACTGAAAAATGATTTATAAAAGTATATGGGATCCTGAGCATTATAAATCAAGGAAAGTAGCAAAAAGCAGAGAAGTTGGATTGAAACTATATAATATAATGGTTCACCAAGAAGAAAAAAAGGCAGCTCTGCCAGGGCTGCTGTAACAACAGTGCTGCGACTGGTACAGACCCACGGAAAGTGAGGTCGTAGCACTCCTCGTGAGGTCCAACTGCCCAGTCTGGCTGCCATTGGCTCCATGCAGGCTTTAAATGACCTGTTAAAGGAGCCATCGATTTATTTTAATAACCTGCAACCGTGGAGTCTGAGCCCAAAATGGCAGCGCTTATGTTCAGCAGTGGCCTTGAGGGGTGGCAGTCTCTGGGGAAGCAGGGGATTAGCACAAGGAACCAAAAAATGGGGAGACCACACACCCCTGTTTGAGAGGGAGAAGTAAAACTATATATTGTCTGTATGTTTATTTGTCTTTTTTCTTCTATTTGGATTGCTGGAGGGGATGCATACTGACACATAGGATATTAAACAATGGAAACAGGACAAAACTTGTAGGGGGGATGTAAAGGAAGGGGGTGGATTATACTTTAGCAGGATGAGTAAGGTAATGAAGTTTGTAAATTTTAATGTCAACGGGATAAACGGGACTGTGAAAAGGAAGAGAGTGTTAACATATATTAAGAAAATGGGAGTTGATGTAGATGTTCTTCAAACACATTTGACTGAAAAAATACATTTGAAATTAAAAAGGGATTGGGTTGGACAAGTAGCATCTTCCTCATTTAATTTTAAGGCAAGAGGTGTGGCAATTTTGATTAAAAAAGAATCTTCTAATTAAAAATTCAAAATGCTATGATGGACCCAGTAGGGAGATATGTAATGTTGCATTGTCAAATAGATTCTGAATTGCAGACTTTTAAAAATTTGTATACTCCAAATATTGATGATGAGAAATTTATTCAAGAAATATTTTTTAATTTGGCAGAGGCACATGATAATATGTTAATAGGAGGGGATTTTATGTTTTGTTTAGACCCATTGTTAGATCTGCTCAAGTAGTGCCGAGAACAAAAGTAGCAAAAGCTACATTGGTCTTAATGAGATATTTGAATTTAATAGATGTATGGATGAGGATTCATCCTAGAGAGAAAGATTATTATTTTTATTCAAGTAGGTATGATTCTTATTTTAGAATTGATTTATTTTTAATCTCAGCACAAATTACAAATGAAACCTAGGATTTTTGAAGCCGATTATAAAGTGAGAATTCTATCAGATTATTCACCTTTATTAATAATGATGGAAATGCCTGATAAGGAGAAAATGATTTATAGATGGAGACTGAATTCTTTATGAAAAGAAAAGATTTTTGTGAGTTTGTTAGAACACAAATTCGGATATTTTGTAATACATATATGAACTTGGTAAATGATAAGTGTATTATATGGGAAGCTTTGAAAGCATATTTAAGAGGTCAAATTATAAGGTTTACTTATAAAATTAAAAAGGAGTATACAAGAGAGATTGATCAATTAGAAAGAGAAATAACAGTTTTGGAAAATGATCTTCAAAAGCAGGGTTCTGAAGATGAGTGTAAGCAATTAATTAATTAAAAAATCAATATAATACATTACAAAGAGCAGAGAAAAAATAAGAATAAAGCAAAGATGTTATGAATTAGGAGAGCGATCACATAAAGTACTTGATTGACAATTAAAAGCAGAACAGATATTGAGAACAATTAATGCAATTAAAAAGGATACTAATGTTGTTACTTATAAACCTCAAGAAATAAATTAATAATTTAAGAATTTTTATTTCAAATTATATAGCTCCAAATTTATAAAAAATGAAAATAAAATAGATTGATATTTATCATAGATAACTTTGCCTATATTAAGTTTGGAAGAGCAAACTTAACTGAATGCTCCTTTTACTCAGGCAGAGGTGAGGGAAGCTATGAGCTTATTACAGAGCAATAAGTCTCCAGGAGAGGATGGATTTCTGTCTGAATTTCATAAAGAATTTAAAGATTTATTAATTCCTATTTTTATGGAAGTATTAGATCAAGCTTCAGAAGCCAGTACTCTCCCAGAATCATTTTCAATGGCAATAATTACAGTGATCCCTAAAAAAAAGATAGAGATCCTTTAAAGCCTTCATCTTGCAGGCCTTTTTCATTATTAAATGTGGATTATAAAATTGTTGCAAAAATTTTGGCAAATAGAATGATTAAACTGTTACCTAAATTAATAAATATAGATCAGACATGTTTTGTAAAAAAAGAGACACTCATCTGAAAATATAGCTAGATTATTTAGTATAATTCACAGCACTATAGGAGAGGAAGAGTGTTGCAGTGGCTCTAGATGCATAAAAAGCATTTGATAGACTTGAGTGGGATTTTTTTTGTTTAAGGTGCTGCAAAAATTCGGACTTGGATTGACTTTGTGAACTGGATTAGGGCATTGTATAATAATCCCAAAACTAAAGTAGTGACTAATGGACAAATATCTGCACTGTTTCGAATGATGAGGTCAAGTCGACAAGGATGACCTTTATCTCCAGCTTTGTTTATTTTAGCTATAGAATTACTTGCTGAAGTAATTCAGAGTGATTTGGAAATTAAATGATTTAAGGTAGTTCAAGAAGATCATAAAATTAGTTAATTTGCAGATGATGTTTTAATATACTTGATTGAGCCCGAGACAGCTTTATGAAAATTTTATGTTAAATTAGAAGAATACGGAATAGTTTTGGTTTATAAAATAAATTGGAATAAAAGTGAAATTATGCCATTACAGAAGGTGATTGTTCTCAATGTCAAAGAGATACCCAGTTTAAATGGAGAAAAGGGGATTTAAAATATTTAGGCATTCGCAAAGATAACAATCTGAAACATTTATATAAATTGAATTATTTACCATTATTTAAAAAGATTGAGGAAGAGTTTAAAAAGTGGACTAATCTACCAATAACTGTAGTGGGAAGGGTTAATTGTATTAACATGAATATATTCCCAAGATTACAATATCTTTTTTAAACCTTACCTATTTTAATACCTCAAAAAAAATTTTCAGTGACTGAATAAATATGTAAGAAAATTCGACTGGAGAGGTACAATGTCAAGAATTTGTATCGAGAAGTTAACATAGAAATATGAATTGGGAGGACTATTGCTTCCTAATTTCAAAAATTATTATTGAGTGGCACAAATGATATTTCTTACTTCTTTTTTTGAATGAGAAGAAAAGCCAGCATGGGTTAAAATAGAATTGAATAAAATAGGTGAGAAAAAAACAGAAGAATTTATATATAAATGGGTTCAAAATTAATGGCTGGTGATAAAGAAACACCATTGTTGAAGCATTTGATTAATATTTGGAATAAAATAAATGAGGAAATTGGTGTAAGAAGATGTATATCGCCCAAAATGCCTTTGATTCAAAATTTTCATATCTTTTTCGAGATAATCAATTTTTGGATATTTGTTTTCGTAAGGCAATCATATGTGTTGAAGATTAATGAAAGGGGCCAATTAATGTCATTTGAGCAATTGAGAAATAAATATGGAATAATTCAAAATACCTTTTTTTCTTATTTTCAATTAAAAGCATATTTGAGGGTTAAGTTAGGACCAACCATGTTGTTACCTCGATGTACTGAAGTAGAACTTCTTATTAGGACAGAAATTGTTAAGATATTGACATCTATGATATATTCTTTATTATAAGTAGGACCTCCTAAGCGTAAAGTTCATAAATTTAGACAGAGGTGGGAATTAGATTTGAACATTATAATTGATGAACAAAGATGTTGGGATTGTATGATTAACACTATAAATGTAAGGTATAGATTAGTTCCATATAAATTTTACATCAGTTATATCTTACACCACAGAAATTGAATAGATTAAAATCAGATTTATCAGACCAATATTTTAGGTGTGATGTTGCAACATTTTTGCATTCAACTTGGTCTTGTCCTGAGGTAAGACCTTTTTGAGTGGATTTTGGGAAATTGTTGGAATGAGTTACAGGTGTCGTATTTCCACAAAATCCAGATTTATTTCTATTGGGAAATATTGAAGGAACAAGACCTGCATTAAAATTATCAATTGCAATTTGTTAAAGTTGCATTAGCGGTGGCAAGGACATGTATTGCAGTTACTTGGTAATCAGATACATGTTTGTGTATGGCAAGATGGAATGTAGAAATTCAAAGTTGTATTACTTTAGAAAAAAATTACATATAGTTTCAGAAATAAATATCCTATGTTTTTGCAAATTTGACGCCTGTATACCCAAATATTAGGTTTAAATTTGTAAAATTGTCCTTCCTTTGTCACTGGAGCTGCAAGAATCTCCTCTGAATTATGTTAATGAATTTTTAAAAAATTTGTGTTAGGCTACATCCCTATGTGCAATCCTGAAAATTCTCTTTTTCTATTATATAACTATATTATATTTTTTATTATTGGTTATTTTGTGGGAGGGGGGGTCTGGGTGGAGAATTTGGATGGGGGTGTAAATACCATCATGTATATAATTTCTAATTTGTTCTTTTGGGACATCTATTACATTAAATCTTGATTATTACATGTATGGAAAATTTTTAAATAAAATATTCAAAATAAAAGGGAGGGAGAAGTAGAGAAGATGACTCATGGGACAGTGACCATGATAGAGTACCAGTGAGGGGTTCAGAGGGTGAAGAATATACGTTGGTGACTTGAGGCGAGGAACACAGTAGTCCCTGGGCTGCAGGTAACTGTGTTCCAAGAACCCACACCAGGGCGTGGGCTGATGGAGAATGGCTCGATACTGTCTGAAGGGGTTACCAGGTATCGGGGTTATGAGGAGGTGAAGCCATGGACTCTGGGAGTAAGAGGCTCCCAGCAATTTCTGCTGATGGGAAATCTTTGTCTGCTTTATGGTAGGCTAAAGGAAATTTTATGTAATATCACATTTTCTGTTTTATTACATGACAATAAAATAATCTTGAATTTAATTCAAGTAATGTGTTCATTTGTGGGTATATGCAGAAAAAATTATTGGGAAGTCTCAGTTTTCTCCTTCTCTATCACTATGCCAAATTCATAAATATTCCATTGGTGGTTTAATGACTGATGTGGATGCTTTGTGACAGGAACAAGGGATTGGACTTGTTTTCCGTAAAGAGAAGGTTGAGGGACAAACTGGTAGAGGGTTCAGAATCACAAAAGACCTGGACAAAGTGAATTAAAAAAAAACTGTTTTCATTGACAAAAATAACTTGATGTTGCAGATTTAAGGTGCTTGGTAAAAATAAACAAAAGTGTCTTGAGAGGAGCACCTCTGGCAATGGTAGTAATGATCTGCAAATAACTGTACAAAAAAGAGGTGGAAGCATATTTAGAAAGAAATTAGATAAGTACTCAAATGGAGGTAAAAACAACTGGGCTACAGATATTGGGGGGGGGGTAATGATATAGACTGCTTTGAGAGAACACTCAGCTGGGTAAATGAACTCTGCAGTCACAATTTTACGACTCTTTGAAAATGTATTTGTTTTAAATGGATTAATCTTGTAGATCATTAATATATTCAAAAAAGGATCTTGTTGAGCATATGGACATTTCTATTCCTGTGAATATTTTTGTTAAAAGCTACTATAATATGATAATCATTTCATGGAAATATCCTGTGCATATTGTGTTTACAACACTATGAATGTCTGTTACCACACATGGAACTTTGGCATGACTCACAGAATTAACATATAATATTAGAGATCTGGAAACAAAAAAGAATACTTTTTTTTGTATTGTTTTTCATGGGAACAGAGCAGCTAACTCTAGGATTTTAACAGGATGTGAGTTAAGGCAGACAGGAAGCAAGCAATGTTATCGAGGCAGAATATGCAGAATTGGAATGGATACATGAATGAAAACAGCACTATCAGTGCTTTTTCATGAACTTTGGCATATGGTCATTTCAATGGTTTTGCAAACTGCCATCCTACATCTTAATATCGTAAGGGGATTGTTCACTGATGATTGCCTTTAATCCTATTTGCAACTCTGTCTGCATACACCAAGACCTCGTTAACCATCAGACTCGAACTAATACATACATATCCAATATCTACTACTTCTTGATTCAACAACATTATCAATCTTATGGATGATCATCTAAAATTGATCATATACTTAATGGCAGGTCAGAGATTGCATGTTTTGGGGGAAATTAGTCTACCTTCTATTTCCCCAAAGCCTTTCCATCATCTACAATGCATGTTAAGAGTGTAACGGAATACCCTGCTTTGGTCTCGAGAGTGCAGATCAGGAACCCTAAATATGCTTGGCATTATTCTGGTAGGGTAAAGCATCTTCCTGTTTGACACCCTATTCTTCACCCTTTGTGTTCATTCCTGATACTATACTGTAGTATCGGTGAGTGCAAGTGACAAATACCCAACAAGGCAACTTCAGCACTTCCCAAAACATCAAACTCTTGTTATCTTGAATTGATAAGGTGCTCAGCATAATTGGAATGACAGTAAAACACAAAAGTCTGCAGCCGCTGAGATTGTAGTTAAAAACACAATAAATGCTGGAGGAACTCAGCCAGACTCGCAGTGTCCATGAGAGGTAAAGATATATTACCGACGTTTTTGGCCTAAGTCCTTCTTCAAAGTACAAGGTTATATCTAAAACATCGGTATTATCTTTAACTCCCATGCATGCTGCAAGACTGGCTGTATACTGTAATTGGAATGCCAGCCTTTCAAGTTTCCCTCCAAGATGCACATCATCCAAACTTGGAAATGTACCATTGTGGCTCAAAGTTGTCGTGCCTGCCTGAGAGCACAGAGAAAACAGTGGTTTGAAAGGTGCCTCAGGACCATCTTCTGAAAAGAAAATAAAGCTTTAAATGCTTGCCTTGCCAATGCCTTCCATTCCCTGCATCTGAGGGAAAAAAAAGGAATCTGATTTCTTCTGCTGCTTTACCTTTTGCTAGCTAATCCTACACATGCACTTTACTTAAACTTCTGTTGTATTTATTTTGTTCTCTTAACTGTACCACAACCCTCCCATTACATCGAAGCACTTTTGTGTTTCAGATTGGTACTTTTTGCTTGTCTCTCAACAAATATAAGGATAACCGAGGAGGTAGTGATGGCTGTGTTGAAAAAGATAAAGGTGGATAAATCTCCGGGACCAGACAAAATATTCCCAAGGACACTCAGGGAGGCTGGTGGACAGATAGTGGGGCCATTAACAGAGATATTTAGGATGTCACTGGCCACGGGGGTAGTGCCAAAGGATTGGAGGGTGGCGCATGTGGTTCCGCTGTTTAAGAAAGGGTCTAAATGTAAACCTGGGAATTATAGGCCCGTGAATCTGACGTCTGTGGTGGGCAAGTTGATGGAAAGTGTTCTGAGGGATGGTATTTACAATTATTTGGAGGTACAGTGATTGCTAGGGAGTAATCAGCATGGTTTTGTCAGAGGTAGATCATGCTTGACAAACCTGATTGAGTTTTTCGAGGGGGTTACAAAAAAGGTTGATGAAGGGAAAGCTGTGGATGTTGTCTATTTAGACTTTAGTGAAGCTTTTGACAAAGTTCCCCACAGGAGGTTAGGAAAAAAGGTGGAGGCATTAGGTATAAATGAGGAGGTAGTGAAATGGATTCAGCAATGGTTGGATGGGAGGTGTCAGAGAGTAGTGGTAGAAAATTGTTTGTCCAATTGGAGGCCGGTGACTAGTGGAGTTCCTCAGGGATCGGTCCTGGGTCCACTATTGTTTGTTATATATATTAACGATCTGGAAGTAGGGGTGGAGAATTGGATAAGCAAGTTTGCGGATGATACAAAGATTGGTGGTGTTGTGGACAGTGAGGAAGATTACCGTAGATTAAAAGGTGATTTAGGAAGGCTGGAGGTGTGGGCTGAGAAATGGCTGATGGAATTTAATACAGATAAGTGTGAGGTGTTACATTTTGGAAAGGCAAATCTAAATAGGTCATATGCATTAAATGGTAGGCTATTGAGGTGTGCAGAGCAACAAAGGAGTTGTGGTAAATAGTACCCTCAAGGCTGATACTCAGGTAGATGGTGTGGTGAAGAAGGCATTTGGAATGTTGGCCTTCATAAATCGGAGTATTGAATTCAAGAGTAGGGAGGTTATGATGAAATTGTACAAGGCATTGGTGAGGCCAAATTTGGAGTACTGTGTACAGTTTTGGTCACCAAATTATAGGAAAGATATAAACAAAATAGAGAGAGTGCAGAGAAGGTTCATGAGAATGTTGACAGGATTTCAAGGTTTGAGTTACAGGGAAAGGTTGTGCAGACTAGGGCTTTTTTCTATGGAGCATAGAAAATTGAGAGGGGACTTGATAGAGGTGTTTACGATTTTAAAAGGGTCAGACAGAGTAAACGTGGATAGGCTTTTTCAATTAAGAGTGGGGGAGATTCAAACTAGAGGGCATGGTTTAAGATTGAAGGGGGAAAATTATAAGGGGAAGATGAGGGGAAATTTCTTTACGCAAAGGGTGGTGGGGATGTGGAATGAGCTTCTGACAGACGTGGTCGAGGCAGGATCATTGGTTACATTTAAGGAAAGACTAGATAGTTACATGGATAGGAGAGGACTGGAGGGATATGGACCGGGTGCTGGTCAGTGGGACTAGGAGGGTGGGGATTTGTTACGGCATGGACTAGTAGGGCTGAACTGGCCTGTTCTGTGCTGTAAGTGGTTATATGGTTAAATATAGACCAAATCCATTTTATTCTTTATGCCACACAAAAAAAATCTGCCGCAAACCTACCACTTTCTTATCCAACACCCTGCTCCCTAAGACTGCAGCTGACAAAACCCCATAATAATGCCACAGGAGCTTTTGTAAAAATGAGTCAAATCATTGGAATGTGACATCAACTTTTCAGCTATTCTCTGGAAGAATGACCTACTTCAGGTATCTGGTTCCATGAAATTTCAATTTATTTCAAAATATCCAATGCTTAAATAGCTTTAAAATATTTTTAATTATTGTATGTTCTGAGTATCCTTAACTGGATATTAACTGTGTTGAAGTTTGATCTACTTCTTGAACAGCAGTCTGATAATCAGATGCACACACCTAGTTGAAAACTTGCAATGGGAAGATTGACTTTAATGCAGGTATTATGATGGATTGTTTAGAAGAGCACATGGACAAATCCAATGTCTGACACCTTATGTTTGTTGAGTCATGATGATGAATTGACTTTTTCAAAGAAACCAAAACTGTGGGAATATTGACATCCTCATGGTCTGCAACACAAATTTGAAGCAAGGGCTCATTTTGCTTCAGAGTTATATAGTTGAGTTTAATTGTCAATTGAATGCGGTTAGTTATAAATTGGGCTCACTAAAAGTATACCTGCTCTTTGCCCAAAATTTGACAGCTCAAGCAACTAAAATTCTTACATCACCTATTTTGAATATAAGATATGTTTAATATCTATGATTGTTTATCCTATTTTTAATTGAAAATTAATTCTGAACAGAAAATAGATTCTCTTGCCACCAGCTTGACTCCAGTATAAATGCAGTCGAAAGACTGTAAACACGCACCCTCATTTGAAACAGTCTTCTGTATCCAAGCAACAGCGATCACACTAGCAAAGTGACATCAAAGCCACTTTGTCATTTTGTCAACTGCCTTAACTGTAGCATCGTTTCTATATAATGTTGTTTTTGGGAACCATAAACAATGTATTTGTAATGTGTGTGTATGCACATATATAAAACCTTGAGGTGGGTGATGCAGAAACTTGTGAGACTAAGATTTGTGACCATTATTTCCCACAGAATGATTTATTTTAATATATGTCTGACTCATTGAAATAGGTTACAAAGTGAAGCTGGGCACTCAATTACAAAAATGAAGAGAAAATATCCTTTTTGGCTATAAGAACAAAAGCAGCTTATGTTTACATAGTTTTTGTAAATTAAAGATATGCCATACTATTGTAATGGAATGCATGGCCACAGAAGTTGAAGGGACCAATTGGGATTATGAAAGAGGCCAGAACTGCAGAAATCTAGATGGTTTGTAGAACGGAAGTGGTTTTAGAACTAGACCATTGGGAAAATATTTCAAAATGGGTGGTATTAAAGCAAGAGTCAGCAAAAGCCAGAAAATGCGGGGAGCAAAATGTGAATAAAATCATGAGCAAATCAAGATCTGAGCATTCAAATTGTGGGTAAATAGATTTAACAGGGTTGATCACTTTGGTAGGTCATAAATCAGACATTCCTGACGCACATGAACTAAGGCAGGCCAAAACCAAGCCTCATGAAGGGACCAGACCTGAAACAGGTTACCCTTTACTTCCCATGCCATGGAATGCTATGTCACCTGCTGAGTTTCTCCAGTATTTTGTGTATTGCACTTGACTCCACCATCTACCGATTTTCTTATTTAGAAACAATGTTATAAAGGCAGAAATTGGCCTTTTTAATTATTAGAAGAGATACATGGACTAAAACCTAGCTCGATGTCAAATGAAAGATGGTTACAATTGTTTAGTTAAGATTCAGAAATTTCTAAGGCTGGTAAAGATAGCTGAGGAAATGTTTTGTGGAGAAGACCAAAGACCATGTGGTGATATCCCCATATAAAGGCTTGCGCCGGCCCTTGGGTAGGAGTAGAGCACATGGAACCAGAAGGGATGTTGAACCATGTGTGCAAGTTTTAAGCTAATTAAAGTCTGTAGTACAGCCTTTGTAGTTTGAGCTTGTTCGTTCTTCAGCACATCACAGACAGCACTTCACTTTGCCTCATATTTAGCTCCAGGAATTGCTGCTCAATTGCATTGCATGTTGGTTCCACTGGATAACAGTCTGAGTCACTGGAGAGCCACCTGGAGGGGTACTATATTTTCAAGTTGTCTTCCAAATTCATATCATTTTTAACTTCCAGACGATATTTAAAACCAATTTGTCTGCTGTCTATTCACTCCACTTCCATGAAACATAATCAAAATCACAAAGTATGTGTCTGTAAATTAATCTAATTTGTCACCACCTTTCTGCAGGCCTTGACAGTTGAACACTGAATTTTCCACCAGCTCATCTCTACAGTTCACCCAGGTGATTATATCTTTGTTTAGCAACATTATTTTGATCCATGAGCAATGGTGTTCTTGATGTATCTATGTTAGGTGCCTCCTGTTTCTTATCTACATGCAACATAATCTCTTGAATAAACATAATTTCATTGCAAAGCATCTGGTCCTACAGTAAACAAAAATGGTGATGAATAACGAGGGTTAATTTATACACTCAAAATGACAACAAATGTGCATGTTTCAGGCAGTGATGAGGCTAGAAACCAGATTAATGGAAATTAAACAGAAAGATTGGAGATGATTACATATTTAAGGAATATAGATAAGGTGGTTAAAAAAAGAGTTGAGGGGTACATTTTCTATGAAGAATGTGTTAGATATCTGAAATGTGCCACCAGAGGATATGGTGGGTCAAATAAAATTCCTATGCTTGAGAGACTTTTAGAGAGACATTTAATTGAAGCAAGGTATGGAAAGGTATGGACCTAATGTAGCAAATGGAATTGCATGGATGAGCATAAAGATCACCATGGATGTAATGGGCTGAAGGACCTTGACCCATTTCTATGATTCTAGAGATATTAATTTGCAAGGACAGTGAAGAAAGTTTTCAAAGCTTACAGAGGGATTTGGATCAGCTTGAAAAATGGGCTGAAAAATGGCAGATGGAATTTAATGCAGACAAGAGTGAGGTGTTGCAATTTGGAAGAAAAAACCAAGAAAGAACATACACAGTAAATGGTAGGGCATTGAGGAATGCAATAGAACAAAGGGATCTGGGACTACAAATACATAATTCCCTGAAAGTAGCATCACAGGTAGATAGGGTTGTAAGGAGAGCAGTCTTCTTAAATCAAAGTATAGGAGTTGGGATGTTTAAGTTGAATAAGTTGTTGGTGAGGCCAAATTTGCAGTATTGTGTGCAGTTTTGGTCACTGAACTACAGGAAAGATATCAAAAGATTGAAAGAGTGCAGAGAAGATTTACTAGGATGTTGCCTGACCTTCAGGAACTGAGTTACAGGGAAACGTTAAACAGTTGAGGACTTTATTCCCTGGAGTGTAGAAGAACAAAGGAAGATTGATAGAGGTATACAAAACTAGACAGAGTAAATATATGTCAGCTTTTTCCACTGAGGGTAGATGAGATACAAACCAGAGGACATGGGTTAAGGAGAAAAGGGGGAAAAGTTTAGGGGGAACTTTATCACACAGAGTGGTTGGGAGTGCAGAACAGACCACCAACTAAAATGGCGAATGCACTCAATTTTAAAATTTAAGTAAAATGTGGACAGTTACATGGGCGGGAAGGGTATGGAGGACTATGGACTTTGTGCAGGTCAGTGGGACAAAGCAGAAAAATGAATTGGCACAGACGAGAAGGGCCAAAAGGGCCTGCCTCTGTCCTTTAGAGTTCTATGGTTGTATGACTTTGGTTAGTTGAGGAAGTTGGGTTATGAAGTGGGGAGTGTTATTGAACAGATGGAATATAAAGTGGAAAAAAAATTGGTTTATAATATAATAGTATAAAGATGCAAAATGGAAGCTGGCCTTTTGGCCCACATGCTGACCATGTAGTAATAGATAGTGGCACTGCTGCAGATCTGGAAGGAACAGGAAGTGGAGACAAGTCTTCCAGCACTTGTGTCCTATTGCCCAGTCATTAATGTCAATAGTACAGGTTTAAAAGGCCTTTAGAACGGGAGTCGGCAGTTAACCATTGGAGAGCCCATGGAGGTCAATGATCAAGATGGCAGATCCCAAACTTGGCAGGCCAAACCATGAGGATTGTGGACTCTGGGGAAGAGGTGGACCAGCACAGGGTATCAGAGCACCACCCTGCCGCGAAGGAGAAACTTGGGAAAATAATCTACAGAAGTAGGAGAACACTGCATCATATAGGCAAAAGGCTTGGCAGCCAAAGGATTCACAAGATCATAAGATAAAGGTACAGAAATAGGCTATTTGGCCCATCGAGTACACTCCACCATGAGCTAAACCATTTTCTCATCTAGTTCCAATTTGTGGCCTTTTCCCCATATCTCTTGATACCATAGCTAATTAGATACCCATCAATCTCCTCCTAAAACTCCCCAATGATCAGGCCTCCACAGCTGTATGTGGCAATTAATTCCACAAATCCATGACTCGCTGGGTAAAGAAATTTTTCCTCATCTCTATTTTAAATGGGTACTTTCTGATTCTCCTCTAATGGGTATCCTCTAATGCCCTCTTGTCCTGGACTCACCCACCAAGGGAAACATCTTATTCACATCTACTCTGTCCAATCCTTTCAGCATTCAAAATGTTTCTATGAGATCCTCTCCAATTCTTCTATTCTCCAATGAATACAGTCCAAGAGCCAATAAAAGCTCCTCATATGTTAGCCCTTGCATTCCAGGAATCATGCACATAAATCGGGTCCAGAGTATTCTGAGGGGAAAGGGTGAACAGCCAGAAACTTGGTACATGTTGGTGCCAATAACATAGACAGGAAAAGAGAGGAGATCCTTGAGGAAGATTGCAGGGTGTTAGGAAGAAAATTGAGAAGCAGGACTTCCAGGGTGGTGATTTCAGGATTGCTGCCTGTGGCACATGCTAATGAAGGCAAGAATAGCAGAATTAAGTAGATGAATGCATGGCAAGGAGACTGGAGTCGGGGACAAATTCTTGAATCATTGAGATGTATTTTGGGAGAGGTAAGACCTATATAAAAAGAAAGGGATACACCTGAACTCAAAGGGTACCAATATCCTGCCAGGGATGTTTAATATGGCTATTAGGGACAGTTTAAACTAAGTTGGCAGGGGGAAGGGAACCAGGATGTTAGGGTCGAGAAAGAGGAAAATAGAAAAAAGTCAAAGATACTGTGCAACAAAGATGACAAGAAGGACAGGCAAGTGGAAAGGCAGAATAATTTGCTGTGCAATAGAAATACAGCAAGATCAGTAACAATTGTACTGTACTTAAATTAACGTACTATTAGAAATAAAGTAGATGACCTTGTGCAGCTACAGATTAAAAGATATGACATTGTAGATGTGATTGGGAGTTGAATATTCAAGAGTACACAGTGTATAGGAAAAATAGGCAGGTAGGTAGAGGGGGTGGCTTGGCCCTGATGGTAAGAAATGATATTAAATTACTAGAAAGAAGGGACTAGGGTCAGAAAAGGTAGAATCCTTATGGGTTGAGTTAAGAAATGGCAAGGGTAAAAGGACCTGAATAGCAGTTATATACTGGCCCCCAAACAACAGCTGGGAGGTGAGCTACAAGTTATAGCTGGAAATAGGAAAAGCATGTCAGAAGGAAAATGCCAAAATAATCATGGGGGATTTTAACATGATAGGGGATTGGAAAAGTCAGGAAGCTACTGGATCTCAGGAGAGAGAGTTTGTAGAATGTCTACAGGATGGCTTTTTGGAGCAGTTTATCGATAAGACCACCAGGGGATTGGTGACTTTGGATTGGGAGCTGTGTAATGAACCTGAGGTGATTAGGGAACTAAAGGTAGTGGAACTCTTAGGATTGAGTTCAGTTTCAAATTTGAAAAGGAGAATGTAATACCAGGTGTGTCAATATTTCAGTGGAACAAAGGAAATTAAAGTGGTATGAGAATGGAAATGGCCCAAGTTGACTGGAAAAATGAGCTAGGTGTGTCAATATTTCAGTGGAACAAAGTAAATTAAAGTGGTATGAGAGTGGAAATGAACCAAGTTGACTAGAAAAGTGAACTAGATGGAGGGACGGCAGAGCAGAATTGGATGATATTTCTGCAAGAAATAAATAAAGTGCAGGATAGCTATATTCCAAGAAAAAAGAAAATTATGAATGGAATGAGGCTAACAAGAGAAGTTAAGACTAAAATAAAAGCAAAAGGGTGGGCATACAAGGAAGCAAAAATTGGTCAGAAAACAGAGGACTGGGAAACTTTAAAACTTACAGAAATATACTAAGAAAGTCATTAGGAAAAAAAAATGAATTATGAAAGGATACTAAGAGTTTTTGTTAATATATGAAGAGTAAAAGAGAGGCAGGTAGATATAGGTCTGATTGAAAATGATGCTGGAGAAATTATTATGGGTTACAAAGAGATGGCAGAGGAACTAAATGAGTGTTTTGCATCAGTCTTCACTCTGGAAGACATTAGCAATATACCTGAAAGTCAGAGGTCTCAGGGAATAGAAAAGTACAGTCAGGATTACTAGAGAAAGTGCTTTATAACTTAAATGGACTAATGATAGATGTCTTCTCGGCTGGGTGAGGTGCACCCATGGGTTCTGAAGGAGGTGGCTTTAGAAATTGTGGAGGCATTGGAAATGATTTTCCGAGAATCAATAGACTCTGGAATGGTTCCAGAGGACTGGAAGGTCACAAATGTAGTTTCGCTGTTTTAGAAAGGAGGAAGCCAGAAAAAAGAAAAAAAAAGCCTATTAGTCTGATGTCGGTAGTTTGAAAGTTATTGGAGTTGATACTCAAGGACAAGGTTATGAAATACCTTGAGGTGCATGGAATGATAGGTCCAAGCCAGCATGGTTTCATGAAGAGAAGATTCAGCCTGAGCAACCTTTTGAAATTTTTTGAGTTAATCTCAAGTAGGATAGACAAAGGAGAGGCTATGGATGTTGTGTATTTGGATTTTCAAAAGGCTTTCAATAAGGTGCTACATAAGAGGCTGCTTATTGAGAGCTCATGGAATTACAGGAAAGCTATTAGATTGGGTGGAGCATTGGCTGATAGGCAGAAAGCAAAGGATGGGAATAAAGAGGTCTTGTTCTGGTTGCTGGATAGTAGTGGTGTTCCACTGGGGTTGGTGTTGGGGCCACTTTTTTTTTAATAATGTATATCGTTAGTTTAGATCATAGATTAAATGTTTTGTGACTAAATTTGCAGATGACACCAAGATAGATGGAGGAGCAGGAAGTGTTGAAGAAACCAAAAGGTTGCAGCGAGACTTGGATAATTTGGGAGAGTAAGCAAAGGAGATACAATGCCGAGAAATGTATGGTTGTATATTTTGGAAGAAGAAATAAACAGGCAGATTACTATTTAATTGGGGAGAAAATTCAAAATTTGGAAGTGCTTAGGGACTTGGGGATCCTTGTGCAGGATACCCTAAAGGTTAACCACCAGGTTAGATTGGCAGTGAAGAAAGCAAATGCTATGTTGGTATTAATTTCAAGAGGAATAGAGAATAAGAGTAAGGAGGTGTTTATGAGGCTCTATGGGGCATTGGTAAGACCTTATTTGGAGTACTATGTGCAGTTTTGGGCCTCTTATCTGAGAAGGGATGTACTGATGTTGGAAAGAGTTCAGAGTAGATTTACAAGGATGATTCCTGGAATGCAGGGGCTAACTTATGAGAAGCATTTATCAGCTCTTGGACTATTCATTGGAGTACAGAAGAATGAGAGGGGATCTCATAGAAACAATTTGAATGCTGAAAGGATTGGACAGAGTAGATGTGAATAAGATGTTTCTGCCCAAAGTGTTTGTTTTTTGGGATTGAAATGTCTGTGGATCCTTCAATATATTTTTTAAAATAAACCAACATTGTGCTGATTATTCAATCATCAATTAATCTTGAAAAGGATCAAATATTACTTGTTGCAAACCATTACTGCTAATAGACTCCCCAGTTTCATTTGCATGAAGTAAACATTACTATGTTATAAGTGATGCAGATGTTCTTGTTTTTAACTGTCATGAATAATAATTACAGGTCATATAGCAATGATTAGTATGAAAAGTCTGTTTAAAATACTTAATGCACAGATGTTAATTTGAGCAGTTTTTACTGCTCATTATGCTTTTAATATGTGCTGCTTAACAAAACACAAAATTAGTAGAATTTTTTTTTAACCATGTAGCAGCAAAATTTTAAAGACAAATCACCAAAAATGTGCTGAAATCCCTAAAGAAAATTGCACCAATGTGGAACCATAGCTATTTCGGAAGGTTCAAATGTTTAAAACTGATACATAATGGAGGCTTCAAAAATGGAAGGAGGATATTGAAATTATTTACAAATGACATCACATCTTACATATAAGTGCAGCACAGAAAAGCTGGACAAAAGAATCCATTAGTGTTTAAATGCCACAAAATATCCTCCAGTCCTCATCTTAAAAGTAACTTTTCTCTTTCATACACTTACTTAGCTTCATCTTAAATGCACCAACATTAATTTCCTTAGTCCTTTGATGGCAAGTTCCACATTTGAATCACTCTCTGGATAAAAATGTATTAATTGAATATTTTATTTGATTTAATCAAGGCCAATTTATATACCAGTTGGACTGAATAGACTAAGAATTCTTCTCTTAACAATATATACGAAAGTGGAATGTGTAATTACCCCACAAACTGCCACTCTCACACCAGTTTTAATGTAGTCTTCATTTAACAAAATGAATGAATTTTCAATGCATTGTCCATTGTTTTCCTGATGACTGCATGACAGAAGCAAGTGTTGGTTTGCAAATTTACACAACAGACCTCTGAAACTGAGGCTCCAGCTTTTAAGGGCACCTGACCTTAAAACAATGGAGCTGTTGTAAGTTTAGTGTTTAAGTGGGTGTGATGGATGTTCCAGTGGAGGGGAGCCAGGTTTAGATAAACTATTGGTGAAACAGGTATGTAAATGAAGTGATTGTAGTGCAATATCTAGAATTGTGTGATTGTAGAGCAATGACCAGAACTGCTGGAGAAACTCAGCAAGTCATGTAGCATGTATAGGAAGTAAAGGGTATCCAATGTTTCGGGCCTGAGCCCTTTATCAAGGAATGAGCAAAAAGCAGACAGGCGCCTGAATAAAAGATAAGGGGAGGAGAGGAGGAAGGAACAGGGGGAGGTGTATAGGCTAACAGGTAAGAGTTGCCAAGGGCCTGAGAAAATGCTTGAAGAAACTCTCATACAGACCCTTTGATTGTACTCTCACTAATCTGCTAATAACACTTCAGAAATTATCCTTGGAAGAAAAAAACTGCAAAATGTTTTTTTCCCATTCTTGGGTTGGAAAGTGGTAGAGTATTATACATTGAATTTTCCTGATCAGACATTTATTTTTCTGCACCTGGTGCCATAAACAATGATACTGCCTAAGATAATAATTTTGAACATTGAAGAGGAGGATGAGAGTGTAAGGAGCAGCAATGGTGAGTCATATTTTTACATAACATTACATTATAAAGCTCATTGTGGAAGATAACAAGGATATTGAATAAAGAAACCACAATGAACTGGTTACAATTTAATATGTAACTGCCAAGTGTTAGGTTCATACATTTATTCATTGATGTTACATTTTATTCAACAAGTTACATTCAATAATTGCAGACAAACAGGCTCTGAAACAGGCAAAGATGAAATTAAGGAGCACCTTAATTAGTCTGAAATAGTCACTTCATGGTGATGTAATATTAATTTATCTTCAACGCCAAATTAAGTGAATTGGATTTGTGCTAATCTCATTCTTACTGAGTTTCACCCCAACTCGGTTCTGTATGAGGATGCCATTCAAGGTAGAATTGATTTGAAAGAATTTCTGCAGCGCCTATATTGCAGATAGTGGGGCCATAACTTCAGCCTGTACTTATGATTTCATGTTCATTATTTTCCACTCATTGGAAAAATTGTACAAGAGTCTGAGAAGCAGCTAAATTTCTATAACCTGGATTATTTCCTCTGTAAAATTAAGTGGGTAAATGGGAAAAATTCTGCAATGTTGGGTTGAATTGTGCTTTATGTTTTTGGAAGAATTCATTTGGGTAGATTCAGTTGCATTGTTGGACCTACTTCAGTCCTGAAGTCAGTTTACAATTAAATAATTGGGCTTGCCTCTGTCTGCTTCCCTGCCCCCCTCCCCCCCCTCACCAAAAAAAAAACCTCATGTTGCCTACAGGCTAAGAATCTCATTTAGTTTGGTGTGGTGACCACTCTTCTGAATTCCAGTGGATACAAGTCTAACTTGATTAATGTTTCCTCATATGTCTACCTATTTATTTTTGGTATTAATTTGGTATGCCTCCTCTGAACTGCTTCCAAAGCATTGGCATCCTTTTACATGAAAACCAATGCCGTGTACAGTACTCCAAATGCTGCAAAGCAATGAATTTCGTGACATGCTCCTGGCAATAAATTCTGATTCTGAAAGCACATCTTGAAAGTTCTTCCCAAGTTAAACATTAACTGTTGCTTTTTTATATGTAGGTAAAATTACCATAAATGATATCTCAACAAGGAGGTAACCTGTTTCTACTTTAATTCTACATTTGGGCCTTCAGAATACAATGATATAAATATTTATTTATTTGTATTCACTATCCTGCCTTTAGAAAGTTGATCCAATCCCAAAGATATTCTCCACTAGGTTTTCAATTATTTGGAAATAATCACACTCTCCTGAATCTGTACTAGCTGGAAAAGAACAGGGCTGAAGCCAAAGATAAACTTTATTTCTTCAAACTTTGTGGAATGAGGATTGAAATACTATAGCAACTCTAAGAATAACAAGATTTATTCTGGCTCGAGATGCTTCTTTTACTGTTAAAGAAATGAGGGAAACACTTCGATCTATGCCTGGTGGGAAGTCTCCAGGAGACGATGGTTTTATTTCTGAATTTTATAAAGAATTTCAGGATTTATTAATTCCTTTATTGATGGATGAATTGAAACAGTTGATGGAGACTGGCTCTTTTCTGGATTTTTTTTCTAAAGCAATTATTACAGTTATTTTTAAGAAGGATAGAGAGCCACTAAAAGCAGGATCTTATGGACCTATTTCTTTATTGAATGTGGATTATAAAATTGTTGCCAAGGTTTTGGATAATAAATTAGCTAAATATTTACTAGATTTGATTCATGTAGTCAGGTAAATTTTATTAAAAATCAGTATTCAGCAGATAATATTGTAAAGCTGATTTATTTAATTAATACTTTCTAAGAGTGATCCAACCAACCAATGGTAATTTCTCTTAATGCAGAAAAGGCCTTTGATAGAGTGGAATGGAGTTTTCTGTTTTAAGTTTTGGAGGTTTAATTTCAGGCCTCTTTGGTTGGATTAAGGCTTCATATAAAAATCCTACTGCTAGAGTTGTGACAGATGGACAGGTATCTTCACCTTTTATGTATTTAGATCACTAGACAAGGCTATCCTTTGTCGCCAGCTCTATTTGCATTGGTTATTGAACCTTTGGGTCAGATGATTAGATAAGATGGTAATATTAAAGGTATTAAGGTAAAAGCAGATGAGTATAAAATAAATTTGTTTTCAGATGATGTTTTGATATATTTAACACAACCTTTGTTGTCTTTCAAGAGTCTGCATGATAGATTGGAGCAGTATGGTGAAGTATTGGGATTTAAAATTAATTGGGAAAAGAGTGAAATCATGCCTTTAACTGATGTGGATTATTTGCTTTGCAGGCATGTTGCAAAATTTAAGTGGTCCAACCAGATAAAATATTTAGGTATTATAATAGATAGTAATTGTCATTACTTTTATGAACTGAATTATTTACCTTCACAGTCTAAAATTAAATATGATTTAAATCGGTGGAAAGATTTAACTATAACATTAATAGGATGTTTAATTGTGTTAAAATGAATATCTTTCCCCAAATTCAATATCTTTTTCGATCTATTCCTTGCAAGATTCCTCAAAAAATTTTCAAAGATCTGAATGCTTTGGTAAGGAAGTTTTTGTGGAAAGGTAAAATGGCAAGGGTATCATTGCAGAAATTAACTTGGAAGCATGCATTGTTTATGTGAGATGGTAAGACCTTTTTGGTATAGAATTAAGGAACTGTGATGCAGCTGGACAGGACATTCTTGATAGTGCTCCTGTAAATGTTGACATAATGATGGCTGGTAGCCTTGTCTGCTAGGTTTTTCTTTGAAGGCTTCAGCATGTGGGTGTAAATTCACAGGATGTTCAATAAAAACATTGGGTATTTTACTAAGTAATTACTCCATGAGGAGTCGAAACGGAGCACTAGTTATGATTCAAAATGCTGTTATGAGATTGTAAACAACACATCATACACAGATTATCTCTTTCCTTGTCACACCAAAAACAATTACTTATGAGTTGGTAAATTATGTAGATATTAGAAGTAAACATGATAAGTTTATTTCTTGCTAAATAATTTAATACAGCTGATAACCAATATCCTTTCAGTTATGACATTGGGATCAATTTCACTACACTTCTAACATAATAAAGTAATAGTTTGCAGATCTGATTTTACAAGATTTTATTATCAGGCTGGCACTGAAAATTTGATGTCAGCATTCCGTCACATTGCTGGCTCTACCTTGCAATAGCTGAATACAAACTCTGATGCCTCTTATCTCTTCCTGGACTACAACCTGAGTGTGAGTAGAGTTCTGATTAAAAAGTCACTGACCTGAAGTGTTAACTCTGTTATCTTTTCAACTGAATATTTTCAACATTGTCTGTTTTTGTACCTTATTAGTGAGGGTGGTATGTTTTGTGTTTCAACAAATATTAATAATATTCTAGATGTTCAATGGTGTTATAATACCAATCAACTCTGCATAGAAAGTGCACATTTCATCTGCAGTTGAATGTGGTTTCCCTTTGCCAGCATTTATTTCCCTTTGCTTCAACCTTCCTGTACTATTCTATTGTTGTTAATTTTATTCTTAACTTTAATGAAGGCTTAACTTTGCTTTATTGGTTCCAACTGGAGCTATCCTAGTCTCCCCTCTTATTTCTTTAGTGCTTCTCTTTGCTCATTAACCTGGCAAATTAACCACGAGGCTTTTCTTCAGTCATGAGTTGTAGGTACAAAAAAGGCATTTCTATGTTGACTAGAAATAGTTTCCTTGCCAATTAATAATCAGGGTTTTTTTAACACTCTAGAATGAATGACTTGGTAGAGACAATTAAACATGGTCATGTTTGTGCTGAGGGATCAAATTCTGGTTTTCCCTTTGATTTATTTCTTCTTGTTTAAACTAGCAGGTATAAAAGTATTAAAAAAAGAAAGCGAAAGAAATGTAGATCTTGCCTTATACTAAAATCTATATGTATGTAAATTATTTAATTAACTATTTTCATCAGCATGATCAATGGAAATGGAAGGAGTAAATAGAAAATTTGCTTTGGGTATAGCTCTTCAGGTTCACACTCTAATCCCTTTCTTCCCCTCTGTCATCAGATTCCTGAATGAACAATAACCCACAGACACAGCTTTACTTTGCCTTTTTCTTGCACTCTTTATCTTGTCATGTGTTTTATATGAATGTTTGCGCCGCGACGCTGCAGCAAAACGACGAATTTCGTGACATGTTCATGACAATAAATTCTCATTCTGGTTCAAAGTTGACACCTTCTCTCCTCTTTCAACAATCTGTTTCAATTAGGAGAGGGTGTCCCATGTTAAGAGCCTGAGGCCACTGCCAACACATGCACAATTTTCCCATTTTGTTTAGCAATGGGTTTCATAACAGCTCAAGTAGAATTTTTTTTAATGTTTAAAACTTATTTATGCTGTTCAAATTATAACAATATGTTACAATCAAAATCATTAGGGAAAAAAACCAAATGTGAATAGGCAGAGTAATAAAAAGTATTTTGACAAATCTAATGGAGATTTGTTTTACATTTAACTACCAGAATAGAAAATGTGTGGATGTATTTTATCTGGACATCCCAATGGTATTTGCTATGGTGCCATGCAAGATTTAATAAAATAAAGGTTAATGTATTTATCAAGAATAGAATTTGACTAAAGGGTATAAAACCCAGAATAAGAAAAATTAGTTTTTTAAAAATTACCACTGGTATCAATAGCAGATTTATGGCCAACATTAATAGCATCGCTGAAAAGGCAGTGTTGGATGTTTACTTCTAATCCAAACTCAGGTGGAAAAATTAGCTTGGAAGCCTTCAAACTAGCAAGTGTCACTATCCAAATGGATCTTGGTATTCACGCGTAAGTATAGCAAGGAAATGGGAAAGCACATCGAGTTTTGGACTTTATTGTAAGGGGATTGAAGTAAGGAAATCTTGAAAAAATTTATATTAGGACCACATTTGGAATACCATATATGGACTTGGATTCCAAATTGGCCTTTACATATGGTGTTTAGATGAATGAGAGATGATATAATTGGAACATTCAAGATTTTGAAAGGGATGGACAGAGCAAATCCAGAACATTATATTTTCAGGCTTTTGACTTGAATTTTAATGGTCAATGTATAAAAATAAGGAGATAGTTACTTACAACTGAAATAAGATGAAATTTCTTTCATGATGAGGGTTGGAAATCAATGAAGTTGTCTATACCAGATGGCTCTTTTGTTGAATCTTTTTGGCTTTGAGATTTTTAAATTTTTATGATATAAAAATTGGAGTAGAGATGGCCTGAGGAACAAGATTGGTCGCAATCTTGCATACATACATACACACAGCATGGTAACAGGCCCTTTTGGCCCACGAGTCATGCTGTCCAATTACACCCAATTGACCTACATTTTTGAAATCTAGAGAAAACCAGAGCACCTGGAGAAAACCCATGCAGACATCGGGAGTATGTACAATCTACTTACGGACAACATGGGATTCAAACTCCAGTCCTGATCATTGGCACTGTTACAGCATTGCGCTAACTGCTATGCTAATCGTGAGAGTGGTTAAAAGTTAAATCCCTGCTATCTCTTTGTTCGCATATATTTCATAGCGTAAAGTTTAACAGTTGAGAGCATTTAATGTTTTGTGCCTTAATATATAGAAAATATTTTTGTGTTTTATTGATTTATGCTAACATTATATTAGGGTAATAAAATGCTTCTTAGAGCTTTTGGTCCATTATTATATTTTTATTATAGGATTGGGGATGTGACTGAAGTACAGAAACAATAGATATCTGGAACTGCATACACTATTCACAACATCCCCATAATTAGGGCTTCACATGTGTCATCATCTAAATATTATGTTTTGAAAAAAATTCTGCTGACAATGGTATGTCAGTAACATTTCTAAGGTCAAAGTATGTTTAAAGTATGAATAGTCAGGCAGCTCAATATTTAAATTTTTTTTTGCATGGAAACAAGTATGAATAAACCCTAAGGTAAAACGTGCCTGATTTTGAGCTGGCCCTGCTTCTTGGATGCCACTTGGATATCCTGTGATCAACACATCCAGAAAGGTGGACATGCTGGACATAAGTCTCCATGGAACATCAGGGTCTTTGCATGGCACAGTCAGAAGCCATGGCAGGTCAGAATGAAAGCTATTTCATTGATGGATGGGTTATGCCACTTGTCAAACTTGTCAAAATGCCCCTGTTTTTCCTTTTTTTTTAATTACCAAAGTGCATCACATCACACTTTCTCACCTTGACTGAACATCCTCTTTCCCACCTGCTCAGCGTGTCTGTATTCCTTTTGGAGATTTATTTTCCTCAAAGCAGATTCTTACCAAGCTTTGAAGCAACTAACCTGGATATGTTGCATATCATCCTTTTCTCATCCAAGCTATTAATATAAATTGCGAGTTGTTGACGGTCAGGCTTATCAACTAACCTCAGAGGCGACAGCAGATCCATGTTCCACAAAGCCACTGTAACTCACTTACATTGGTTTCAGACCCATCCCATAATGTTGCAATATGTATTACTGGAGCTCTGTGGCTCCTTTGAACAATCACATCCTTAGCTCACCTGTCAGACATTGATTGACCATGGAATACATGGACTATGGAAGATATAAAGATGGTGCCGGGCTGTGGACTGCTGGAGAAGCTCAAAATGGCTGGAGAAATACCAGGTATTGGAACGGGGTTGTGAGGGGGCACTGAGGAAGCTGAAGGCTCCCTGACGGAGTCAGAGGTTCAAAGCTCAGATTGCCAATATTTTGGGCTGAACTCTTGTGGCTGCGGAAGCACTGGAGGCAAATCTATGGATACTCAGTGACTCTGGGGGGACTCTCTTTTGCTTCTCCTTCTCTGACTGAAAGTATGATTGTAGGTCTGACTAAGAATTGTAAGAGGCGCTTAGGCAATTTCTGCTGGTGGCGAATTCTATGCAATGGGGCACTGTTTTATTACTATGACAATAAATTGAATATTGAATAATGGTCAGATTACAGTTGTGTCCAAGGACTGGCTCTGCAGGTAGACTCTCCCCGTGTCTGCATGGGTTTCCTCCAGATGCTCTGGTTTCCTTCGGGTGCTCTAGTTTCCTCCCATCATTCACAAATGTTTGTAGGGTACTGCACGTCTAAAATGTAAATTTAAATTTGGGCAGCACAGTTAGCGCTATATTGATGTAGTGCCAGCGATCGGACTGTGGTTCAAAACCGCCGCTGCCTTTAAGGAGTTTGTACATTCTCCCTGTGTCTGCATGTGTTTTCTCCGGGGGCTCTGATATCCTCCCATCTTCAAAAACATACTGAGGGTTGTAGGTCATTTGAGTGTAATTGAACTGCAAGGGCTTGTGGGCCAAAAGGGCCTGTTACCATGCTGTATGTCTAAATTAAAACATTAATAGGAACCAAATGGTGCAATTTTAAAGTCATCCTTGGAAGTTGAAGTACAAGTTAAGAAAACATATCAATCTTTCGTTGCACAAAGAGAACCAGGAACAAAATGTTGTCAAATCTCTGCAGTTCAATGAATAGACTACCTGACTACCTGATTTGTAGCTCATTTGTGCTTTTTCGTGGCTTCTGCAGGAACAAAACATCTTCCCTTGAGGAGAAATTGTGACTCAATTAGCTTGAAATATTTTGATCCACTCACAAAATTGGACTAAGCCCATCGTGTTTATTGTCTACACTTTACAAAATCATGAGAATGAGGTCAGATCATGTGCACTCTTCACTGGGGCAAATGTGTTTGGATTTGCATATCATGATTGCAGAGCACATTTTCTAGTATAGGATACCGTAGTTAATCAATCCTTTACAACCTAATACCAGAATGACCCCGATTTTTGGTCTGCAACCCATCAGGCTTACTGTCATGACCACAGGAGCTGTGCCGTTCTCTTGCTTAATAGAATAGCAACAGAGTTGTTTAAACTTTACAACATTCACCAAGATTTCTATTCATTTTCCTAATTAGACTGGGTGCTGCAGGGGGCTTGTTGAAACAGTTTGCATGCAGAAATAATTTTGTTTTAATTAGCCACTTGCAAATGCGTCTTGGTAAAGCAATCAATTGCAACCATGCATTGTTTTTCTTAAGAGACATTCAGTTAACTAAAAAGATTTATGGTTTCCTTAAAAAGAAATGTAGTCTGTTATCAATTTATATATTTATATCTTCTGAATAACAGAGTGTTGAATTTAACACAATATGCGTTACATTCCAACACATTTTTGTTTATTCAAGGACTTCATAAAACGTGTTAAAAGTTTCACATTCAATATCAAGCTGAATTAACACACTTGGAAGTGTTGACACATGAGTGAGCAAAATAGACAGGATTCTTGTGTTCTGAATTAGTTTTTTTTAGCCGTACCGACTGACCTGCAATTGATTAACAACCTAATTAAACAGTACTTAAGGGTTAGCTAATTAATGTCAACATAATTAGGGCTTACTGAAGGCCAGAATTAGCAGGAACATTTTTTCCTATTTTAGCAGCATATTTGTTACTCTTTCCTCATCCCAGTTTTAAATTACAGTATTTTTTTTAATGTGTGACATTTGAGGTATTGCAATTTTGTCTTCTCCAATGTGCGACAGTTATATTTAAGCCACTTTTAGTTGCAATTTTGCACGTCCTTGCTGTTTTCCAAGTCTTTGAAAATTGAAAAAAGCCTGGCTGTGGTCCTGGCTAAATCTCACGAAGACCTGAGTCTGTTACTGTCTTTTGTAATTTTTAGAAGAATGATAGGAACATCAAAAATTATGAAAGTCATAGATAAGCAAGAGGTAGGTAAGTTGTCCCCCATTAGTAGGGTAGACTAGAATGAGGGAACATAGCCTCAAGTTTCAGGGTAGTAGATATAGGACAGAGATGAGGAAGAACTGCTTTTCCCAGAGGGTGTTGAATATATGGAATTTGCTGCCCTCTGAAGTAGTGGAGGATACCTTAGTAAATATATTTAAGACAAGGTTAGATAGATTTTTACATAGTAGGGAAAAGGCAGGTAGGAGGAGGTGAGCCTATCATCAGATCAGCCATGATTTCATTGAATGGCAGAACAGGCTCGACAGGCTGGATGGCCTACTCCTGATCCTATTTCTTATGTTCTTATGTAACCAAGGAACAATCTACATTTTTCTTATTTTCTGGGGGTTTTTTGCTACACAATGTTTTTTTTAAACGAATTAAGCTTCCATAAGTGCAGAGGATTGAACATGGACAATTACCTGTAACTTGAATTAACCTGATAAACCAGTGCTAGCATTGGCTGGAAATTATGAGTTTATTCTGTCAGGCTTTTGTAGTCATAACCCAGAAGTTCTAGCTTACACATTATTGCCCAGTTTCATAGCAACAGAGCTGGTTTGAAAATGCTGCATGCAAAATATGCCAGATCAGACTATGCTTGGCAGGGTCACTTGTTTACTGTGTTTGTCAAATTCCATTGTACTCTTTGTATTTACAGAATATTTTGATGTTAAACTTTGATGGGGACCAATTAATGCCTTGCTAAGAAGATAGGTTACTGGTAAAAGCCAACAAATCAATGTGATGTTTGTGGACATTTTCAAACTTGTGTGGTGAAAGTATTGCTTGAAATGTTAATCATAGCTCCCCCTACTGTTTCTACATTGATAATTCCAGATGGGAAAGGAATCCAAATTTTCCATTTCCCTGAAATTTATTGCATGTCTTTGAAATACAGATATTTTTAAAATTAAGCCATGTAAGCAAAGAGATAAATTGCAATAACCCTGAGATCTTCCTGAATATGCCTAAAGAAACTGAGCATTGTTTGATATGGTCTTCTACTTCACTACTGTAAAACCCATTGTTTTACAGGCAACTAAGGGGATTGGTAGATGCCAGATATGCAAATTTTTCAGTCGCTTCAGACTGTGTGTATCATGAATGGAGAACCAAAGGAGAGGTGTGCAAATTTTAAACTTCCATATTTGTTTAACTATTTCTGCTGAAATCTCGGTATCCATACCATTGAGAGACTGCCCCACACATACACTACTATAAACCCTTACATAAAAAGGTTGCAATGTGAATGGCTGACTCAACATTACAAAAACAGCTTCTTCCCCTCTGCTATCAGATTTCTGAATGGACACTACCTTACTTTCCTCTTTTTTTTGTGCTAATTATTGTTTAAAAATCTTGTATTTAGGAATTGCAATTTGCAGCAATTTTTGCACCTGTTCTGCATAATACTGCTGTCACAAAACAACAAATTTCATGACACATGTTCATGTCACCAAACCTGTGTATGGTCTGGTATGGTGAAACCAATATCCCCGACTTTAAAGCCCTACAAAAAGTAGTGGACACAGCCCAGGGCAACACAGGCAAGGCTCTCTCCACCATTCAGAACATCTACAGGGAATGCTGACATTGGAGATCAGCAACAATCATCAAGGATCCACATCTCCCAGTACATGCTCTGTTCTTGCTGCAACTGGACTTCCTCATCGCCAGGCCAAATCAATATGGATTGGCAATCCTTGCTGGCCATCAACACAGGTACCTCAAGGCTGCATGCATAGTGCTTACTCTATTCCCACCATAACTTTGATTGCACAGCCAAGTTAAGCTCCAACTCGATCAATAAATTTGTCAGCAACACTGCTGTTGTTGACTGAATAATGGGCAATGATGTTGGAATAAAGGATGGAGATGAGATTGAGAATGGCTAGAACAATAATCTTGCTCTCAATGAAAGCAAGACCATGATATTGGTTTAGAATTCCATTGTGAAGCTGTTCCACCACTGTTATCTCTTTCCTCCTTTAAGATTCTTAACATTGAAGATATTAATCAAGCTTTTAATAATTTTTCCTCATGATGCCCAGTATCACGAATTGTTGATATTATCACAGGAAAATGTCTTGGCATACAGAACAAGGATAGTACTTTTGTAATAATGTTGGTTACAGGACACCAGAATTTTGTTTTGGATTAATTGATTACTCTAGATTTTATTTAGAGTAGATAGGACATCAAGTGCAAAGATTCTATAGCCTAAGAATTCATTTCACTATATCTTTGGACTACAAAACCATTAATGGTGTGTTCTTGCCTCTTTGAATCCCTCTGAAAAAAAATGTCCTCAACAGCAGTGCTCTTGGTCTATTATGTTTTTGACTCTGAATACTTCATTAGGTGACAACTACTGCAAGTCACAGCAGACTCAATGAATTTCATTCTGCTGTTGACAGTTTGCTCTGCAGCCAGTACAGCAGGGCTTCAGTCTAAAGACATTGTTCCCATGGCAACCAGATGGCAGTAACACACAAAATGGCTGTGATGGAGAGTGCATGGGTAAGGGATAGTTCCAAGATTCTCCAGGAAGAATTTGGAGATTTTGATCGATAAGATATATGCCAGAAAGAATGCCCTCTGTGCATAGGTATCCAGAGAACCCATAAATGAAAACATTCACCAGCAGTATGGAGGTAGTTGGCATTGCATCCTACAGGAGTCACACTTTGTAGACAAAGGAATAATATAGTTACTTGACCTCAGTAGGTACACCAAGATAAGTTTGAGAGCTCTTTTAAAATTCAACTGCACACACACACACATACACACAACTTGAAATGAGAAGAAAATGCTAAACATATTCAGAATCAGGATTTATTGTCATGAACAAGTCATGAAATTTTGTGTTTTGTGGCAGCGTCATAGTGCAAACGTACTATTATAACCTTATGACCTTACTATTAAAAAAATAACAAAGCAGCAAGGCAGTATCTTTAGTTCATTGATTTTTTCAGGAAACTGATGGCAGCAGGGAAGAAACTATCCTTGTGCTGTTGAGTGCTCATCTTTAGGCTCCTGTATCTTTTTCCCTAAGGTAGCAGAGTGAAGAGGGCATGGCCTCAGTGGTGGTGGGTCTTTGAGGTTTCTGTCCTCAATGGAGTGAAGTCTGGTGCCTGTGATATCGTAGACCGAGTTAACAACCTTCTGGAGTTTATTCTTGTCTAGAGAGTTGGCGCCTCTATACCAGACAGTGATGCAAAAAGCCCAAATGCTCTCCATGGTACATCTGTAGAAGTTTACGAGAGTCTTCTGTGACATACCGAATCTGCTCAAACACCTCACAAAGTATAGCAGCTGGTGAGCCTTCTTTGTGATTGCATCAACATAGAGACTCCAGGACAGATCCTCGGAGATGTTGACACCCAGGAATTTGAAATTCTTGACCTTCCACTACTGAGGCCTCGATGAGGGTTGTGTTCCCCTGACTTCCTGAATAAGTCAGGCCACAGGCAGCAATTGAGGAGTGCGACAGAGTTGAAATAAACCTGAAGGTTTACTTTGTTTCATCCCCCATGGATGCTGCTTTACATATTACCATTTATTTTGGCATATGTTGTATCATGAAACCCTAAAATATTTCTCAAAAAGTTGGGGGGTGGTCGACTTATACGCCGGATATACTTTTGAGACCTTAAGTTCACTGATAAAACCAGATTGATATCAATTCAGCATACAAGTCAATGCTGGAAGCACCTCACTAACGCCAGTGCCGCCGCTCCCCGAAACCTCCCCACAGCTGGGCGTCGTCATAACCACTCCTACGTGGGTCCTTGAGGTTGTCACCGTCACTCCTGCCTGATAGGCCAAAGTTCCTGCTCCTGCCAGGAGAACACCGTCTGTGCTCCAGCTCCGTGGGCTGTTGATGCTTCTGCATGGTAGTCCAAGGTTTCTGCTCCCGCTTAGAGCACAATGTTGCCGCTTCAGCTCTATGGGTTGTCGCCATTGCAGTCTGGTAGGTAGGCCGAGGCTTTTTTTTAAAACTTGCTTAATTTACAGCTTGTTACTTGCAATTGGGGTGTTTAAAATTTTTTTGGGTTGTTTCTGGGAGGCATGGACACCCCAAAAAATGGTGGGGGGGGGGGTGGATTGAATTATACCATAAAGCCCTTAAAGTTAGGTTGAAAAATGGGGATCGATTTATATGCTGGTTGACTTATATGCCAAAATATGTTGTAATATTTCCAAACTTTATGTTGTAGTTTGAATTTACATTGGATGTTTGGATGCTATTGCTTGATACTGACTTAGTGTTTTACCTAATTTGAAGCAAAGATTGGAAAGAGGCAATATTACAGCTATCAAGTTCAATGCCTCTCCTGTGGATGGGTAGGAGACTAGTGAAGGCCAGACTCAATTAAGACAACAAAAATCATGATGATATGCAAATGAAACATGCACCCTCATCATAAATTCATCTCTTTTTAATCGATCAATAATGAACAGCTTTGTCAGTATGCTTGCTTCTCTCTTCCTTAAATGTAACATTGCAAAACAATTTTTTTCAAAAGTTTTGCTTCCTGAAAAAAAAAAGGAATTATGATAGACAAGGTCAAGATGAATACAAAGATAATTTTGGATTTGCATAATCACATAGGAAGTTGGAGAAACATTAAATAAACTTTTATTGAATTTAGCATGTTTAATTGCATAATGATGCTGAGCCAAGCACTTAGGTTGACTACAAATGTTGCACAACAAATGTGCGGAGCCCAGGGTTTGTCTTGGTCACGAATTTTACAACCGAAGTAATGCTCATAGGCTTTCTTAATAAGTGCAGTCATGCTCTGTCTTTGAGCCTGGGTGGGTCACGTCTCCAGAATGGAGGACCATCGCCTTCCCAAGATTGTGTTATATGGCGAGCTCTCCACTGGCCACCGTGACAGAGGTGCACCAAAGAAGAGGTACAAGGACTGCCTAAAGAAATCTCTTGGTGCCTGCCACATTGACCACTGCCAGTGGGCTGATATCGCCTCAAGCCGTGCATCTTGGCGCCTCACAGTTCGGCGGGCAGCAACCTCCTTTGAAGAAGACCGCAGAGGTCACCTCACTGACAAAAGGCAAAGGAGGAAAAACCCAACCCCAACCAACCAATTTTCCCCTGCAACCGTGTCTGCCTGTCCCGCATCTGACTTGTCAGCCACAAACGAGCCTGCAGCTGACGTGGACATTTACCCCCCTCCATAAATCTTCATCCGCGAAGCCAAGCCAAAGAAGAAGAAGAAAGATATACTCGCCACAAATGTATTGCAGCTGTTGTGATATTGATAAGTCATTTCTGCTGTATTGAATCTTCCTGAGGACAATAAATGCTAGGCTGTCCAAATATCAATTTGAGTTTCTTCAAATTTCATTGGCAGTGACCAGGAAATGTATTGCAGTTACCTGCAAGTCTGATTCTCTCTTGGAAATAGCCTGTTGGAATACTGAAATGCATAGTTGTGTTCTCCTGGGGAAAATTACCTACAACTTAAGGAATAAATACCTGTGTTTGCAGGTATGGGAACCTTACTTACAAAATGTAGGTTTGAATACTTAATAAATAAGATACTTATTCTATTTATTTTTCTTCCCTCTATTTTTCTTCCTTTTATTGAAATTTAGATAAAAATAATTTGGCCTCTTCTTTGTTGAATTGGATTTCAGATCAAGATCGCACCTTCTCTTTTTCTTTTTCTTTTTTCTCTTTCTTTTTCTTTCTCCTCTTTTTCTTCTCTACTTTGTCTTTCTCCTGTTTCCTTCTTTCTTTTTCTTTTAGTTTTTTTCCTTTTTCACCTTTTTTCTTCATTAGGGGGTTTGTTTGGGGGAGGGGGATAGGGGTCATATTTGGAACATGTATTAATGATTTGCATTTAATTACTTATCTGTGATGATAATTTGGTATTTTTTGTTAATAAAGTATTCAAAAAAAGTGCTATACACTTACTATGCTGTGGCCTGAAGAACATATGCATCAACATGTGTTCAATCGATATCAATGTAATACACAGCATCTGTGTATGTGAGCTGCTTTTTTGGGGGGTATCCAGCTTTTATTTTAAGCATTTAGAACTTTCACAAACACTGTGTACTTGCTGCTTAGTTATAGTGTTTCCTTGTGTTAATTTTTGGATGATGATTTCACAGCTTTAAACTAAGCAGTGCTTGGGAGTTTGTCAGTACTCAGGGAAGCCCTTTATCTTGTTCCCAAGGTGATGGCTAGTTAATTTCTGCTCTAATGATTTGTCATTGGGATGAGCCAGGAACTCCCTCCTCCACCCCACACAACTACTCCTACACAGACACATTGAAGCTGCATAACTAATTGGATTTCCTTCCACCTACAAGGTATAGCCTTCTCCTTCTGTTCACTGCCTGACACCTCCTTGGCATCACTGTTTTAGAAATGTCACCAAAAATGTGAAAATCAACCATCCTGGAATCAATCAACCCTTACTTTCCAACATTCACAAACGTCTACTTGAATTTACCCTTTGCAAACCACAGTACAAAAAGAAAAACTGACAATATGGTTTTAATATTATAGATTATTAACCAAAATGTTTGTGGGGGCGATGTGATCAGACAGAGCTGACACTTTACAAATTAATATGGAGTATAGATTATAAATCATGGGATTGATTTAACACGGCCATTTACAGAGATTTCATTTTTGACAGTAACTCCTCAGAAAACTTCAACTGATTCATAAACCTCGGAACAGACCATTCACCTCAACTCATCCATTCAACTAAGTTAGTATACTGGGGAAATCCCATTTGTCACCCCTGTTATCTGCAATTCAAGCAACTAGTAAAAAAAATGGACATTTAAAATCTGCACGCCTCGCCATTAGTTCTCCAATCATGCAACAACATGCAATCTCAAACAACCAGGAAATTCATTTATCCAGCAATCCCCATAGGTGCTGGATATTAGGGTTTTTGAATGTTATAATTATATCCACTTTAATAGCTCCTCTGGCAATTTGCTCCAAATATGGATGAAAACGTTGGCCATAAACCTTAAATCTAGAATTGCCAACCCAGAGAAATGGACTGCGAGCATTTATAAACTTCTTTCCGTCACCACTCAACCTCTGATGCTCTTGGGATTAAAGATCCAGCCTATCCACCCATCCTATAATTCAAGCCCTCCAGTCTCGGTAGCATTCTGCTGAATCTTCTCTGGTCCTTTTCTAATTTATTGATATCCTTCCTCAAGTTTGCCGTCCAGAACTGGGTTCTGATAAGGGTTTAAGATTAGAATTAAGGTCAAACCTTTTCTCTCAGATGGTTGTAAGTCATTGGAACTTTATCAGGAGTGTGAAAACAGAGTCTGAATATTTTTAAGGCAGTGATGAATGGATACTTGATAGGCAGGTGCATGAAAATTTACTGCAGGTGGACAAGGATTGAGTTCACAATCAGATCAACCCCTATCTTCTTGAGTATTAATCTACCTGTGTTTGAAAATGGCAGAGATATTTGAGGGGCTGAGTATCTTTTTTTAAAAAAGAACTGCAACCTTCTCCTTTTATACGAGTTAATTTTCCATGCTGCCTAGGGTACCTTAATATTGTCTTATGCCTAAGGCCCTTGCTGTTACCTCATGTGATGGTTTGGAGATGAATGACTATTAATTATTCTTAAACATGGACAATGTAAAGAAAATCATGTGAATTGTTGAGGAAAAAAAATGAGTGAAGAATTGAATTAATTCTGAAAAGGATATTTTCAGTTAATCGTTTAACATGTATCGACCATCTTAGAAAAGCACTTGTATGGGAATCACTGCCCGGAAGTTTCTGCTAACTAAAGAGTTGTGTTGACTGGCAGATTGAAAATAATTAGTTCAGCCATTGTTAACATTGGGACATATTTTGCTCGTTAAATTAGAAACTCCGTTCTGTATTGTTCCTCAAGTAAAAGCTATTTGAAAGCAGTGAAGAAATTTATAGTGAGGGGAAAGACCTGTGATAGGGCTGCAGGTCATTTCACATGGACTGTTTAGATATGAGTGTAGCTTGCACCCCCAATCAAATATGTACAGTGCCAAGTCTGCACAATCTCGCCTGTCACAACTGTTGAGCTATGATTCATTTTTATTGTCATTAATAGCTGTAGTTGGTTCTGAGCAAATAGCCCAAAGGTAAAAAATGAACTAAATTGGCTGCAATTTATTTGTGTGTTGGCAATATTAAAAATTAACAAGATATTTATAAATTTGCTGGATTATTAAATGAAAATAATGGCCAATTTGTCATGAATCCAGTTACAAGATTATCAACTGGATCTCATAAAAATATTATTTTTATTTGATTCATGTTCTATTTTTGGTGTGTTTATTTATAAGAAGTCCATGGCTGGTTTAAAGTCTGGCACCCAAACTATATTTAAAAAAAAAAATCAGGATTCAAGATTCAATTTATTGTCATGCAATAAAACAGCATCATATTACACTGGCCTGAGAGTTGCTGAAGCTGGGATGCCATCCATATGTCTTCTCTGTTTGGCCCCAGGTATCCAAATATAGCAACCTGCTATTAAAAGTCACTGGTTGTTGCGTTAATTAATTTTTTTTCAAGGATGGAATCAATCATTTTAATGTATGTATAAAATAATGTGGAATAAATATTGGTAAATGGACTTGGGTTGATATGATTGGATGGGGTTTTTGGAGGTTGAAGTGTCAGGTTTGAGATGACAGCAGGAGAGACCTCCATGATTTAGACCCAACAATGATGAAGGACCAGCAAAATATTTTTACAGATCAGGATGATGTATGATAATTGTCATTTTCTGACACTGCTGTGGCTCAAGTATTACATACTACTTAGACTGTATAACAAATTTGCTTCCTGAAAAAAATATGGTGATTATGATAGACAACTTCAAGCTGAACACAAAGATAATTTCCAATTTGCTGTGTCACGTAGGAAGCTGGAAAAGCATTAGATTAACTTTTATTGTATTTAGCATGTTTAATCGCATAATGATGCTGACGTTGCATTAGTTCAACTGACTTAAAAATGTTTTGTCGCTGATTGTCGTTTGTACTCAGTATCTGATACCTCTTATGTCAGTATCCAACAATAGTCGGCCAGCATTGATGGATTCCAGTTGCCCCAATACCACTTTTCCATGGTTGCAATGCTCTGGTGAAACCTTTCATCATGTTTGTCACTGACTGCACTAAGATCAGCAAGGAAGAAGTCCAAGTGCGAATGCAGATAATGAATTTTCAATGACATGTTGCACGTCTTGGATTTGTATGCTTGAAATAGGCTTAAAATATGAAAAATAGATTATATCTAAAAATGATACATAATAGGATATTTTTAAGTTGATTTTTGTGATCAGCAAACCAAAATCCATAAAATATACCCAAAAGTGTTCAGGAAGCAAAATCTTCATTGTCCAGTGTTATCAGCTCCGAATGTTGTTCTAATCTTGCTGCATGCAGACACAGGATGCTTCAGTCACTGAGGAGTTGCAAATGGGGTCGAACATTTTGCAGTCATCAGTGAACATCCCTTGTGATGCAAAGGTGGTCATTGATGAAACAGCTGAAGGTGATTGGGTCCAAGATATCTCTCTGAGGAGATCCTTAATGGATGTCATTTATAGCAGCAGGAGCAGGCAATGTGACTGATCTGAGCCAGGTCTCCTCCTCTATATCAGCCTCAAACCTCTCGATTTTTCTAAACTTTCAAAAAATTGTCCACCTCCTCTTCAAGTATCCTCAATGATTTAACCTCAGTGACCATTTAATGTGGAGAAATCAGATTTATTGTCACATACATGACATTCCATACAATCCTGAGATTCTTTTTCCTGTGGGTGAGTGCAAAAAAATGTACACAAGAGACATATGTAAACAAATAAAGAAATGTAAACTTACTGAGAGAAAATTAATAAAGAAATCAACCTGATTACCACACCATCTGTTTTCTCTTGTTCCCTCCCTTACTCATCTATTACCTCCTTCCTGTGGGACGGTGCTCCTCCCCTGCCACTCCCCCCACCACGATTTTGTGCAGACACCTGCCTACATTTTGGTCATACCTTGAAGGGCTCAAGCCCAAAATGTTGGTTTTGCATCTTTATCTTTACTATATAATGTACGCTGTCTGACCTGCTGAGTTTCTCCAGCATTGAGTTTTTACTTAAGTAATGGCATCTGCAGACTTTTGTGTTGTACTCCATTCTACCATGACTATCTTCTTTTGTGCAAGGTGTGAATCCTTTTCCCTTTTTGTTTTCCCTTTGATGGTCATTGAGTTTAGTTTTAAAGTAAGCTTTCATAGACCACAGTTGGTGAAATGCTGCCATAATTTCAAGGACATTCAATTTTACCTCACTTCTCGAATTCAGATCTTTGGACCAGGAGTGATGCAATCAGATCAATATTATATATTAGTTTCTGAACTGGAATCAATTAGTTTGAAAAACTGGAGGGAATGATCTTGGGGGGGGGGGGGGGGGATGGGCGAGGTGGAGTCCTGAGAAGGTCTGAAGCAAGAACTTTTTCATGTATTCCAAAAGGAAGGAAACTTATCTTGGATGTGTGGTTTTAGAGGAAGTGTATAAAGTTAAAGGAGAAATTGTTCAGTGGGAGAATGAAGATAATGACTTTGATTTTTGTAGTTTTTAGTAAGAAGGAATATCTCATTATCTATTCCTTTCTATTGAACAAGCAGTCTAAAAACTTCAGTACAGTTCAGGGAGGATGAAGAGGGTGATGAAGTTGAAATAAATGTCATCATCATTCATGTGGATATTGATACTCTCTTCAGATGGTGTTGCAGGTGTGAGATCTGTCTGCTGTAGTCCTTTGCTTCAAATAATTAACCTGCATCTACCTTCTTTGTCCACTTATGTGTAAATCAACTTCAGAATAAACTCAAAATTATAATATTTTTTGGCTTTACAACCTCTAAATTAATGAAATAACTTCAACTCACATATGAGTTCTTGCCAATTTTTGAACAGTGTAAACCACAATAGGGATGATTTATCTTTTACCTAATCTGGTATAACCATGTGTTAACTGAGGTGAAATCTACAAATGTCTGAATCAATTGGAGGCAAGAAACTAGGGATTCCAGAAACATTTTGGAATCTTTGTTGAATGTGCCATACTGAAAGACTGGATTTTAAAAAGTGTTTCAGAATCCTGACCATGCTGGCTGACACCACTGTAAAGCTGCCTAATTGAGTATTTCATCAATTAACAATCTAATTTATTTTAAATGCTTAAATTGTATAGCCTCATTGTTTCTCAATTTATCATTTCAATACTAATGCCAATTACAATTAGAAAATGTCAAAGTGCATTGAAACTCACTCCTGTGGATTATTAACTCTTGGTTGTACGTACATTGAATAGCTCCAAAACATTTTGTTCTGTTATCTTTAGTTGGTGGATAAATTCATATATATTTCACTGGTTTCCACATTCTACATTTATTTCTTTTTTTTTTACTTTATTTATTCATTCAAAAAACAAATAATATATGACATATACAGCAATTAAACATGAACATGAACATTTTTTTAATATATATATATATATAAAAAAAAGGAGAAAAAAAAAAGAAAAGATCCCCCTACCCCTTCAGCCAACTCTCTCAGGAGAGCCATAAAAAAAGAAAAAAGAAAATATTTTAAAAAAGTTAAATATACATATTAAAATCTAATCAATATAAATTGAAATGTAAATATTTTTAGTATAACAGCCACTTATTAATAAAAAAATTATAATTATTATGCAAAATGTATGTATTTTTTCCATTATTAAACAATATTTCATCTCATTATGCCATCTATTAATATCAATCATATTTGTATCTTTCCATGTCCTAGCAATACATTTTATCGCTACGGATAAAGCTAAATATACAAAACCAAGCTGAAACTTCAGAGGTTGCAAACTACCCAATAAAAATACTGTTGGATCCAAAACTATTTTAATCTTATACAGATATTCTAAAAACGATTGAATTTTCTTCCAAAAAGATTGTATATGTATACATGACCAAACAGCATGAAAAAAAGTTCCAACCATATCACCACATCTAAAACACAAATCTGATTAATTAAAACCATATTTTTTTAATTTTTCAGGTGTCAAATATAATTGATGTAAAAAATTGTAATTAATCATTGCATAACGTGCATAAGTGGATAATTGTCTGTCAGGTTGGAGGCCGGTGACCAGTGGTGTGCCTCAAGGATCTGTATTGGGCCCATTGTTGTTCGTTATATACATTAATGATCTAGATGATGGGGTGGTGATTTGGATTAGTAAATATGCAGACGATACTAAGATAGGTGGAATAGTGGATAATGAAGAAGGTTTTCAAGGATTGCAGAGGGATTTAAGCTGCTTAGAAAAGTGGGCTGAAAAATGGCAGATGGAATTTAATGCTGATAAGTGTGAGGTGCTTCATTTTGGTAAGAAGAATCAGAATAGGACATACGTGGTAAATGGGAGAGCATTGAGGAATACAGAAGAGCAGAAAGATTTAGGAGTAACGGTACATCGTTCCCTGAAGGTAGAAACTCACGTGAATAGGGTGGTGAAGAAGGCTTTTAGTATGCTGGCCTTTATCAATCATTGCATGGAATATAGGAGTTGGGAGGTGATGTTGAGATTGTATAAGACGTTGGTGCGGCCTAATTTGGAGTCTGTGTGCAGTACTGGTCGCCTAATTATAGGAAGGATATAAACAGAGTGGAGAGAGTGCAGAGAAGGTTTACCAGAATGTTACCTGGGTTTAAGCATCTAGAGTATAGGGAGAGATTGGACAGATTAGGTCTTTATTCTTTGGAGCGTAGAAGGTTGAGAGGGGATTTGATAGAAGTATTTAAGATTATGAAAGGGATAGACAGAGTGGATGTGGATAGACTATTTCCGTTAAGAGGAGGAAAGATTAAAACAAGAGGACATGAGTTAAGAATTAAGGGGCAGAGGTTTAGAGGTAACATGAGGGGGAACTTCTTTACTCAGAGAGTGGTAGCCGTGTGGAATGATCTTCCGGGAGAAATAGTGGCGGCGGAGTCAATTGTATTATTTAAGAAAAGGTTGGACAGGTATATGGATGAGAAGAAGATGGAGGGTTATGGGCATTGTGCAGGGAGGTGGGACTAGAGAGGGGTGTTTGGTTCGGTGCGGACTAGAAGGGCCTAATGGCCTGTTTCCGTGCTGTAATTGTTATGTTATGTTAAATTTATCAATCTAGTTACACTATCATAACAGATATCTAACCAATCCTCTTTAGAAAAAGTAAAACCAATATCCGCTTACCATTAAATTTTAGATCTATCCCAACCCTTTTTATCCATACCATCCTGTAATATTTGATACATAAATGAAATATAACCCTTCTCTGGTACCTTCATAAGAGAAGTCTCAAATTTAGTCATTTCAAAGAAAAGTATTGCTATCACTTCATCTTCATCCTGGACCTTTTTTGGCTATGGCCCCTTACGGCCCTGTGCTCAAAGTTTACAGACCCCAATCCCTGAAAGCAAACGTAATGTTCGTACTTTGATGCTGCTGCAAAACAACAAATTTCGTGACGATCATGACAAGAAATTCTGTATTCTGGTTTAGTTGGTTTCTCACCTACCAACAACATACATACATTAAAAAAAAATTATGATTCAGTCACTGGCCCCCAATTGAATGTGCTGTGGCTGGGAGGGGGGTGGGGGCTCTGTATGGCTGCTATTGAGAATAGCCATCTTGAGGATTCCTGACCAAGGACCCAGGCCCCCAACATTTGTTAGCTTTTACTTCCTATGTATTACCTGCTTTTGTGTATTGCAAGGGTTCATAGTAGACCAGAGGAACGGAAAATTTTGGGACCCAGCAGTAGAAGACTAAGAAGCTCATCAGAATGAATGAAACAAAACTGGAGAGAAATCTTGCATGTTGTGTGAAAGCAAATACAGTAGTCAAGAGTTCTGGAAAGAGGATAGCCAAGGTAAAAGCAGGCCCTGAGGCAAATGAGGCTGGTGAATTAATAATAGCAATCAAAGAAATGGCAGATATATTAAATAAATGTTTTGTATCAGTCTTCAATGTGGAGGACATTGTTAAAATCCCTGAGATATAGGATGGTTTAATTTCAAGTAACATAGTAGACCACTTAAATTTTCCAATCACAAGGGCGAAAATATTGGAGAAACACAGGGGGTAATGAAGTGGTTAGTGCAATGCTGTTGCAATGCCAGCAACCTGGAATTGAATCTGACGGTATCTGTAAGGAGTTTTTTACGTTCGCTCCATGTCTGTGTGGGTTTCCTCCAGGTGCTCCGGTTTCCTCCCAAACTCCAAAAACTTACAGAGGTTGTAGGTTAATTGGAGTATATCGGGGACATGGGCTCGTGGTGTGGAAGGGCCTGTTACCATGCTATATGTCTACATTTAAATGGAGAGGTCACCAGAAATTGAGGGACTGCACATCAGAGTTTAAAGCAGGTTAAAGGAAGTGGTCACAGTGATAATGGACTCGTTGTTAGGAATGTGACTGTTGTTGAAACAGTGGAAGGGCAGAATGCAGGGAATAACAGGCCAGTTTGCTTAGTACTGTAGCTAATACTGATGCTGGGCAATATGCTAAAGCTAAAAATCGAAGAGGAAATAACATACCATTTAAGAAGGCAACTTGTGATTAAATCTGATCAACATGATTTCTTGGAAAGTTTGACAAATTTGCTCAAATTCTTTGAATGTATAACAGGGAGAATTGATACAGGAGCCCCTGTAAATGCAGCATATTTAGATTTCCAAAGAGCATTTGACAAGTGCCGTTGGGGAGGTTGGTGCAGAAAACTAAAATTTGTCTGTCTCATAGAAAACAGAGTTGGAATAAATGAATCCTTTTTAGATTAGAAGGAGCTCATTAGTAGAGGACTCCAGGAGTCAGTTCTTGATCAACAATTATTTTGTTTATTTAGAATACTTTATCATCTGGAGCAATGAACTATAGGTAAAGTTTCCAAATTTGGTGATGTAGTAAAAATTAGGTTTCAGAATATGTTGTGATAAAGATTCTGTAATTCAGCAGCAAGATATAAATATATTGAGCAAGTAGGCAAAAGATTGGCAAATAGTTCAATGTGGGGAAATGTGAGGTCATACATTTCGGAAAGAGAAATTAAACAATAATTATAGAGAGAATGAAGTGAGGGATGGTCATATGATCTAGGTGTTTTACCATAAATCACAAATAATCTAGCAGGCAGATCCAACAAACAGTTAAGAACCCCATAGAACATGACAGCACCCTATTTTTCTGCTTCATCCCACTAACCTGCACCTGGACCATATCCCTTCATACCCGTCCCGTCCATGTACCTGTCCATATTTTTCTTAAATGTCAAAATTGAGCCTGCATTCACCAATTCAGCTGGCAGCGTCTCTCTGCATGAAGTTCCCCTAATGTTCTGAGATGAGTTGACTGGTAGATGCTGAGCAACTTGAAAATCTACAGGTTGATGTGAAGCGGAGCTGTAGAATTGTACAGCACAAAATCAGGTGCTATGGCCAATCTGGCCAAGTTAGTCCCACTGAGACTGTTCTAATCACTTGCATTTAGCCCATGTCCCTCCAAACCTTTACTATCCACTCTCAGTATAAGGGTCAGAAATTTAAGACAGAGATGAAGTGGGTTGCAAACCTTTGGATTTCTGTTCCCCAGAGTTTAGTTGATGTTCATTTGTTACATATGTTCAAGATGAGGATTAATTGATAGATTATAGAGCACTAATAGAATCAAGTGTGTGGATACAGGCTAAAAAAGAGGAATTTATGTAGAATCATATTGAATAATGGAGATTGCTCAAGGTGCTGAGTACCCATTATTTTATCTTGTTTTTTTGTGTAAATCCTGCTCCTCTTGGCACCATAAAAAGAAGGTATTTTCAAAAACATATTTAAAGTACTTACTTCTGAATTGCCTGATGGCTATTGAGTCAATCAAGCAGAGCAGATTCGATGAGCAATAATCTCTTGTGCCCCCATGTGAGTCTGCTCAACCTGCATTTTCTATTCATGTCGGTGCCACTGGGATGTGGTCTTATGGTATAGAAGTGCACATTGTTATTAATTATGCAGTTATTAATTATTCAACACTATTAGAAAGGGTATAGAGAAGATTCACCAGGATGTTGCCTGAATTGGACAACATGTTTTAACACATCTCCTCACTTGTCAGGAAGGTACAACAGAGACTGCACTTCCTGAGAAGACTGAAGTTGGCAAGGCTACCGGACTCCATCCTGTCACCCTTCTACAGGAGCTCTTTCGAGAGCGTCCTGGCTGGCAGTATCACAGTGTGGTACAGTTGCTGCAGAGAAATGGGTCGGGGGTCAATCCACTGGACTATAAGAGTGCCAGAGAGGATCATCAAGTCTCCCTCACCCTATCAATGTGATTGACTAGGATTGTTGTCTGAAGAGAGGATGCAAAATCTTTGAGGACCCTTTCCACCCTGCACAAGGCATCATTCAGCTGCTTCTGCTGGAAAAGAGATACAGGAGTATCAGACTCAGTATCACGGAGGAATCACGTGATGGAGTAGTGGCCGGACGGTGAACTCCAGCCCTCTCCAGAAAAGTCGGAAAAAACAAAGGAAAACACAAAGGCACAAAAATAAAAATTAAAGAAAAGTGAATATAAAGGTAGAAAGAAGATGGCGACGAAAAAAGAAAAATCGAAATCAACGGAAAGAAGAGAGGAAGAGAAGACAACGGAAGAAGAAGGAGAAGGCCTTACCTGTTCGAAGAGGCCCACGGTGGAGAGAGAAACCCGCTCCCTCAGGTTGGTAGAAAGTGGACTACAAAAATGACTCGCTGAGCCGAGTAAAAGTGCATGCAAAAAAACACACCGACGGGAGGGGTGACCAGCTGGGGAGTCGATCTCCACAGCCGGCAATGACAGCTGCAGAACACCTGCAGCAAGAGGAGAACATAGAAGACAACGAAAACAAGAAAGAAGAGAAGAAAAGGGCAACAAAGAAACAACAGATGGCCAACCCAGAGGAAGAGGAAGAGGAAGAGTACAGTGAAATAGAAGAAGGGAAAGGCAAGATAAAGGATATACTTTCTCTTATTAAAGAATATATGGAGTCATTTAAAGAATGGCAAGCGCAAGGATTTAATGATTTAAGAAGAAGAATAAACAATACAGAAGAGAAAATGAATAAAATAGATATGACCTTAACAGAAATGAGAAAGAGAATGGACAAGATGGAAGAGCGGGAAGCAGCAGTAGAAATGGAGGTAGAGGACTTAAAAAAGAAATTAGAGGAATCTAATAAAAAAGTTATAGAGACACAAGAACTGTTAACTCAGAAAATAGATATAATGGAAAATTATAACAGAAGAAATAACAAAAAGATAGTGGGCCTTAAGGAAGATGAAGAAGGCAAGAATATGAGAGAGTTTATAAAAGATTGGATCCCCAGGATCCTAGGATGTCCAGAACTACAGCAAGATATGGAAATAGGGAGGAGTCACGTGATGGAGTAGTGGCCGGACGGTGAACTCCAGCCCTCTCCAGAAAAGTCGGGAAAAACAAGAGAAAATACAAAGGCACAGAAATACAAGTTAAAGAAAAGTGAGTATAAAGGTGGAAAGAAGATGGAGACAAAAGGAGAAAAATCAAAATCAACGGAAAGAAGAGAGGAAGAGAAGACAACGGAGGAAAAAGGTGAAGGCCTTACCTGTCCGAAGAGGCCCGCTGTGGAGAGAGGAGCCCGCTACCTCAGGTCGGTAGAAAAAGAACTACAACAATGGCTCACAGAGCCGAGTAAAAGTGCGCAACCGCGCATGCGCGAGGAGTCGCGCATGCGCGATGCGCATGAAAAAAAACACACCGACGGGAGGGGGGACCAGCTGGGGAGTCGATCTCCACAGCCGGCAACGACAGCTGCAGAACACCTGCAGCAAGAAGAGACCACAGAAGACAATGGAAACAAGAAAGAAGAGGAGGAAAGGGCAGCAAAGAAACAACAGATGGTCAACCTAGAGGAAGAAGAAGAGGAAGAATACAGTGAAATAGATAAAGGGAAAGGCAAGGTAAAGGATATACTTGCTCTTGTTAGAGGATACATGGAGTCATTTAAAGAATGGCAAACACAGGAATTCAATGATTTAAGAAGAAGAATAAACAACACAGAAAAGAAAATAAATAAAATGGATATGACCTTAACAGAAATGGGGAAAAAAATGGACAAGATGGAAGAACGGGCAATAGCAGCAGAAATGGAGGTAGAAGACTTAAAAAAGAAATTGGAGGAATCTAATAAAAAAACTAAAGAGACACAAGAATTACTAGCCCAAAAAATAGATATAATGGAAAATTATAACAGAAGAAATAACATAAAGATAGTGGGCCTTAAGGAAGATGAAGAAGGCAAGAATATGAGGGAGTTTATAAAAGAATGGATCCCTAAGGCCCTAGGATGTCCAGAACTACAGCAAGAAATGGAAATAGAAAGGGCACATAGAGCATTGGCCCCTAAACCACAACCACAACAAAAACCAAGATCTATTGTAGTAAAATTCCTAAGATATACTACAAGAGAAAAGGTACTGGAGAAGACAATGGAAAAAGTAAGAGAGGGCAACAAACCGCTGGAGTATAAAGGGCAAAAAATCTTCATTTATCCAGATATAAGCTTTGAACTCCTAAAGAAGAGAAAAGAGTTCAATGCAGCAAAAGCGATTTTATGGAAGAAAGGATATAAATTTACACTGAAGCATCCTGCGGTATTGAAAATATTTATTCCAGGACAACAAAACAGACTATTCTCGGATCCAGAAGAAGCACGAAAATTTGCAGAACAATTACAAAAATAGACTGAGGGATGAAGACGGGTAATGAGAGCAAAAATTATCACGATTGATATGTATGTGGGTAAAGACAAAAATAGACTGAGGGATGAAGACGGGTAAGGAGGGTAAAAATGACCACGATTGATATGTATGCGGGTAAAGAGGTATAAGAGTGAATAGAGACAATGGGCATATGTGAAAGTATCTGTAATTAGAGGAAAACATAGAGAGTATAGACAAGAATTAATAAGGGAAGGTAATGGAATAGAGAGAATAAGGAGGGAATTAAAAGAGTGACCTTTGTGACATATAAAAAGCGAAATCTTTTCTGGGGGGGGCTGGGTGGGGGAAAAGAGCGGTCACTGCGAAAATCAGTTGACGCTTGCGAGTGGATTCGCAAATCCAAATGGAGAGGGGAGATGTGGTTGTCCGACAAGGGATAAAGGGCAACTCAGGAGGGGAAGGGGAGATTGGGGATAAAGAAGATAGAAATAGGAGAATAAGGAAAATGTTGGATGTTGTAGGAATGTTGTCTGGTAAAGAGTTGAAAATAAGAAAACAGAAATGGAAAAGGAGGAAAGGTAATGATGGAAAAACGGAAAGAGAAGATAAACAAAATATAAAATGGCTACGCTGAACTATATGACTCTAAATATTAATGGAATACATAACCAAATTAAAAGGAAGAAACTACTAAATTTACTGAAAAAGGAAAAAATAGATATAGCATTTGTCCAAGAAACACACTTAACTGAATTGGAGCACAAGAAATTAAAGAGAGATTGGGTAGGACATATAACAGCAGCATCGTATAATTCAAAAGCAAGAGGAGTGGCTATATTAATTAGCAAGAATGTGCCATTTAAAATAGAAGAGGAAATAATAGATCCAGCAGGGAGATATGTTATGATAAAATGTCAGATATATTCAGAGCTTTGGAATCTACTTAATATATATTCACCTAACGAAGAAGATCAAAAGTTTATGCAAGATATCTTTTTGAAGGTAGCTAATACGCAAGGGAACATACTAATAGGAGGGGATTTCAATCTGAATTTGGATCCAAATATGGATAAAACGGGGAAAAAAATTAACAGGAAGAACAAAGTAACCAAATTTATAATTAAATCAATGCAAGAAATGAAACTTGTGGACATATGGAGGAAACAAAACCCAAAAGAAAAGGAATACTCATACTACTCGACTAGACATAAAACATACTCAAGGATAGACCTATTCCTGTTATCAGCCCACATTCAAGGGAGAGTTAGGAAAACGGAATATAAAGCTAGACTATTATCGGACCACTCACCCCTGTTATTGGCAATAGAGCTAGAGGACATCCCTCCAAGAATGTATAGATGGAGATTAAACCCCATGCTACTTAAAAGACAGGATTTTAGAGAATTTATTGAAAAACAATTAAAAATGTACTTTGAAGTAAATACGGAATCAGTGGAAGATAAGTTTATACTATGGGACGCAATGAAAGCATTCATTAGAGGGCAAATAATAAGTTATGCAACCAAGATGAAGAAGGACTATAATCAGGAAACAGAGCAGTTGGAAAGGGAAATAATAAACATAGAAAAAAAATTAGCAATAAAGGAAGATACAACCAAAAGAAGAGAATTGGCGGATAAAAAGATAAAATATGAAACATTACAAACATATAAGGTGGAGAAGAATATAATGAAGACAAAACAGAAATATTATGAACTAGGGGAAAAAACACACAAAATCCTAGCATGGCAGCTTAAGACAGAGCAAACTAAGAAAATGGTATTGGCAACAAGGAAAAAAGACAAACAAATTACATATAATCCAAAAGAAATTAAGGAAAACTTCAGAGAATTCTATGAACAATTATACCGAACCGAAAACGAAGGGAAAGAAGGGAAAATAGATGAATTTTTGACTAAAATTGAACTACCAAAACTACAAATAGAGGAACAAAATAAATTAACAGAACCATTTGGAACAGTAGAAATACAAGAGATAATAAAAAATTTACCAAATAATAAGACACCAGGAGAGGATGGACTCCCAATAGAATTCTACAAAACATTTAAAGACCTAATAATACCGCCCCTCCTGGATGTAATCAACCAGATTGATGAGACACAAAACTTACCAGATTCATGTAAAACAGCAATAATTACAGTGATACTAAAACAAGGGAAAGATCCACTCTCACCAGCGTCATATAGACCAATATCTCTGCTAAACACAGATTATAAGATAATAGCTAAACTATTAGCGAACAGATTAGCAGAACAGGTACCGAAAATGGTAAATTTAGACCAAACTGGATTTATCAAAAAAAGACGCACAACAGACAATATTTGTAAATTTATTAACTTAATTCATGCAGTAGAAGGAAATAAAGCACCGGCAGTAGCAGTTGCTTTAGACGCAGAGAAGGCCTTCGACAGAGTAGAATGGAATTACTTGTTCAAAGTATTGCAAAAATTCAGTTTACCGGAGAAGTATATTAATTGGATTAAAGCATTATATAAGGGACCGTTAGCGAAAGTGACAGTAAATGGACATGTATCAAAGCAATTTAACTTAAGCAGGTCAACGCGGCAGGGATGCCCACTATCACCATTATTGTTTGCGCTAGCTATAGAACCACTAGCAGAATCGATAAGAAGAGATAATAATATAAAAGGAATAAAAATAAAAGACAGGGAATATAAAATCAGTCTGTTTGCGGATGATGTGATAGTGTACTTAACAGAACCAGAACTATCAATAAAAGAGCTATATAAGAAATTGAAGGAATATGGAGAAGTGTCGGGATACAAGATAAACGTAAATAAAAGTGAAGCAATGCCTATGAATAACGCGGATTTCTCAAAATTTAAGGAGGAATCCCCATTCAGATGGCAAACGCAGGCAATAAGATACCTAGGTGTGCAAATAAACAAAAATCTAGGCCAATTATATAAACTCAATTACAATCCACTAATGAAAAAATTACAGGACGATTTAGAGCATTGGAAAGAGCTACCACTAACACTGATAGGAAGGATAAACTGTATTAAAATGAACATTTTTCCAAGGATACTATACTTATTTCAGGCATTGCCAATACAACTGACAGAAAAATTCTTCAAAGAGTTAAAGAAAATAATAAGGAGATTTTTATGGAGAGGGGGGAAACCGAGGATAGCACTAGATAAATTAACAGAATGGTATAAACAAGGAGGCTTACAATTGCCAAACTTCAAAAATTATTATAGAGCCGCACAATTAAGGTACCTATCAGATTTTTACCAAACAAGGGAAAAACCAGACTGGACGAGACTAGAATTAGATAAAATAGGGGAAAAGATACCTGAACACATATTATATAAATGGGACGAAAAATTGGTACAACATAGAACTTCTCCAGTATTACACCATCTCCTCAATATATGGAAGAAGATTCATGTAGAAAGAAATAAAATAAATTACCAAATACCAAAACTAATATTGACGCAAAATAAGCTACTCCCTTTTACAATAGACAACCTTGCCTTTAGAAAATGGGAAAAAAAAGGGATTAAAAGAATAGAAAATTGTTTTTCAGGAAGTAGATTCTTATCCTTTGAACAAATGAGAGATAAGTACAATATAACTGGAGATACAGCGCTGGCATATTACCAACTGAGATCCTACTTGAAAGATAAATTAGGAAGCAACTTGAGTTTACCAGAGGGAAGTAACCTTGAATATGTGATTACAGATACAATGTTAATCAAAAGATTTATAAAAAATATGTATATTAAACTGCAAGAAAAGGAAAATGAGGAAACAAATGGTAAAACTAAACAAAAATGGGAACAAGATTTAAATATAAAGATAAAAAAGGAAACATGGGAGAAGTTATGCTCTGGAACGATGAGAAATACAATAAATACGAGGCTGCGTATGATACAATATAATTGGTTACACAGACTATACATTACACCGCAAAAGTTAAATAAATGGGACCCAACAGTATCTGATAGATGTTTTCGATGTAAAAAAGAAAGGGGAACAACAATTCATGCAATCTGGACATGTGGGAGAGTAGAAAAATTTTGGGATGATCTCAATCAGATATTAAATAAAATAACAGAAAACAATATACCAAAGAATCCAGAGATCTTTCTCCTAAGTAACATAAAAAATAAAGAATTTGGAATTGACTTGGAAGATGCACAAAAAAGATTTGTCAAGATAGCCCTAGCCGTAGCAAAAAAATGTATTATGTCAACCTGGAAATTGGAAGATAATTTGAAAATACAACAATGGTATATAGAAATGAATAAATGTATTCCATTAGAAAAAATAACATATAGTTTAAGAAATAATATTGAAATATTCGAACAAGTATGGGAGCCTTACATTAAATACAATAGCGAAAACCTACCGGGAACAAACATTACCTAAGTTGATGGAAGGAGAAGAAAAGAAAAGAATGGACTCAGTAGAATTTCTGGTGTATTTTTGTTGAATGACAACATTGTCTAACTGAATTAATGCAACCTAGATTGTATACCTAAAATGGATGAGAGGGGGGGGGGTGGGGGGGTGGCTTGGGAGGAGGGAGGGGGGAGGGAGAAAAAGTCACTGTAAATGTGTGGAAAAGAAAAAGTGTATATCATGGCTATTGTGATTTATGGTGTGAAAAATAAAAAATTAAAAAAATAAAAAAAAAAAGATATGGAAATAGAAAGGGCACATAGAGCATTGGCCTTTAAACCACAACCACAACAAAGGCCAAGATCTATTTTAGTAAAATTCCTAAGATATACTACAAGAGAAAAGGTACTGGAGAAGACAATGGAAAAAGTAAGAGAGGGCAACAAGCCACTGGAGTACAAAGGGCAAAAAATCTTCATTTATCCAGATATAAGTTTTGAACTCCTGAAGAAGAGAAAGGAGTTCAATACAGCAAAGGCGATTTTATGGAAGAAAGGGTATAAATTTATACTAAAGCATCCAGCGGTATTGAAAATATTTATTCCAGGACAACAAAACAGACTATTCTCGGATCCAGAGGAAGCACGAAAATTTGCAGAACAATTACAAAATAGACTGAGGGATGGAAGACGTGTAACGAGAGTACAAAAGACTGAGAACTAAAAAGACACATAAGTTTTGAACTCCTGAAGAAGAGAAAGGAGTTCAATACATCGAAAACGATCTTATGGAAAAAAAAAACCATTCTCGGATCCAGAGGAAGCAAGGAAATTTGCAGAACAACTACAAAACAACCAGAGAGATGAAGATATGTAATAAGAGTAAAAATGACCACGATTTATATGTATGTGGGTAAAGAGGTATATGTGTGTATATGTATAATGTGCATACATGAATGTATCCGTATTTAGAGGAAAATATAGATAGTATAGACAAGAATTAATAACGGGAAGGAAATGGAATAGAGGGAATAAGGAGGGATCTAAAAGAGTGACCTTTGTTACATATGAAAAGTGAAATCTTTTCTGGGGGGGGCTGGGTGGGGAGGAGTTGCGGTCACTGCAACATCAGCTGACGCTTGCGAGTGAATTCGCAAATCCAAATGGAGAAGGGAGATGTGGTTGTCCGACAAGGGATAAAGGACAACTCAGGAGGGGAAGGGGAGATTGGGGCTAAAGAAGTTTTAAATAGGAGAATAAGGAAAATGTTTGATGTTTTAGGAATGTTGTCTTATAAAGGGTTCAAAACAAGAAAACAGAAATGGATAAGAAGGAAAGGTAATTTTGGAGAAACAGAAAGGGAAGATAAACAAAGTTTAAAATGGCTACGTTGAACTATATGACTTTAAATATTAATGGAATACATAACCAAATTAAAAGGAAGAAACCGCTAAATTTACTGAAAAAAGAAAAAATTGATATAGCATTTGTGCAAGAAATACATTTAACTGAATTAGAACACAAGAAATTAAAGAGAGATTGGGTAGGACACGTAATAGCAGCATCGTATAATTCAAAAGCAAGAGGAGTAGCTATATTAATTAGTAAAAATGTGCCATTTAAAATAGAAGAGGAAATAATAGATCCAGCAGGGAGATATGTAATGATAAAATGTCAGATATATTCGGAGTTTTGGAATCTACTCAATGTATATTCACCTAACGAAGAAGATCAAAAGTTTATGCAAGATATCTTTTTGAAGGTTGCAGATACGCAAGGGAACATATTAATAGGAGGGGACTTCAACCTGAATTTGGATTCAAATATGGACAAAACTGGGAAAAAAAATTAACAGAAAGAACAAAGTAACCAAATTTATAATTAAATCGATGGAAGAAATGCAACTTTTGGATATATGGAGGAAACAACACCCAAAGGAAAAGGAATATTCATATTACTTGGCTAGACATAAATCATACTCAAGAATAGACCTAATTTTGTTATCAGCTCGTATGCAAGATAGAGTAAGAAAAACAGAATATAAAGCTAGAATACTATCGGACCATTCACCCTTAATATTGACAGTAAAGTTAGAAGACATCCCTCCAAGAATGTATAGATGGAGATTAAACCGCATGTTACTTAAAAGGCAGGATTTTAGAGAATTTATTGAAAAACAAATAAAAATGTATTTTGAAATAAATACGGAATCAGTGGAAGATAAGTTTATACTATGGGATGCAATGAAAGCATTCATTAGAGGGCAAATAATAAGTTATGTAACCAAGATGAAGAAGGACTATAATCAGGAAACAGAGCAGTTGGAAAGGGAAATAGTAAATATAGAAAAAGAATTAGCAATGAAGGAAGATACAACTAAAAGAAGAGAATTGGCGGATAAAAAAATAAAATATGAAACACTACAAACATATAAGGTGGAGAAGAATATAATGAAGACAAAACAGAAATATTATGAACTAGGTGAAAAAACGCACAAAATCCTAGCATGGCAGCTTAAGACAGAACAAGCTAAGAAAATGGTATTGGCATCAAGGAAAAAAGACAAACAAATTACATATAATCCAGAAGAAATTAAGGAAAACTTTAGAGAATTCTATGAACAATTATACCGAACTGAAAATGAAGGGAAAGAAGGGAAAATAGATGAATTTCTGACTAAAATTGAACTACCAAAACTACAAATAGATGAACAAAATAAATTAACAGAGCCATTTGGAATAGTAGAAATACAAGAGATAATAAAAAAATTACCAAATAATAAGACACCAGGAGAGGATGGATTCCCAATAGAATTCTACAAAACATTTAAAGACTTATTAATTCTGCCCCTCCTGGAAGTAATCAACCAGATTGATAAAACACAAAGCTTACCAGATTCATGTAAAACAGCAATAATTACAGTAATACTAAAGCAAGGGAAAGATCCACTCTTACCAGCGTCATATAGACCAATATCTTTACTTAACACAGATTATAAGATAATAGCTAAACTATTAGCAAACAGATTAGCAGAGTATGTACCGAAAATGGTAAATTTAGACCAAACTGGATTTATCAAAAAAAGACGCACAACAGACAATATTTGTAAATTTATTAACTTAATTCATGCAGTAGAAGGGAATAAAGCACCTACAGTGGCAGTTGCTTTAGACGCAGAGAAGGCCTTTGACCGAGTAGAATGGAATTATTTGTTCAAAGTATTGCAAAAATTCAGTTTACTGGAGAAGTATATTAATTGGATTAAAGCATTATATAAGGGACCATTAGCGAAAGTGACAGTAAATGGACATGTATCAAAGCAATTTAACTTAAGCAGGTCAACGCGGCAGGGATGCCCACTATCACCATTATTGTTTGCGCTAGCTATAGAACCACTAGCAGAATCGATAAGAAGAGATAATAATATAAAAGGAATAAAAATAAAAGACAGGGAATATAAAATCAGTCTGTTTGCGGATGATGTGATAGTGTACTTAACAGAACCAGAACTATCAATAAAAGAGCTATATAAGAAATTGAAGGAATATGGAGAAGTGTCGGGATACAAGATAAACGTAAATAAAAGTGAAGCAATGCCTATGAATAACGCGGATTTCTCAAAATTTAAGGAGGAATCCCCATTCAGATGGCAAACGCAGGCAATAAGATACCTAGGTGTGCAAATAAACAAAAATCTAGGCCAATTATATAAACTCAATTACAATCCACTAATGAAAAAATTACAGGACGATTTAGAGCATTGGAAAGAGCTACCACTAACACTGATAGGAAGGATAAACTGTATTAAAATGAACATTTTTCCAAGGATACTATACTTATTTCAGGCATTGCCAATACAACTGACAGAAAAATTCTTCAAAGAGTTAAAGAAAATAATAAGGAGATTTTTATGGAGAGGGGGGAAACCGAGGATAGCACTAGATAAATTAACAGAATGGTATAAACAAGGAGGCTTACAATTGCCAAACTTCAAAAATTATTATAGAGCCGCACAATTAAGGTACCTATCAGATTTTTACCAAACAAGGGAAAAACCAGACTGGACGAGACTAGAATTAGATAAAATAGGGGAAAAGATACCTGAACACATATTATATAAATGGGACGAAAAATTGGTACAACATAGAACTTCTCCAGTATTACACCATCTCCTCAATATATGGAAGAAGATTCATGTAGAAAGAAATAAAATAAATTACCAAATACCAAAACTAATATTGACGCAAAATAAGCTACTCCCTTTTACAATAGACAACCTTGCCTTTAGAAAATGGGAAAAAAAAGGGATTAAAAGAATAGAAAATTGTTTTTCAGGAAGTAGATTCTTATCCTTTGAACAAATGAGAGATAAGTACAATATAACTGGAGATACAGCGCTGGCATATTACCAACTGAGATCCTACTTGAAGGATAAATTAGGAAGCAACTTGAGTTTACCAGAGGGAAGTAACCTTGAATATGTGATTACAGATACAATGATAATCAAAAGATTTATAACAAATATGTATATTAAACTGCAAGTAAAGGAGAATGAGGAAACAAATGGTAAAACTAAACAAAAATGGGAACAAGATTTAAATATAAAGATAAAAAAGGAAACATGGGAGAAGTTATGCTCCGGAACGATGAGAAATACAATAAATACGAGGCTGCGTATGATACAATATAATTGGTTACACAGACTATACATTACACCGCAAAAGTTAAATAAATGGGACCCAACAGTATCTGATAGATGTTTTCGATGTAAAAAAGAAAGGGGAACAACAATTCATGCAATCTGGACATGTGGGAGAGTAGAAAAATTTTGGGATGATCTCAATCAGATATTAAATAAAATAACAGAAAACAATATACCAAAGAATCCAGAGATCTTTCTCCTAAGTAACATAAAAAATAAAGAATTTGGAATTGACTTGGAAGATGCACAAAAAAGATTTGTCAAGATAGCCCTAGCCGTAGCAAAAAAATGTATTATGTCAACCTGGAAATTGGAAGATAATTTGAAAATACAACAATGGTATATAGAAATGAATAAATGTATTCCATTAGAAAAAATAACATATAGTTTAAGAAATAATATTGAAATATTCGAACAAGTATGGGAGCCTTACATTAAATACAATAGCGAAAACCTACCGGGAACAAACATTACCTAAGTTGATGGAAGGAGAAGAAAAGAAAAGAATGGACTCAGTAGAATTTCTGGTGTATTTTTGTTGAATGACAACATTGTCTAACTGAATTAATGCAACCTAGATTGTATACCTAAAATGGATGAGAGGGGGGGGGGTGGGGGGGTGGCTTGGGAGGAGGGAGGGGGGAGGGAGAAAAAGTCACTGTAAATGTGTGGAAAAGAAAAAGTGTATATCATGGCTATTGTGATTTATGGTGTGAAAAATAAAAAATTAAAAAAAAAAAAAAAAAAGATATGGAAATAGAAAGGGCACATAGAGCATTGGCCTTTAAACCACAACCACAACAAAGGCCAAGATCTATTTTAGTAAAATTCCTAAGATATACTACAAGAGAAAAGGTACTGGAGAAGACAATGGAAAAAGTAAGAGAGGGCAACAAGCCACTGGAGTACAAAGGGCAAAAAATCTTCATTTATCCAGATATAAGTTTTGAACTCCTGAAGAAGAGAAAGGAGTTCAATACAGCAAAGGCGATTTTATGGAAGAAAGGGTATAAATTTATACTAAAGCATCCAGCGGTATTGAAAATATTTATTCCAGGACAACAAAACAGACTATTCTCGGATCCAGAGGAAGCACGAAAATTTGCAGAACAATTACAAAATAGACTGAGGGATGGAAGACGTGTAACGAGAGTACAAAAGACTGAGAACTAAAAAGACACATAAGTTTTGAACTCCTGAAGAAGAGAAAGGAGTTCAATACATCGAAAACGATCTTATGGAAAAAAAAAACCATTCTCGGATCCAGAGGAAGCAAGGAAATTTGCAGAACAACTACAAAACAACCAGAGAGATGAAGATATGTAATAAGAGTAAAAATGACCACGATTTATATGTATGTGGGTAAAGAGGTATATGTGTGTATATGTATAATGTGCATACATGAATGTATCCGTATTTAGAGGAAAATATAGATAGTATAGACAAGAATTAATAACGGGAAGGAAATGGAATAGAGGGAATAAGGAGGGATCTAAAAGAGTGACCTTTGTTACATATGAAAAGTGAAATCTTTTCTGGGGGGGGCTGGGTGGGGAGGAGTTGCGGTCACTGCAACATCAGCTGACGCTTGCGAGTGAATTCGCAAATCCAAATGGAGAAGGGAGATGTGGTTGTCCGACAAGGGATAAAGGACAACTCAGGAGGGGAAGGGGAGATTGGGGCTAAAGAAGTTTTAAATAGGAGAATAAGGAAAATGTTTGATGTTTTAGGAATGTTGTCTTATAAAGGGTTCAAAACAAGAAAACAGAAATGGATAAGAAGGAAAGGTAATTTTGGAGAAACAGAAAGGGAAGATAAACAAAGTTTAAAATGGCTACGTTGAACTATATGACTTTAAATATTAATGGAATACATAACCAAATTAAAAGGAAGAAACCGCTAAATTTACTGAAAAAAGAAAAAATTGATATAGCATTTGTGCAAGAAATACATTTAACTGAATTAGAACACAAGAAATTAAAGAGAGATTGGGTAGGACACGTAATAGCAGCATCGTATAATTCAAAAGCAAGAGGAGTAGCTATATTAATTAGTAAAAATGTGCCATTTAAAATAGAAGAGGAAATAATAGATCCAGCAGGGAGATATGTAATGATAAAATGTCAGATATATTCGGAGTTTTGGAATCTACTCAATGTATATTCACCTAACGAAGAAGATCAAAAGTTTATGCAAGATATCTTTTTGAAGGTTGCAGATACGCAAGGGAACATATTAATAGGAGGGGACTTCAACCTGAATTTGGATTCAAATATGGACAAAACTGGGAAAAAAAATTAACAGAAAGAACAAAGTAACCAAATTTATAATTAAATCGATGGAAGAAATGCAACTTTTGGATATATGGAGGAAACAACACCCAAAGGAAAAGGAATATTCATATTACTTGGCTAGACATAAATCATACTCAAGAATAGACCTAATTTTGTTATCAGCTCGTATGCAAGATAGAGTAAGAAAAACAGAATATAAAGCTAGAATACTATCGGACCATTCACCCTTAATATTGACAGTAAAGTTAGAAGACATCCCTCCAAGAATGTATAGATGGAGATTAAACCGCATGTTACTTAAAAGGCAGGATTTTAGAGAATTTATTGAAAAACAAATAAAAATGTATTTTGAAATAAATACGGAATCAGTGGAAGATAAGTTTATACTATGGGATGCAATGAAAGCATTCATTAGAGGGCAAATAATAAGTTATGTAACCAAGATGAAGAAGGACTATAATCAGGAAACAGAGCAGTTGGAAAGGGAAATAGTAAATATAGAAAAAGAATTAGCAATGAAGGAAGATACAACTAAAAGAAGAGAATTGGCGGATAAAAAAATAAAATATGAAACACTACAAACATATAAGGTGGAGAAGAATATAATGAAGACAAAACAGAAATATTATGAACTAGGTGAAAAAACGCACAAAATCCTAGCATGGCAGCTTAAGACAGAACAAGCTAAGAAAATGGTATTGGCATCAAGGAAAAAAGACAAACAAATTACATATAATCCAGAAGAAATTAAGGAAAACTTTAGAGAATTCTATGAACAATTATACCGAACTGAAAATGAAGGGAAAGAAGGGAAAATAGATGAATTTCTGACTAAAATTGAACTACCAAAACTACAAATAGATGAACAAAATAAATTAACAGAGCCATTTGGAATAGTAGAAATACAAGAGATAATAAAAAAATTACCAAATAATAAGACACCAGGAGAGGATGGATTCCCAATAGAATTCTACAAAACATTTAAAGACTTATTAATTCTGCCCCTCCTGGAAGTAATCAACCAGATTGATAAAACACAAAGCTTACCAGATTCATGTAAAACAGCAATAATTACAGTAATACTAAAGCAAGGGAAAGATCCACTCTTACCAGCGTCATATAGACCAATATCTTTACTTAACACAGATTATAAGATAATAGCTAAACTATTAGCAAACAGATTAGCAGAGTATGTACCGAAAATGGTAAATTTAGACCAAACTGGATTTATCAAAAAAAGACGCACAACAGACAATATTTGTAAATTTATTAACTTAATTCATGCAGTAGAAGGGAATAAAGCACCTACAGTGGCAGTTGCTTTAGACGCAGAGAAGGCCTTTGACCGAGTAGAATGGAATTATTTGTTCAAAGTATTGCAAAAATTCAGTTTACTGGAGAAGTATATTAATTGGATTAAAGCATTATATAAGGGACCATTAGCGAAAGTGACAGTAAATGGACATGTATCAAAGCAATTTAACTTAAGCAGGTCAACGCGGCAGGGATGCCCACTATCACCATTATTGTTTGCGCTAGCTATAGAACCACTAGCAGAATCGATAAGAAGAGATAATAATATAAAAGGAATAAAAATAAAAGACAGGGAATATAAAATCAGTCTGTTTGCGGATGATGTGATAGTGTACTTAACAGAACCAGAACTATCAATAAAAGAGCTATATAAGAAATTGAAGGAATATGGAGAAGTGTCGGGATACAAGATAAACGTAAATAAAAGTGAAGCAATGCCTATGAATAACGCGGATTTCTCAAAATTTAAGGAGGAATCCCCATTCAGATGGCAAACGCAGGCAATAAGATACCTAGGTGTGCAAATAAACAAAAATCTAGGCCAATTATATAAACTCAATTACAATCCACTAATGAAAAAATTACAGGACGATTTAGAGCATTGGAAAGAGCTACCACTAACACTGATAGGAAGGATAAACTGTATTAAAATGAACATTTTTCCAAGGATACTATACTTATTTCAGGCATTGCCAATACAACTGACAGAAAAATTCTTCAAAGAGTTAAAGAAAATAATAAGGAGATTTTTATGGAGAGGGGGGAAACCGAGGATAGCACTAGATAAATTAACAGAATGGTATAAACAAGGAGGCTTACAATTGCCAAACTTCAAAAATTATTATAGAGCCGCACAATTAAGGTACCTATCAGATTTTTACCAAACAAGGGAAAAACCAGACTGGACGAGACTAGAATTAGATAAAATAGGGGAAAAGATACCTGAACACATATTATATAAATGGGACGAAAAATTGGTACAACATAGAACTTCTCCAGTATTACACCATCTCCTCAATATATGGAAGAAGATTCATGTAGAAAGAAATAAAATAAATTACCAAATACCAAAACTAATATTGACGCAAAATAAGCTACTCCCTTTTACAATAGACAACCTTGCCTTTAGAAAATGGGAAAAAAAAGGGATTAAAAGAATAGAAAATTGTTTTTCAGGAAGTAGATTCTTATCCTTTGAACAAATGAGAGATAAGTACAATATAACTGGAGATACAGCGCTGGCATATTACCAACTGAGATCCTACTTGAAGGATAAATTAGGAAGCAACTTGAGTTTACCAGAGGGAAGTAACCTTGAATATGTGATTACAGATACAATGATAATCAAAAGATTTATAACAAATATGTATATTAAACTGCAAGTAAAGGAGAATGAGGAAACAAATGGTAAAACTAAACAAAAATGGGAACAAGATTTAAATATAAAGATAAAAAAGGAAACATGGGAGAAGTTATGCTCCGGAACGATGAGAAATACAATAAATACGAGGCTGCGTATGATACAATATAATTGGTTACACAGACTATACATTACACCGCAAAAGTTAAATAAATGGGACCCAACAGTATCTGATAGATGTTTTCGATGTAAAAAAGAAAGGGGAACAACAATTCATGCAATCTGGACATGTGGGAGAGTAGAAAAATTTTGGGATGATCTCAATCAGATATTAAATAAAATAACAGAAAACAATATACCAAAGAATCCAGAGATCTTTCTCCTAAGTAACATAAAAAATAAAGAATTTGGAATTGACTTGGAAGATGCACAAAAAAGATTTGTCAAGATAGCCCTAGCCGTAGCAAAAAAATGTATTATGTCAACCTGGAAATTGGAAGATAATTTGAAAATACAACAATGGTATATAGAAATGAATAAATGTATTCCATTAGAAAAAATAACATATAGTTTAAGAAATAATATTGAAATATTCGAACAAGTATGGGAGCCTTACATTAAATACAATAGCGAAAACCTACCGGGAACAAACATTACCTAAGTTGATGGAAGGAGAAGAAAAGAAAAGAATGGACTCAGTAGAATTTCTGGTGTATTTTTGTTGAATGACAACATTGTCTAACTGAATTAATGCAACCTAGATTGTATACCTAAAATGGATGAGAGGGGGGGGGGGTGGGGGGGTGGCTTGGGAGGAGGGAGGGGGGAGGGAGAAAAAGTCACTGTAAATGTGTGGAAAAGAAAAAGTGTATATCATGGCTATTGTGATTTATGGTGTGAAAAATAAAAAATTAAAAAAAAAAAAAAAAAAGATATGGAAATAGAAAGGGCACATAGAGCATTGGCCTTTAAACCACAACCACAACAAAGGCCAAGATCTATTTTAGTAAAATTCCTAAGATATACTACAAGAGAAAAGGTACTGGAGAAGACAATGGAAAAAGTAAGAGAGGGCAACAAGCCACTGGAGTACAAAGGGCAAAAAATCTTCATTTATCCAGATATAAGTTTTGAACTCCTGAAGAAGAGAAAGGAGTTCAATACAGCAAAGGCGATTTTATGGAAGAAAGGGTATAAATTTATACTAAAGCATCCAGCGGTATTGAAAATATTTATTCCAGGACAACAAAACAGACTATTCTCGGATCCAGAGGAAGCACGAAAATTTGCAGAACAATTACAAAATAGACTGAGGGATGGAAGACGTGTAACGAGAGTACAAAAGACTGAGAACTAAAAAGACACATAAGTTTTGAACTCCTGAAGAAGAGAAAGGAGTTCAATACATCGAAAACGATCTTATGGAAAAAAAAAACCATTCTCGGATCCAGAGGAAGCAAGGAAATTTGCAGAACAACTACAAAACAACCAGAGAGATGAAGATATGTAATAAGAGTAAAAATGACCACGATTTATATGTATGTGGGTAAAGAGGTATATGTGTGTATATGTATAATGTGCATACATGAATGTATCCGTATTTAGAGGAAAATATAGATAGTATAGACAAGAATTAATAACGGGAAGGAAATGGAATAGAGGGAATAAGGAGGGATCTAAAAGAGTGACCTTTGTTACATATGAAAAGTGAAATCTTTTCTGGGGGGGGCTGGGTGGGGAGGAGTTGCGGTCACTGCAACATCAGCTGACGCTTGCGAGTGAATTCGCAAATCCAAATGGAGAAGGGAGATGTGGTTGTCCGACAAGGGATAAAGGACAACTCAGGAGGGGAAGGGGAGATTGGGGCTAAAGAAGTTTTAAATAGGAGAATAAGGAAAATGTTTGATGTTTTAGGAATGTTGTCTTATAAAGGGTTCAAAACAAGAAAACAGAAATGGATAAGAAGGAAAGGTAATTTTGGAGAAACAGAAAGGGAAGATAAACAAAGTTTAAAATGGCTACGTTGAACTATATGACTTTAAATATTAATGGAATACATAACCAAATTAAAAGGAAGAAACCGCTAAATTTACTGAAAAAAGAAAAAATTGATATAGCATTTGTGCAAGAAATACATTTAACTGAATTAGAACACAAGAAATTAAAGAGAGATTGGGTAGGACACGTAATAGCAGCATCGTATAATTCAAAAGCAAGAGGAGTAGCTATATTAATTAGTAAAAATGTGCCATTTAAAATAGAAGAGGAAATAATAGATCCAGCAGGGAGATATGTAATGATAAAATGTCAGATATATTCGGAGTTTTGGAATCTACTCAATGTATATTCACCTAACGAAGAAGATCAAAAGTTTATGCAAGATATCTTTTTGAAGGTTGCAGATACGCAAGGGAACATATTAATAGGAGGGGACTTCAACCTGAATTTGGATTCAAATATGGACAAAACTGGGAAAAAAAATTAACAGAAAGAACAAAGTAACCAAATTTATAATTAAATCGATGGAAGAAATGCAACTTTTGGATATATGGAGGAAACAACACCCAAAGGAAAAGGAATATTCATATTACTTGGCTAGACATAAATCATACTCAAGAATAGACCTAATTTTGTTATCAGCTCGTATGCAAGATAGAGTAAGAAAAACAGAATATAAAGCTAGAATACTATCGGACCATTCACCCTTAATATTGACAGTAAAGTTAGAAGACATCCCTCCAAGAATGTATAGATGGAGATTAAACCGCATGTTACTTAAAAGGCAGGATTTTAGAGAATTTATTGAAAAACAAATAAAAATGTATTTTGAAATAAATACGGAATCAGTGGAAGATAAGTTTATACTATGGGATGCAATGAAAGCATTCATTAGAGGGCAAATAATAAGTTATGTAACCAAGATGAAGAAGGACTATAATCAGGAAACAGAGCAGTTGGAAAGGGAAATAGTAAATATAGAAAAAGAATTAGCAATGAAGGAAGATACAACTAAAAGAAGAGAATTGGCGGATAAAAAAATAAAATATGAAACACTACAAACATATAAGGTGGAGAAGAATATAATGAAGACAAAACAGAAATATTATGAACTAGGTGAAAAAACGCACAAAATCCTAGCATGGCAGCTTAAGACAGAACAAGCTAAGAAAATGGTATTGGCATCAAGGAAAAAAGACAAACAAATTACATATAATCCAGAAGAAATTAAGGAAAACTTTAGAGAATTCTATGAACAATTATACCGAACTGAAAATGAAGGGAAAGAAGGGAAAATAGATGAATTTCTGACTAAAATTGAACTACCAAAACTACAAATAGATGAACAAAATAAATTAACAGAGCCATTTGGAATAGTAGAAATACAAGAGATAATAAAAAAATTACCAAATAATAAGACACCAGGAGAGGATGGATTCCCAATAGAATTCTACAAAACATTTAAAGACTTATTAATTCTGCCCCTCCTGGAAGTAATCAACCAGATTGATAAAACACAAAGCTTACCAGATTCATGTAAAACAGCAATAATTACAGTAATACTAAAGCAAGGGAAAGATCCACTCTTACCAGCGTCATATAGACCAATATCTTTACTTAACACAGATTATAAGATAATAGCTAAACTATTAGCAAACAGATTAGCAGAGTATGTACCGAAAATGGTAAATTTAGACCAAACTGGATTTATCAAAAAAAGACGCACAACAGACAATATTTGTAAATTTATTAACTTAATTCATGCAGTAGAAGGGAATAAAGCACCTACAGTGGCAGTTGCTTTAGACGCAGAGAAGGCCTTTGACCGAGTAGAATGGAATTATTTGTTCAAAGTATTGCAAAAATTCAGTTTACTGGAGAAGTATATTAATTGGATTAAAGCATTATATAAGGGACCATTAGCGAAAGTGACAGTAAATGGACATGTATCAAAGCAATTTAACTTAAGCAGGTCAACGCGGCAGGGATGCCCACTATCACCATTATTGTTTGCGCTAGCTATAGAACCACTAGCAGAATCGATAAGAAGAGATAATAATATAAAAGGAATAAAAATAAAAGACAGGGAATATAAAATCAGTCTGTTTGCGGATGATGTGATAGTGTACTTAACAGAACCAGAACTATCAATAAAAGAGCTATATAAGAAATTGAAGGAATATGGAGAAGTGTCGGGATACAAGATAAACGTAAATAAAAGTGAAGCAATGCCTATGAATAACGCGGATTTCTCAAAATTTAAGGAGGAATCCCCATTCAGATGGCAAACGCAGGCAATAAGATACCTAGGTGTGCAAATAAACAAAAATCTAGGCCAATTATATAAACTCAATTACAATCCACTAATGAAAAAATTACAGGACGATTTAGAGCATTGGAAAGAGCTACCACTAACACTGATAGGAAGGATAAACTGTATTAAAATGAACATTTTTCCAAGGATACTATACTTATTTCAGGCATTGCCAATACAACTGACAGAAAAATTCTTCAAAGAGTTAAAGAAAATAATAAGGAGATTTTTATGGAGAGGGGGGAAACCGAGGATAGCACTAGATAAATTAACAGAATGGTATAAACAAGGAGGCTTACAATTGCCAAACTTCAAAAATTATTATAGAGCCGCACAATTAAGGTACCTATCAGATTTTTACCAAACAAGGGAAAAACCAGACTGGACGAGACTAGAATTAGATAAAATAGGGGAAAAGATACCTGAACACATATTATATAAATGGGACGAAAAATTGGTACAACATAGAACTTCTCCAGTATTACACCATCTCCTCAATATATGGAAGAAGATTCATGTAGAAAGAAATAAAATAAATTACCAAATACCAAAACTAATATTGACGCAAAATAAGCTACTCCCTTTTACAATAGACAACCTTGCCTTTAGAAAATGGGAAAAAAAAGGGATTAAAAGAATAGAAAATTGTTTTTCAGGAAGTAGATTCTTATCCTTTGAACAAATGAGAGATAAGTACAATATAACTGGAGATACAGCGCTGGCATATTACCAACTGAGATCCTACTTGAAGGATAAATTAGGAAGCAACTTGAGTTTACCAGAGGGAAGTAACCTTGAATATGTGATTACAGATACAATGATAATCAAAAGATTTATAACAAATATGTATATTAAACTGCAAGTAAAGGAGAATGAGGAAACAAATGGTAAAACTAAACAAAAATGGGAACAAGATTTAAATATAAAGATAAAAAAGGAAACATGGGAGAAGTTATGCTCCGGAACGATGAGAAATACAATAAATACGAGGCTGCGTATGATACAATATAATTGGTTACACAGACTATACATTACACCGCAAAAGTTAAATAAATGGGACCCAACAGTATCTGATAGATGTTTTCGATGTAAAAAAGAAAGGGGAACAACAATTCATGCAATCTGGACATGTGGGAGAGTAGAAAAATTTTGGGATGATCTCAATCAGATATTAAATAAAATAACAGAAAACAATATACCAAAGAATCCAGAGATCTTTCTCCTAAGTAACATAAAAAATAAAGAATTTGGAATTGACTTGGAAGATGCACAAAAAAGATTTGTCAAGATAGCCCTAGCCGTAGCAAAAAAATGTATTATGTCAACCTGGAAATTGGAAGATAATTTGAAAATACAACAATGGTATATAGAAATGAATAAATGTATTCCATTAGAAAAAATAACATATAGTTTAAGAAATAATATTGAAATATTCGAACAAGTATGGGAGCCTTACATTAAATACAATAGCGAAAACCTACCGGGAACAAACATTACCTAAGTTGATGGAAGGAGAAGAAAAGAAAAGAATGGACTCAGTAGAATTTCTGGTGTATTTTTGTTGAATGACAACATTGTCTAACTGAATTAATGCAACCTAGATTGTATACCTAAAATGGATGAGAGGGGGGGGGGTGGGGGGGTGGCTTGGGAGGAGGGAGGGGGGAGGGAGAAAAAGTCACTGTAAATGTGTGGAAAAGAAAAAGTGTATATCATGGCTATTGTGATTTATGGTGTGAAAAATAAAAAATTAAAAAAAAAAAAAAAAAGATATGGAAATAGAAAGGGCACATAGAGCATTGGCCTTTAAACCACAACCACAACAAAGGCCAAGATCTATTTTAGTAAAATTCCTAAGATATACTACAAGAGAAAAGGTACTGGAGAAGACAATGGAAAAAGTAAGAGAGGGCAACAAGCCACTGGAGTACAAAGGGCAAAAAATCTTCATTTATCCAGATATAAGTTTTGAACTCCTGAAGAAGAGAAAGGAGTTCAATACAGCAAAGGCGATTTTATGGAAGAAAGGGTATAAATTTATACTAAAGCATCCAGCGGTATTGAAAATATTTATTCCAGGACAACAAAACAGACTATTCTCGGATCCAGAGGAAGCACGAAAATTTGCAGAACAATTACAAAATAGACTGAGGGATGGAAGACGTGTAACGAGAGTACAAAAGACTGAGAACTAAAAAGACACATAAGTTTTGAACTCCTGAAGAAGAGAAAGGAGTTCAATACATCGAAAACGATCTTATGGAAAAAAAAAACCATTCTCGGATCCAGAGGAAGCAAGGAAATTTGCAGAACAACTACAAAACAACCAGAGAGATGAAGATATGTAATAAGAGTAAAAATGACCACGATTTATATGTATGTGGGTAAAGAGGTATATGTGTGTATATGTATAATGTGCATACATGAATGTATCCGTATTTAGAGGAAAATATAGATAGTATAGACAAGAATTAATAACGGGAAGGAAATGGAATAGAGGGAATAAGGAGGGATCTAAAAGAGTGACCTTTGTTACATATGAAAAGTGAAATCTTTTCTGGGGGGGGCTGGGTGGGGAGGAGTTGCGGTCACTGCAACATCAGCTGACGCTTGCGAGTGAATTCGCAAATCCAAATGGAGAAGGGAGATGTGGTTGTCCGACAAGGGATAAAGGACAACTCAGGAGGGGAAGGGGAGATTGGGGCTAAAGAAGTTTTAAATAGGAGAATAAGGAAAATGTTTGATGTTTTAGGAATGTTGTCTTATAAAGGGTTCAAAACAAGAAAACAGAAATGGATAAGAAGGAAAGGTAATTTTGGAGAAACAGAAAGGGAAGATAAACAAAGTTTAAAATGGCTACGTTGAACTATATGACTTTAAATATTAATGGAATACATAACCAAATTAAAAGGAAGAAACCGCTAAATTTACTGAAAAAAGAAAAAATTGATATAGCATTTGTGCAAGAAATACATTTAACTGAATTAGAACACAAGAAATTAAAGAGAGATTGGGTAGGACACGTAATAGCAGCATCGTATAATTCAAAAGCAAGAGGAGTAGCTATATTAATTAGTAAAAATGTGCCATTTAAAATAGAAGAGGAAATAATAGATCCAGCAGGGAGATATGTAATGATAAAATGTCAGATATATTCGGAGTTTTGGAATCTACTCAATGTATATTCACCTAACGAAGAAGATCAAAAGTTTATGCAAGATATCTTTTTGAAGGTTGCAGATACGCAAGGGAACATATTAATAGGAGGGGACTTCAACCTGAATTTGGATTCAAATATGGACAAAACTGGGAAAAAAAATTAACAGAAAGAACAAAGTAACCAAATTTATAATTAAATCGATGGAAGAAATGCAACTTTTGGATATATGGAGGAAACAACACCCAAAGGAAAAGGAATATTCATATTACTTGGCTAGACATAAATCATACTCAAGAATAGACCTAATTTTGTTATCAGCTCGTATGCAAGATAGAGTAAGAAAAACAGAATATAAAGCTAGAATACTATCGGACCATTCACCCTTAATATTGACAGTAAAGTTAGAAGACATCCCTCCAAGAATGTATAGATGGAGATTAAACCGCATGTTACTTAAAAGGCAGGATTTTAGAGAATTTATTGAAAAACAAATAAAAATGTATTTTGAAATAAATACGGAATCAGTGGAAGATAAGTTTATACTATGGGATGCAATGAAAGCATTCATTAGAGGGCAAATAATAAGTTATGTAACCAAGATGAAGAAGGACTATAATCAGGAAACAGAGCAGTTGGAAAGGGAAATAGTAAATATAGAAAAAGAATTAGCAATGAAGGAAGATACAACTAAAAGAAGAGAATTGGCGGATAAAAAAATAAAATATGAAACACTACAAACATATAAGGTGGAGAAGAATATAATGAAGACAAAACAGAAATATTATGAACTAGGTGAAAAAACGCACAAAATCCTAGCATGGCAGCTTAAGACAGAACAAGCTAAGAAAATGGTATTGGCATCAAGGAAAAAAGACAAACAAATTACATATAATCCAGAAGAAATTAAGGAAAACTTTAGAGAATTCTATGAACAATTATACCGAACTGAAAATGAAGGGAAAGAAGGGAAAATAGATGAATTTCTGACTAAAATTGAACTACCAAAACTACAAATAGATGAACAAAATAAATTAACAGAGCCATTTGGAATAGTAGAAATACAAGAGATAATAAAAAAATTACCAAATAATAAGACACCAGGAGAGGATGGATTCCCAATAGAATTCTACAAAACATTTAAAGACTTATTAATTCTGCCCCTCCTGGAAGTAATCAACCAGATTGATAAAACACAAAGCTTACCAGATTCATGTAAAACAGCAATAATTACAGTAATACTAAAGCAAGGGAAAGATCCACTCTTACCAGCGTCATATAGACCAATATCTTTACTTAACACAGATTATAAGATAATAGCTAAACTATTAGCAAACAGATTAGCAGAGTATGTACCGAAAATGGTAAATTTAGACCAAACTGGATTTATCAAAAAAAGACGCACAACAGACAATATTTGTAAATTTATTAACTTAATTCATGCAGTAGAAGGGAATAAAGCACCTACAGTGGCAGTTGCTTTAGACGCAGAGAAGGCCTTTGACCGAGTAGAATGGAATTATTTGTTCAAAGTATTGCAAAAATTCAGTTTACTGGAGAAGTATATTAATTGGATTAAAGCATTATATAAGGGACCATTAGCGAAAGTGACAGTAAATGGACATGTATCAAAGCAATTTAACTTAAGCAGGTCAACACGGCAGGGATGCCCAATATCACCTTTATTGTTTGCGTTAGCTATAGAACCACTAGCAGAATTGATAAGAACAGATAATAAAAGGAATAAAAATAAAAGACAAGGAATATAAAATCAGTTTATTTGCGGATGATGTGATAGTGTACTTAACAGAACCAGAACTATCAATAAAAGAATTATATAAGAAATTGAAGGAATGGAGAAGTGTCGGGTTACAAGATAAACGTAAATAAAAGTGAAGCAATGCCTATGAATAATGCGGATTTCTCAAAATTTAAGAAGGAATCACCATTTAGATGGCAAATACAAGCAATAAGATACCTAGGTGTACAAATAAACAAAAATCTCGGCCAACTATATAAACTCAATTATTATCCACTAATGAAAAAATTACAGGACGATTTAGAGCATTGGAAAGATTTACCACTAACACTAATAGGAAGGATAAACTGTATTAAAATGAACATTTTTCCAAGGATATTATACTTATTTCAGGCATTGCCAATACAACTGACAGAGAAATTCTTCAAGGAGTTAAAGAAAATAATAAGGAAATTTTTATGGAGAGGGGGGAAACTGAGGTTAGCACTAGATAAATTAACAGAATGGTATAAACAAGGAGGCTTACAACTGCCAAACTTTAAAAATTATTATAGAGCCGCACAATTAAGATACCTATCAGATTTTTATCAAACAAGGGAAAAGCCAGATTGGACGAGATTAGAATTAGATAAAATAGGGGAAAAGATACCTGAACACATATTATATAAATGGGATGAAAAATTGGTACAACATAGAAGTTCTCCAGTATTACATCATCTCCTCAATATTTGGAAGAAGATTCATGTAGAAAGAAATAAAACAAATTATCAATTACCAAAACTAATATTGACGCAAAACAAGTTACTCCCTTTTACAATAGATAACCTTTCCTTTAGAGAATGGGAAAAAAAAGGGATTAAAAGAATAGAAAATTGTTTTTCAGGAAATAGATTCTTATCCTTTGAACAAATGAAAGATAAATACAATATAACTCAAGATACAGCGCTGGCATATTACCAATTGAGATCCTACTTGAAGGATAAATTAGGAAGCAGCTTGAGTTTGCCAGAGGGAAGTAACCTTGAATATGTGATTACAGATACAATGATAATCAAAAGATTTATAACAAATATGTATATTAAACTGCAAGTAAAGGAGAATGAGGAAACAAATGGTAAAACTAAACAAAAATGGGAACAAGATTTAAATATAAAGATAAAAAAGGAAACATGGGAGAAGTTATGCTCCGGAACGATGAGAAATACAATAAATACGAGGTTACGTATGATACAATATAACTGGATACACAGGCTATACATTACACCTCAAAAGTTAAATAAATGGGTCCCAACAGTATCTGATAGATGTTTTCGATGTAAAAAAGAAATGGGAACAACAATTCATGCAATCTGGACATGTGAGAAAGTAAAAAAATTTTGGGAAGATCTAAATCAGATATTAAATAAAAAAACAGAAAACAATATACCAAAGAATCCAGAGATCTTCCTCCTAAGTAACATAAAAACAAAGAATTTGGAATTGATTTGGAGGATGCACAAAAAAGATTTGATAAGATAGCTCTAGCCGTAGCAAAAAAATGTATTATGTCAACCTGGAAATTGGAAGATAATTTGAAAATACAACAATGGTATATAGAAATGAATAAATGTATTCCATTAGAAAAAATAACATAGTTTAAGAAATAATATTGAAATATTCGAACAAATATGGGAGCCTTACATTAAATACAATAGCGAAAACCTACCGGGGACAATCATTACCTAAGTTAACGGAAGGAAAAGGAAATGAAAAGAATGAACTCAGTAGAATTTCTGGTGTATTTTTATTGAATGACAACATTGTCTGACTGGTTTAATGTATCCTAGATTGTATACCTTAAATGGACGGGAGGGGGGAGGTAGGGAGGGTGGGATGGGAGGAGGGAGGGGGGGCGGAGAAAATGGCACTGTATATGTGTGAAAACGAAAAGTGTGTACTATGGTTAATGTGATTTATGGTGTGAAAAATAAAAAATTTAAAAAAAAGTCTCAGCATCACCAGGTTGAGGAACAGCTTCTTCCCATGGGTAATGAGAATGGTGAACGACCAAAGGAACTGCTCACAATAATCATCTGAGATGCTCATACTCATGAAATAATATTTGTTTATTTATTTATTTGTTTGTATATATGAAATACTTGTCCTGCATATGTATTGCTTGCCTGTATGTGTGTTATGTCTGGTGGTATGGTTGTGTGTTTTGCACTGTTCAGTTGTAGTTGTGCAATCAGATGACAATATACTTGACTTTTATGAAGCAAAGTTGACAGAGTTGGGGCTTTTTATCTTTGGAACGATGAAGTATGAGACTTTATAGATGCACTGTATATAAGATAATGAGAGGCTTAGATAGGATGGACAGCCAGCTTCTTTTTCCTGAGCGATAATAGCAAATATCAGAAGATGTACAAGGTGAGTGGAGGAAAGTTTAGGGGAGACGTCAGAAGTAAGTTATTTACACAGAGTGGTGGGTGCCTGGAATGCATTGCTGGGGTTCATGGTGGAGGTTAGTACAATAGGGACATTCAAAAGACTCAGACATGGATGTAAGAAAAATGGAGGGTGATGGGTGTGAGGTAGGGAAGGTTTAGATTGTGTGAAGTAGATGGTCAGCACAACATCATGGGTCAAAGGGCCTGTACTGTGCTGGAATGTTCTATGTCCTATTATTAATTAGTATCATAGCTTTGTCCTTTATAGGGGTCTAGCCAAATAAACCCCAACATTATTGGAAGTATTAGGGGTGAATTTCTTAGTAATGGATCCAAAAAGATGGCAAAGAGCAACCTCTGTATCTTTGTTTACATCACTTGAATCTTCATTCTGCACTGGTGGGGGGGGTTGGCCATGGCACTGAGTGCCATCAAGAATCACTGACGACCTGTGAGAAGGACAGCAAAAAGATTCTGTAACTTCACTGATGTCATCAGGGTAAGTGGGTTAGTGTTCTGAATCTTCTAATCTCATTTTATAAGTACAGGCTTACAACACACTCCCAGCACATGTGCATACATGCCCATGGGCATGCACGCACGTGCACACACACACACACACACTCACACACACACACACACACACACACACACACACACACACACACACGCACACACAAATGTGATACGTCAGCAGATTTGATTGGCCTGTATTCGTCCTCCACTTCCTTCATGTCTGGAGTTGGATATCCATCCTTTAAACCTGTTCTGCCTCTATCAAGATCCTGCTCTTCTACATCCCTGCTGTTTTCCCCCATATTTCTTGCTATCCAGAAATCTATCAATCTCTTTTAAGACTGAGCTACTGGAACCATTATAGATAGAGGAGTCCAAGAATTTATTGTTCTCTTTCATTTAATCATATTTCTTATTCTTGACATTTTGCTTTTTTTTCATGTACACCAAAGTGGATTAACCTCACAATTCAGTATGTTATAACTTATCCGCAATCTTCTTGTCCACTCATTCAGCTTGCCACTTGTCTCATTGAAGCCTCTGTACATCTTCCTCTGTAGTCACAATTACACCTTTCGTGGTACTATTAGCCAACTTGGGGGTATGACATTTTGTCCTGTGGCCAAGTCATTGATGTAGACCATGAACAGCTGGGTTGCAAACACAGAATCATGTACCCATTTGTAACAGATGTCAATTTGAAAAAGAACTGTTAATTCCCACTGCTCGTTGTCTGTCCAATAGCCAATTCTCAATCCACATCAGTATATCATCCCAATATCACGTGCTCTAAGCTCCTGTTCAGGATCTTATCAGAGTCTTCCATAAATCATTTGCTAACTACATGCAACCAATCTTAGGGCCTCCTGATATGGTCCAACTACTGCAATTCCCCATTCATTGCCACATTATGTCTGTCCATGGTTTTGTGTACTGCCAATTTGAGGCCACGGCTAACTTGAAACACTTATATTCCGTCTCAGCAGTTTCCATCCAGAGAGTATTAATGTCACCCTCCAATTTCTGTTAACCCCCCCCCCTCACCTGGTCTCTCCCTCAGCCTTTTATTTCTTTTCCTCCAGCTCCCCAGCCCTTTCTTCTATCAGAGAGTAATCTTTCTTTGCCCTCTTCCCCCATTTCCTTCTAGCTCCTTTTTCTTCTTCCCATCTCCCATTTGCTAGCCGGTGCTCCTCCCCCTTCCATCCAATCATTTGGTCAGCACATCTGAAGAAGGTCTCAGCCTAAAATGTCAACTGCCTTTTGCTTCCTATGGATACTGGACAAGTCTGTCCAGCACTTCTGTGTACTGCACCGCATTCCAGCATCTGCAGATTTCTTCGATCTAAGGTGACTGACTTTGTCTCAATGTTTTTGGCAGAGAGCATTGGACCCATAGAAATATAGTTGTTCCTTTATGTCCTTTATAGTGTCTGACCGACCTCGGACATCTGTCCTGTAGCTTCAGCTGATGCAATATACTCAATGTGACTACCACATAAACATGCATGGCAAAGATGTAATAACAGGAGTAATTATAGTGTATCACACCCAACATGAGAGAGATGATTTCTTGTGGATTCTGTAATCTTCAAACTGAATTTAGTTGACCACAGAAGTGAAAAGTAAACAAGTGGTTTCTTTAGAGTCCTCACAACATTCACAAAGCAGAAAATTGGGACTAGGTTTCATCTTTAATGTTCCAAATGAGTATTGCTTAAGAAACAAATGTTGTTGATTATGTGTGCTGAGTTTAGTACTCTCAGAAGTATCAGAACCAATTTGACAAGCTCTAATTTGTGTTGAAAGTCAATTTTCATATCAAAGCTTCAAGGTTTACCTTAAGAATACTTAACAACCGCAATGGGTAAAGTTGAGCCCCAATGTTTACCCCATAACAATAACTAAGTTCCTAGCAGCCCTAAATTCTATAATAACAGGTTGAATAGATTTAAATTTCATTTAAATGCACCTTTAATACAAAATTTGGTCTTGATTTAAAAATGTGACTCACACCTGCACAGATCTTCCCACTACTAAATTGGTATTCTTCGCGCCTATTTTACACCTGCAAAACAAGCATAACGTACACCAATTTCACCCATGATGTGTTAAATGCACCAGAACACAGCTGTTCTTCTTCAACATGCATGGCTTAGTCTGTCTGCATTTGCTTTGAAATAATTTAACCCATTGGTGTTGATATTGAAGTCTTCAGAGGAAAATAGCAAAATTCAATCTTAACCAAAGGAACAGAGACATCCTTTTTGTGATTACAACAATTTTACATTAAAATTGACATTTTTAACCATTTCAAACATTATAGTGCCATTTATTTCATTTATTGGAAGTGGAAAGGTTGCTCTTAGATATTTAGGGTTGTTCAAGTCATCCAAGCTGAAACAGCCCAATAACCATAACATTTAAGTAAGAATCTGTGGCATAGTTGTATTGGTGATTTGGGTTTCTCAGGAAATCTGACTCAAGATTGGAAGTGGAGATCCCAGGTTCATTCGTAAGAGATTTTGCAACATTACCTTTGATTCAGGAGAAGTAAAGTTGCTCCCCCTCCGGGGAAAATAGAGGCATTATTTTCCTCATTGGAAAACCAGATTATCCCATCACCATAAGTTAAGAGTTGACTATTTCTCAATCTTACTTTTTTAAATTCTTATAATCGTATTTTATTATCATACAGGTAATGGTTTGGAGAGGTGCTGTTTACTTGGGTTGTATATATGTAATCAGATGATGATAAACTTGATATTTAGTTTGTCCTGTAGTCATTAAAATATATTTAAAGTTTGCAGCTCCAAATTCAAGGGCTGGTTCTATTTGCATCAAACAGCTGGCTCAGAGGACAGGTTATCTGCCAAAGGGGCTCTTGCCATTTCTTAATTCCCACTGTGTGATACCCACATAATTTTAATTTATACTTTACAGTTCAGATTAGAGATTGAAATCTTATGTAATAATCTGAAGTCAAATCCAATGGAAAAGCACCTTCAAACAATTTAGCTAACCAATGACAAAATTAAGTGACTGATTTTGAAATTTCCAAAAATTCTACAATCTTCTGTTCTCCCATTACTTACTTGGGTATTTATGTGTCCATTTAATATTGCAGAACATTAATAGATTTCTGTCAGGCTTTATGATTTTAGACTGAAACAGTGTAAGAAGACTATTAACAGTCATACACGCCAGCTATTTTTTTTTAAATTCTAGCATGTTAAGTCATTATCAAGCTATAAATCATTCTGGTTGAATGAATTTAGACTTTTGTAAATTAACATCATGTTGTCATACTGAACAAAGCCCAGATTATGCAATTAATTCTCTTCAGACAAGTTGTACATTAGTTGTTTAGTTAATTATAGTATATTTTAATATTGCAATGGAAAGGCAACATTTGAAAGTAAACTGACAAGTTCTAAATCTGGACTATGTTTTATTGGGAATTGCAATCCCCACCAAAAATGTTCAGAACCTTGATTTTTGCAGTCGATGACAATTGAATATACATTGTGCCTGACTTTGAAGAAAGCTGTCCATCAGGATCCAGCTATTTCCAGCTTCCAGCTTCCCCATTCTCAATATTTATTGCTGCCAGATATCAATTATTGGTAGCTGCTTGCTCCCTATATGAGCAGTTTGAGGAGTTTTGGTATATCATCGAACACTCTCAAAAACTTCTTCAGAAGTTTTTCAAAAACTGAAGAGTATTCTGGCTGTCTGGTATGGAGGTGCCAACGCTCAGTGTCGTGTATTTACCCTAAAGAATGGTCTCACACAATAGGAACTGTGATCACTCTTAATTCTGTTCAAGATGGCGTCTAACTGAACATGCATATCAAATGTAATTTATTACATGATGTCATGCAACATGCACATTCTCATAACGCTCTTCCCCACAAAAAGAAAATTGTACTTGTAAATAACTATACAGTTTTAACTTAAATATGTTAACACTGTGGACACTGCAGTGAAACTTAAGCACTACTTCAACTAATTATTTTAACTAGAAGTACCCAACAATCCAACTTGAAAATGCATTAAACTGGGAAAACAAACAAAGTCTTTAAGATGTGCTGAAAGGTGTCTTCTTGGATCTTCTTGGGGATGAAGAACACAGAAGAGAAGTACGATTTTCTGACTTCTGGAACAGATCATCTCTCATTGCTGATTAACATTACTGGTTGTGCATCCGGTACTTCGCTGGGATTTTACTCCTGGGCAGCTGAGTCAGGTTGTGCAAAAGGCAGAACGTCAGGGCAATTGCCCAAAATCGGCACTGTAGTGGGGTCCTCTATTGCTCTTAACTGGTCGGTGTGTCATTTCATGTCTTGTCACCCACTAGTTCAGAATATGAACATGGACTTAGTTCCTTGAGAAACATGCCTCTTACCCATGTTTCTTTATGCTCCCTGTAATCTCATATCAATGGTTGTTTTTCAATCTCCAGAGATCTTCTTGGGTTGTTGGCTGCTGAATACAAAGTCCAATGTTTGAGTGGACTGCAGCAAGTTGGGTTCTCAAGTTGTGTCCAAACATAAGTTTGTTTTGTAGAGGAGGGTGTTTTCTAGTGGAGTGTAGCGTTGTTCTGTATGATAATAGATATACTGTGATTTTATGATTCCATTATGTTTTTAATGAAATCTTTGCTTTCATTGCCCATTTAAAAGTCCAAATAAAGCACTCCTCTTCCTCGTTCACATTCGGATGGTAGAGGGTGCAGTCAAGATGTGCCGCATCTTGTTGTTTCGCAGGAACTGCTTTAAAGTGTCTGATACAAATTGAGGTCCATTGTGTGAAACCAGTTCTATGGGTAATCCATAACCTGCAAACATTGGCTCTCAATTGTCTTTTCTTTTCTATTGTTGTTGATCACATTTGCCACACAATTGGCCATTTGGAGTGTACATTGACAATAATCAGAAGGTTTCCCCCATAAATGGACCAGCATTTCGGTACCATGTGATGGCCATTTCCATACGTTCGCTTCTTCTTGTGGTGCTTTTTGTTGCATTTCTTGGCATATGTGGCATGACTAAACCATCTGTTCAATATCTATGTCATTCATTGGCTACCAGATTGCATCTGGTCCATTCCTGGATAGTTGGTGTGGAGCTCTTGCCATGATCGTTCTTGTCCCCCACAACAATTCGATTGAGATTTGGTTTTGCCGAGTATAAAAAGCTTTCAAGTTGAGGTAATACTGTTGGCCTTGGGCCTCCCATTCAAGGTGAAGTACAAAATTTTCGATAGTGTGGCTTCTTTTCTTACCTCTTTCCTGATAGCCTTAGCTATAAAGGCCAAGGGGTGAAGTTGTTCCTGCTGTAGCTACCGCAGTCAAATTGATGTTCCCTTCTGTCTGTTCTGTTGCAGGCAGACGTAAGAGTGATAATACATCAGCATGACCATTCTTGTCTACAGGGCGATGCTTAGATCAGTGGTCTTCAAACTTTTTCTTTCCACTCACATACCACTTTAAGTAATTCCTATGTCATAGGTGCTCTGTAATTAGTAAGGAATTAGTTAAGGTGGTATGTGAGTGAAAAGAAAAAGTTTGAAAACCATTGTTTTAATCGTACATAATTAACTCATTATGTGCACAATTTCAAAGGAAATGGGCCAATGACAATTTTTCTCAGGCAAAATATTTCAGTAACAATTGGGTGTATTCTAACACCACCTTAAGTAATCCCTATGCGGAGGAGTCACATGATGGAGTAGTGGCCAGTCGGGAAAACCAGCCCTCTCCAGGAAAATAGGAAAAAAGTTAGGAAAAGACAAAGCACAACAAAAATAAAATATGAAATAGAAGATAAAGTGACAAAGAGAAAGGAAATGGCACCCAAGAAGGAGAAAGTAAAAACAACCGAAAAAAAAGTAGAAAAGTCGCCGGAGAAGAAAGAAGAAGGCCTTACCTGCACGGAGGAAAAGGGAGCTGTGGTGGCGAGGAGTGCCCGATCACCGAGGTTAGTGCTGGCCCTGCGAAATCACGACCTCCCGGCCGATGGACTTCAAAAACAAAAGTGCGCAATCAAAGGAAAAAGAGGACATTGACGGGAGGGGGGCTCAGCAGCCACAGCGCGAACAGCTGAGGGACGACCGACACCAGGGCGCTCAGCTGGAGGATGAGAAAGGCGGCAAAGGAGGGATCGAGGAAACCGACGAGGGAGAAAGACGGAGAGGTGACCGACAAGAGGATCAATGGCAGGAGGCCCGACAGATGAGCAGCCCAGGAGGGGAGGACCAACAGCAAGAGGAGGCCCGAGAAAGAGATACAAGCAGCTCATCAGGAAAAACAGAAGAGACACAGACACAAAGAAGAGAAGAAGAAGAAGACCAAAATCTTCACAGAAAAATAGAAGGTAAAACTGATGGACAGAATATAGATAAAGCTTTTTTTGAAGAACAAATGAGATCACTAAAAGAATGGTTATCATTAGAATTTAGTGCAATTAAAAGGAAAATGAAAAGAGCAGAAGATAAAATGTAAACTTTAGAGCTGGTCATGACCAAAATAGGGAAAAGAGTTTAGAAGAGCGGGAAACGGCTGAAGAAATGGAAGTAAATTACTTAAGAGAAAAATTGGAAGAAAGTGATATAAAAAATTAAAGAGACACAATATTTGTTATCTCAGAAAATTGATATGTTGAAAATTATAGTAGGTGAAACAAAATAGTGGGTGAAGAAGGCACAGATATGAAGGAATTTATAAAAGGATGGATCCCGAAGATCCTGGGAATGACAGAAATGTAGGAAAAAATGGAAATAGAAAGGTCACACAGAGCATTAGCTTCGAAAACACAGCACATCAAAAACCAAGATCCATCTTAGTAAAATTTTTTAGATATACGGCAAGAGATAATATACTGGAGCAGGCAAGAAATAAAGTTAGAGAAGATAATAAGCCATTTGAATACAAGGATCAAAAAATATTTTTTTACCCAGACATAAGTTTTGAACTCTTAAAGAGGAGGAAGGAGTTTAATACAGCAAAATTTATTTTATGGAAAAAAGGTTACAAATTCATGTTAAGACATCCAGCTGTGCTTAAAATATTTATACCCGGGGAGCAAAACAGACTGTTCTCAGATCCAGAGGAAGCACAAGAATTCGCAGAACATTTGCAGGACAGAAGAAGAGATGAAGAAATGTAACAATAATGAAGAATGGCGATAAAGTATATATAAAGATGTAAAAACAATGTAATGTAAAGATTTAAAGAGGAAAGAGAGAAGAGAAGGAAGGAAGGGGGAAAAAAAGAAGAGAGAGCTTTGTTATATATGTAAAAAAATGTTTTCTGGGTAGGGCTGGGGGGGGGAGAGGGAATAACCGTCAATGCAAAATCAGTTGACGCTTGTGCGCAAGATCGCAATCCAAATGGAAAGGGGGGTTGTGGTTGCCCGACAAGGGTCAAGGGGCAACTCAGAGAGGGGGGGGAGGATTTTGGGTTAAGATATTATTGGGTGTGGGGACTGTTGGGGTATTTTATGTTTTAAATCTGTCATACATTGAGTTTAATAAGGGAAAACTAAGAGATGAAAATGGGAAAAAAGGGATGGAGGTGGAGAGGAGGTGGAAAATCGGTGTAAGCAAGATATAAGATGGCCACATTGAACTATATGACTATAAGCATTAATGGAATACATAACCAAATTAAAAGGAAGAGGATACTAAATTTATTGAAGAAGGAAAAAATAGATACAGCATTTGTGCAGGAAATGCATCTAACTGAAGTGGAACATAACAAATTAAAGAGAGACTGGGTAGGACACGTAGCGGCAGCATCCTATAATTCAAAAGCTAGAGGTGTGGCCATATTAGTTAACAAAAGTGTACCAATCAAAGTAGAGGAGGAAATTAGAGGAGGAAATAATAGATCCAGCAGGGAGGTATGTAATGATAAAGTGTCAGATATACTCAGAATTTTGGAATTTGTTCAATATATATATATATATGCCTACCGAGGAGGATCAAAAGTTTATGCAGGATATTTTTTTGAAGATTGCAGTCACACAAGGAAATATATTGATAGGAGGGGATTTTAACCTTAATTTGGATCCAATGTTGAATAAAACTGGACAAAGGACAAGCAAAAAGAATAAAGTAGCCAAATTTATGGTTAAATCAATGCAGTAAATTAACCTTATGGATATATGGAGGAGGCAACACCCAAGAGAGAAGGAATATTCATATTATTCAAGTAGACACAAAACATTCTCAAAGATTGATATGTTTTTGTTGTCGGCCCATATTCAAGGGAGAGTTAGGAAAACTGAGTATAAAGCCAGACTACTATCAGATCATTCACCCCTGTTATTAGCAATAGAACTGGAGGACATCCCAGCAAGAACATATAGATGGATGTTAAACTCCATGCTACTTAATAGACAGGAATTTAGAGAGTTTATTGAACACCAAATTAAAACATATTTTGAAATAAACACAAAATCAGTGGAAGACAATTTATATTATGGGACGCAATGAAAGCCTTCAATACATAAGTTATGTAACTAAGATGAAAAAGGATTACAATCGGGAAATAGAGCATTTGGAAAGGGAGATAGTAAGTTCAGAAAAGGAATTAGTAAAAAGGGATGATATAACAAAAAGGAGAGAATTGGCAGACAAAAAAAATAAAATAAGAAACATTTCAAACGTATAAGGTGGAGAAGAACATAATGAAAACAAAGCAAAAGTATTACGAACTGGGAGAAAAAACACATAAAATATTAGCCTGGCAACTTAAAACAGAACAAGCTAAAAGAACAAGGAAAAAGGACAAACAAATTACATATAACCCAACAGAGATTAATGAAAACTTTGAGGAATTTTATGAACAATTATACCAAACTGAGAACAAGGGGAAAGATGATGAAATAGAGGAATTTTTAGCTAAAATTGAACTGCCAAAATTGCAAGAAGAGGAACAAAACAAACTAACCATTTGAAATAGAGGAAGTACAGGATATATTTAAAAAGCTGCAAAACAATAAAACACCAGAAGAGGATGGATTTCCAATAGAATTTTATAAAACATTTAAAGAGTTATTAATTCCTCCTCTTTTGGAAGTAATGAACCAGATAGAAGAAACACAAAACAGCAATAATTACAGTAATACCAAAGACGGGGAAAGACCCATTAACACCAGCATTTTATAGACCAATGTCTCTACTTAACTCAGACTATAAGATAGTAGCAAAATTATTAGCAAACAGATTGGCCGATTGTGTACCAAAAATAGTAAAACAAGATCAAACTGGATTTATTAAGAAAAGATGAACAACAGATAATGTCTGTAAACTTATTAATCTAATTCATGCAGTTCAAAGAAATAAGAAACCAACAGAGGCTGTTGCTTTAGATGCAGAAAAAGCCTTTGACAGAGTAGAGTGGAACTACTTATTTAAAGTATTACAGAGTTCAATCTACCAGAAAAATACATAAATTGGATAAAGCATTGTATAATGGACTGTTGGCAAAGGTAGCAGTAAATGGATATGTATCAAATCAATTTAAATTAAGTAGGTCAACTTGACAGGGATGTCCATTATCCCCCCTCATTGTTCGCCTTAGCAATAGAACCTCAGAACTGATAAGAATAGAAAATAAAATAAAAGGGATAAAAATAAAGGAGAAAGAGTATAAAATCAGCTTATTTGCAGATGACATCATAGTACACCTAACAGAACCAGAGGTATCAATAAAAGAATTACATAAGAAATTGAAGGAATATGGAGAAATATCGGGGTATAAGATCATGAGATCAAGAGATGCCAATGAGTAACGTGGATTATACATAATTTAAAAAAGAATCACCATTTAAATGGCAAGCACAAGCAATCCAATACCTAGGGATCAGGTTAGATAATAACTTAGGCCACTTGTACAAACTAAATTATCAGCCACTAATAAAGAAATTGCAGGAAAACTTAGAATATTGGAGAGAATTACCGCTAACATTGATAGGGAGGGTCTTCTTTGGCTTGGCTTCGCGGACGAAGATTTATGGAGGGGGTAAAAAGTCCACGTCAGCTGCAGGCTCGTTTGTGGCTGACCAGTCCGATGCGGGACAGGCAGACATGATTGCAGCGGTTGCAAGGGAAAATTGGTTGGTTGGGGTTGGGTGTTGGGTTTTTCCTCCTTTGCCTTTTGTCAGTGAGGTGGGCTCTGCGGTCTTCTTCAAAGGAGGCTGCTGCCCGCCAAACTGTGAGGCGCCAAGATGCACGGTTTGAGGCGTTATCAGCCCACTGGCGGTGGTCAATGTGGCAGGCACCAAGAGATTTCTTTAGGCAGTCCTTGTACCTTTTCTTTGGTGCACCTCTGTCACGGTGGCCAGTGGAGAGCTCGCCATATAATACGATCTTGGGAAGGCGATGGTCCTCCATTCTGGAGACGTGACCCATCCAGCGCAGCTGGATCTTCAGCAGCGTGGACTCGATGCTGTCGACCTCTGCCATCTCGAGTACCTCGACGTTAGGGGTGTGAGCGCTCCAATGGATGTTGAGGATGGAGCGGAGACAACGCTGGTGGAAGCGTTCTAGGAGCCGTAGGTGGTGCCGGTAGAGGACCCATGATTCGGAGCCGAACAGGAGTGTGGGTATGACAACGGCTCTGTATACGCTTATCTTTGTGAGGTTTTTCAGTTGGTTGTTTTTCCAGACTCTTTTGTGTAGTCTTCCAAAGGCGCTATTTGCCTTGGCGAGTCTGTTGTCTATCTCATTGTCGATCCTTGCATCTGATGAAATGGTGCAGCCGAGATAGGTAAACTGGTTGACCGTTTTGAGTTTTGTGTGCCCGATGGAGATGTGGGGGGGCTGGTAGTCATGGTGGGGAGCTGGCTGATGGAGGACCTCAGTTTTCTTCAGGCTGACTTCCAGGCCAAACATTTTGGCAGTTTCCGCAAAGCAGGACGTCAAGCGCTGAAGAGCTGGCTCTGAATGGGCAACTAAAGCGGCATCATCTGCAAAGAGTAGTTCACGGACAAGTTTCTCTTGTGTCTTGGTGTGAGCTTGCAGGCGCCTCAGATTGAAGAGACTGCCATCCGTGCGGTACCGGATGTAAACAGCGTCTTCATTGTTGGGGTCTTTCATGGCTTGGTTCAGCATCATGCTGAAGAAGATTGAAAAGAGGGTTGGTGCGAGAACACAGCCTTGCTTCACGCCATTGTTAATGGAGAAGGGTTCAGAGAGCTCATTGCTGTATCTGACCCGACCTTGTTGGTTTTCGTGCAGTTGGATAATCATGTTGAGGAACTTTGGGGGACATCCGATGCGCTCTAGTATTTGCCAAAGCCCTTTCCTGCTCACGGTGTCGAAGGCTTTGGTGAGGTCAACAAAGGTGATGTAGAGTCCTTTGTTTTGTTCTCTACACTTTTCTTGGAGCTGTCTGAGAGCAAAGACCATGTCAGTGGTTCCTCTGTTAGCGCGAAAGCCGCACTGTGATTCTGGGAGAATATTCTCAGCGACACTAGGTATTATTCTATTTAGTAGAATCCTAGCGAAGATTTTGCCTGCAATGGAGAGCAACGTGATTCCCCTGTAGTTTGAGCAGTCTGATTTCTCGCCTTTGTTTTTGTACAGGGTGATGATGGTGGCATCACGAAGATCCTGAGGCAGTTTACCTTGGTCCCAACAAAGATAGGGAGGGTAAACTGCATTAAAATGAACGTGTTCCCAAGGATGCAATACTTATTTCAAATGTTACCAATTCCCTTAACAGAATTTTTTTTAAAATGAACTAAAGAGAATAATAAGGAAATTTTTGTGGAAAGGGAGGAAACCGAGGGTAGCGTTAGATAAATTAACCGAGAGGTATAACCAAGCTGGTTTGCAGTTTCTAAATTTTAGAAATTATTATAGAGCAACACAATTAAGGTATTTATCAGATTTTTACCAGACAAGGGAAAAACCAGACTGGACTAAGATAGAACTAGATAAAATAGGGGAGAAGGGAACATATACTTTATAAGTGGGATGAAAAGTTGGTGCAATATAAAAGCTCACCAGTATTCCATCATTTACTTAATACATGGAAGAAGATCCACTTAGAAAGGAAAAAAACCAATTACCAAATACCAAAATTATTATTGGCGCAAAATCCACTAATCCCTTTTACAATAGATAATCTTTCCTTTAGAGAATGGGAGAGAAAAGGAATCAAAAGAATAGAAAATTGTTTTTTGGGAATTAATTTATTAACATTTGAACAGTTGAAGTACAAATATGGAATAACTCAAGATACAATGTTTGCATATCATCATTTGAAAGTTTATTTAAAGGATAAATTGGGAAACAGATTGAGGTTACCTGAAGGAAGCAGCTTTGAATATGTGATTACAGACACAATGAAAATTAAAAGATTTATAACGAACATGTACATTAAGCTGCAAGAGAAGGAAAATGATGAAATAAACTATAAACCTAAACAGAAGTGGGAAAAGGATTTAAACATAAAGATAAAAAAATGAAATATGGGAAAAGTTGTGCCCTGGAACTATGAAGAATACAATAAACACAAGGTTACGCATGATACAGTATAATTGGGTACACAGGGTACATATCACTCCTCAAAAATTAAAAGAATGGGATTCAACATTATTGGATAGATGTTTTTGCTGTAAAAAGGAAATGGGGACAACATTACATGCAACTTGGGCATGTACAAAAGTGAATACGTTTTGGGAAGAACTAAATCAGATAATAAATAAAATTACAAAAAATAACATACCAAAAAATCCAGAGATCTTTTAAGTAACATAAGAAGTAAAGAATTAGGCCTCAAACTGGGTAAAGTGCAAAAACAAAATCATTATGATAGCCTTAGCAGTAGCAAAAAAATGTATAATGTCAACTTGGAAAATGAAGCATGAGAATACCGCAATGGTACATGGAAATGAATAAATGTATTCCATTGGAAAAAATAACATATAATTTAAAAAATAAAGTCACATTGTTTGAACAAATTTGGGAACCATATATGGAACATAACAGAGAGATCTTGCCTAAGACCTCCATCCCCTAAAATGATAAGAAGACAAAACGACTAGATTCAGTGTGTGACAAATAGATGATGGATTTTTCTTGTTTATTTTCCTTTGTGTGAAGATATTGTTTTATGTTTTTATTGTATTGTAAATTTAGAATATTTATGGGTTTTGGAGGAGATTGGAAGAGGGGAGGGAGGGAAAGGGGGAAAAAAGGGGAGAAAATGCCACTGTGTAAATTTAATGAGAAACATTTGTACATATTTTGGTTGATATGGTTCACAGTGTGAAAAATAAAAATAAAAAAATTTAAAAAAGTAATCCCTATGCCATAGGCAACTATGATTAGTAAAGGATTACTTAAGGTGGTAAGTGAGTGGAAAGAAAAAGTTTGAAAATCACTGCTTAAGATCATAATCATACACTGCAAGCTCCATTGCCCATTATTGAATTCTTGCAGCCGCTAGCGCACTAATGCCTTTCTTGGGGCCTAAGATCAAGCTCGGTGGTTTATTGTCTGTCACTAATGTAGGTATGGTGAGATCACTTGAGACCAAATATTATGGCCAGTCCTTCCTTCTCTAGTTGTGCATAGCTTCGTTCACAGGCCGTCAAAGAACGGGAAGCATACGCAACTGGTTGTTCTCCCTTTTCTGTGACTTGTGACAATACTAAACCAACAGGCGAAGCATCAACAGCAAGGGTAAATTCATTGCCTGGGTCGTAGTGAATGAGAACATTGTCCCTTGAGGTCAGCAGTTTCTTCAAACGATTGAAAGCTTTGTTAGTTTCAGCATTTCAATACCATTTCTAGTCTTTTTTCAGCAACTTGTTGAGTGGGTTGAACAGTGTTGACATGTTGGGGATGTGCTTTCGATGATGGTTAACCAAACTCAGAATGATTGCAGCTTAGCTCAATTTGATGGGTAAGGTGCAGTGCCAACAGCTTAAGTGCCAGCTGCATCCATCCTGACTCTCAAATATATTACTGAGGGTACCATAAAATAGATACTGTCTTGATGCAGTTGTTCTAACAAAGTCAGGAGCTTTTCCAAGTTTGTGAGATGCTCTGCATCGTCACAACCCGTAATGATGATGTCATTTAGATAACAGCCAACATTCAGTCTTTGCTATAATTTGTCTGTAAATGCTTGAAACATCGCTGGGGCTGATGATATTCCATACGGCATCCTGATATAAGTGAACAACCCCAGGTGAGCGTTGATAGCAACATACTTCCTCGATTCAGGATCCAATTCAACTTTTTTAAAAATTTTTTTTATTTTTCACACTATGAACCATACTGACCAAAATACACACAAACATTTCCCTCTTGAATATACACAGTGTCATTTTCTCCCCTTTTCCCCCCTCCCTTCCCTCCCCCATTCACCCACCCCTCCCCACCCACTCAACGTTCAACATATATGATACATTAAACCCATTAAACAATGTCATCACACAATAAAAATAAACAAGAAATTTGTGTCATCTACTTTTACATACTGGGTCAGTTCATTTCGTCTTCTTCTTCTGTCATTTTAGGTGGATCCAATTCAACTTGTTGATATGCTTGTGATAAGTCTTGTTTCGTGAATTTTTTTTACATTATTCAGATCTTGAAATAATTCATCCACTCTTGGAATTAGATGTCTGGGGACTTGCAGGGTTGACTTAATTGTTACCATATAGTCACAACAAATTCAAATTTCGCCACTGGGTTTTCTGACTGGTACAATTGGAGCTGCCCAGTCACTGTACTGAAGTTTCTCTATTATTCTTTCACTTTCTAATCTGTTGAGTTCAATCTCAATTTTTTTTATATAGCAAAAGGTACCAACCTTGGCTTAAATAACTTGTTTTGGCTTCTGGTTTCAATTGCAATTTGACCTGGACTCGCTGAATTTTTCCCAGATTCTTCCCAAACTCTGTCTGGTACTTCTGAAGCACCTGTTTCAGTGTTGATTTTTTTAATCATCAAAGTTTGTACATTCTTCACCGCACTAATCAATCCCTTCCAAACAAGGCGGGTCCTTTTGTATCTACTATGTAGAGAGGTAGTCCGTCCTTTGTCTGTCCATTATACTTGATGTCCATTTCACATTTCCCTAGCATTTTGACTTTCTCTCCTGTTACTATCTTTAACACTAAGTCAGACTGTTTCATTTTAAGTTTGGGCACTAGTTAGTCTTTCAGATCTTTCAGCATTAATGACACAGCAGCTCCCGTGTCGAGTTCCATTGGTTCGTTGTTAACTTTAATGCAAACAAGAATTTCTAACCACCGATCAAGTATACTACAGATGTACATTAATGCTAAGGCCCTGTCATCCTTGGAGTCTCACTTCTGGCTCACTACTAGAACTTCTATCCTTTCCCATGATGTTTTTAACTTTGGAAAAAAATTTTAAACTTACATTTCTGGTTTTTCATCCTCCTGTGACCCTCTTTCTCTCTCTTTTCTTTCTGTCTTGGACACTTTGACTTGATGTGTCCAATAATGTCACACAACTAACACTTAGCCTTTTTGTATTAACATTTATCAATGCCGTGGATATTTCTCCCATAGCAGAAACATTCTTGTTGGTCCATTCTTTTCACTGCATGCTCAGCACGTATAACATTGATGTGACGATTGGCTATTTCAAAACTCAATGCTATCTCATAGGCAGACTTAATGTTCAAATTTTTTGTGATCAACAATTGTTGTTGGTCAGCCAAACCGATTACCAACATGTCTCTCAAGGCCTCGTCCAAAGTTTCCAAAACTACATGTCTCTGACAAATTATGCATTTAGGCCAAATATTGGCTCACTGTTTTGCCACCCTTTTGCTTTCTGCTATAGAATTTGTCTCTTTCCATGATCTCTATTGGCTTTGGGAACAGATGGTCTCTGACAAGATCACATACTGTATATTTTAGTGTCTAAGTCGATCCCCATTTTTCAGCCTAATTTTAAGGGTTTTATGGTATATCCGGCATATAAGTTGATCTGCATTTTTCAGGCTGTCCAGGTCTCCCAGGAACAACCCAAAATTTTTTAAAACACTCCAATCACAAGTAATAAAACTGTAAATTAAGTAAATTAAAAAATCCTCAGCCTACTAGACAGCAACGGCGACGGCCCATGCAGCTGGAGCAGCGACATCGTGCTCCAGGCTGGAGCAGAAACCTCAGCCTACCAGGCATCAGAGACAACAGCTCATGGAGCTGGAGTGCCAATATTGTGCACCTGGCAGGAGCAGGAACCTCAGCCTACCAGCACCAGCTGCAACGGCGACCTCAGGGGCCCAGGTAGGAGCGGTTATGGCAGTGCCTAGCGGTGGAAAGGTGTCGGGGATCGGCGGTACCGGTGGTGAGGAGATGCTTCCAGTGTCGATCTATATGCTGAATTAATGTCAATCTGGTTTTATTGGTGAATTTAAGGTCTCAGAAGTATATCTGGCATATCAGTCGACCCCTCCTTTGAGAAATTTTTTAGTGTTTCATGACTCGACTTATAGGCTGAAATATACAGAAACTCTTTATATGACGTGGTTTTATTGGTGCCAATAGGGTCTTGATTGGACCATATGTTCTGCTCCCTACCTCGTTCAAAACAACGCCTTTTTTTTAATTGCAAGTCTCTGTATCTCTCACGTCATGGGCAAAGCAGTACATAACAAACCTAGCTACATAATCATACTAGTCTTCAGTTTCTCTCTACATTCCCCAAAATGTCCTTCTGCCATTTTCACTACAATACAAAGTAAATCCACTGTCCAAGTACTGTTTATTCTCAATCTTTCGTTGTCTTCGTCACAATTTTTTTTACTGCTGATGAACACGCACTTTCATCCCGTTGCTGCTTTCACCACAAAAATTCTCACCTCCAACACCCTCTTTACTCGAAATCCCATAGATTCTGTTGTCCAGAGTGTAGAATTTTTTGTTTTTATCCTCGTTGCCAATTCTGTCATGTATTTACCCTAAAGAGTAATCTCACACGATAGGAACTATGATCATTCTTTATTATGTTCAAGATGGCATCTAACTGAACACGCATATTGAATGTAACTTATTACATGACGTCACGCAGTCAAGAGCCTTCCTATAACACTCAAGATGAGAAAAAAACTAGAGGATTGTTAACACCACGGGTATCAGTCGTCACTCATCAAGGACATCTACAAGAGGCGATGTCTTAAAAAAGCAGCTTCTATCCTTAGGGACCCCCACCACCCAGGCCATGCTCTCCTCATTCTGTTGACATCAGGAGCCTGAAGACGAGCACTCAGTGGCACAAGACCAGCTTCTTCCCCTCTGCCGTCAGATTCCTGAATGAACAATGAACCGCCTGCTTTTCTTTGACTATTTTCATTTATTTTGTGTGGTTTTTTATATAAATATTGGCAGTGTGATGCTGCCATAAAGCAATGATTTTCGTGACATGTTCGTGACAATAAATTCAGATTCTGATTCTACTCTATTTCCCTTCCCCCAGACTAATGATGTCTTGAAACTGGTTTAACAGGCAATTTCATCATCAAATTCAATTGAAACAAATTTGAGAAATGCATACATTAACAGAAGTTTTTAGCTCACCTTATTATGGATGAATTACCACCTCATTTTGTTTTATTTGCTAATCTGAAGGATCCACAATATGAAAGCGACAGCAAAGTAGATCAGTACACCGTTTAAAAGCTCACTCACATCTCACACAACAAAGCATTGCAGTTTCATTTTTTTCCTCTGCTCTGGCAGTAGATTATAAGTACTTGTTAATCTCATCAGATCTGAAAGTGAGCTGGAGGAGGTTTCAAAATGTCTAGCAGAAAATCACTGAAAACAATTTCAGGTTTGTCCATGAATGTACTCCAGGAGTTGCAAGTTTCACAGTGAATTGGGAGTTGAACAGCCTTTACACCCACAGTCAGGGTCACAAACCCTTGCAGTTCAATGGTGCACAGGTCAGAGCCAATGTTTTTCCTTCACATGCACTTCCTTCCATACTAATTCTTCTCTCTCTATTAACAGATCCTATTTCCTGAGCCTTCCTTTGTATTTTGATGTACATTTGGTGAAGCCTGCATTTCCTCTGAGAAACAATTTTGATTAATTAATTTTTTGAATTTATGAACAAATGTGATAAGTCTGGCATCAATCTTTGTACTTGCAAAACAGCAGAAGGATTTTATCAAGCTATATTATAATTTGAAATCAGAATATCTCGGGATTCACCTCCACCTCAGAATTAGATAAAAGTTTCCTAGTTCATTCTCTCTTCTCTGAAAGTACTCTTTCAGTTCTGGTATCATGCTCATAAAGGTTTTTTTTTTACCTTTCTCTTGTACTTCTGAATCATTTTGTTGTTAGGAGGCCAGAATGTATTTTTTCAATCTGATCCAATAACATTTCTACATTAGGTGAGCAGACGTACTTTGCTTTGAAATTTGAAGGTGGTGATTTGTTTACTTTTAATGATTTGTGAGTTTGATGCCTCTACTCAGTTGAGAAATATTTCCCTTGTAGGTTTGTCTGTCTGGATGTGGTCTTAATCCTGTGCAATGTAAAGAAGAGGTGGTCAATCAATCTTGAAATTGACAGAAGTAATACAGATGGAAGGAATATTTTTCAGTAGAATGAATGGCCTCCTACTTGAATCATTGTGCATGATCATTCAAGAAGCACATGCAGGATCTAATATTTTTATTGTACAACCCAATTTTTTTTTATTGTACAACCTCTGTGTCTTTAACAGAGATAGAAGCAAGCAGGTCAAATGCCAGCTGTTATGCTGAGATGCTTATGGACAGTTCTCTGTGTTTTAGAACCCATCAGCTAATCCACTTACATTGTATGGCGACATTCATGCATCAAGATATTTAGTAACATATAATAAATGAGTGGGAAATGGTGAAAAGGAGAATGGATTTGATTAAAGGCTTCTCTTTTATGTTGCCAGTCACTATCATTCTTCTCTTATCCTCCAGAACTAACACCCCAACAATGAGATGCTGAGTGATTTATTGCCACATGCTCCATGAATGTAAACCAATACACTGTGCTAGAGGAATTCAGCAGGCAACACAGCATCTATAGGAAGTAAATGAAGGTATAAGGTGTCTTGACAAAAAGGGCTCAGTTTGAAATGTTGGTTACCCTTTAGTTCCAAAGATACTGCATGACCTGTTGAGTTTCTCCAGCACTTTTGTTTATTGCCCTGTAATCACAGTGTCTGCAGATTTTCTTGTTTAATTCCATTGATATACTCTTTACATGGACAAACACCTTTGATGTTAATGCTTGCAAAGAGTTCCTCTAATCTCTCTGCAAACTTGTGCAGTGCAGCTGTGGCATTCCTTTGCAACTGCTACCCCAACATCATCTCATTTTTTGATTCTCCCCAAAGTGAGGTCTCTGTGACTGGATGAACAGTTTTGATCCCAATTTTTTTCTGCCTTCAACACTTTATGCACTTGCGGGTTTCATGGTGTAAAGAGTGATGCTCTGGATTTTTTTAAAATTCATGGACTTTGTTGAGGTCACTCATGAGAGGCTGGTTTTAAAGGTTTGTGAAAAGTCTGTGATGCTGTGATTGTAAAACCACACAGAAATGCTGGAGGAACGCAGCCGGTTTCGCAGCGTCCATAGGAGATAAAGATATATTGCCGACGTTTCAGGCCTGAGTCCTTCAAGGAATAAGCAAAAAACAATAAATCTCAGAAGAGTGCTAGCTGGGGGAGGAGTCCAGACCAACAAAAGGTGTTAATTGGATAAGAGAGGTAAGAATTGATTTTGTCTCTGTGAAAGGAGACAGAGGGAAAATGGAGAGAGACAGAGCTGGGGGAAGGCGATTGCAGAAGAATTGGTGGGAGTGGGGTGGTTAACGAAAGACAGAAGTTTATGTTAAAGCCAACCGGTTGAAGGGCACCCAGATGTAAGATGAGGTGTTCGTCCAATTTGTGGGTGGTCTCAGTCTGGCAGTGTATGAGACCATGGACAGATGTGTCAACAAGGGAATAGTAGGGAAAATTGAATTGAAATGGATGGCCACTAGGAGATCCACACTATTGCAGTGGACAGAGCAGAGGTGCTCAACAAAGTGATCTTCCAGTCTGTGCCCAGACTGTTTAAACCAAGGCAAGCTGGCAAGTCTGTGACCATTGATGTGCAGCAGGGATCAATGTGGGAGCCCTCACTGTTTCCCATATAAATTTATGATTAGTAAGTTTGCAGATGACAGAAAAATTGGTGGTGCTGTTGATAATGGGGAGGATAATCTTAGGTTACAGACCACCTGGTAAAAAGGGCAGGGCAGTTATTATTTATACTTATTTTCCAGGTATTCCTGCATATATGCAACAGACGGCGGGTGCTGGAATCTGGAGTTAAAAAACAATCTGCTGAAGGAATTCCCTCTGATGCTCAACCTGCTGAGTTCCTGCAACAGATTGTTTCCTTAATCCTGCAAGCAGCTGTGCAGTGCTTAATTTTCTGAAGAGCTGTAAATGTACAAGACATTTGTTTGAACAGCAGTGAACATCTAACTGTGGGGAATAAGAAAGCCATGCTGTCACCTATTTCTTCATGTTGTCTCACAACTGATGATTTTTTTGGGTTTAGACACAAGTCTCGAAGAACTTCAACAATGGTGTCCTCGGATTGAATGGTTGTCCTCCAGCCTTGATTCAAATTGGCCACCTTTCCTAACTGCCCCATTGGTCAAATACCGTCAAAGGCTATTCTTCACAACTCACTTCAGGAATTCAGCATTGTACATCTTGTAACCAAAGTTGTAAATGTAATCTAGAACCATATGGTCCTTGTGAAACTAACAGAGCATTATTGAACACATTAGAGATTCGATAGCAGTGGATACACCTTCCATCACTTTACTGATAATTGTCAGTCAACTGCTTGGACGGTAATTAGCCATGTGTGTCTGGCTTTTTATGGAAGGGAGTGCTTTTGCAATTGCAATGTTCTTCTTTGGATGATCTTGTTGTCTCTGCATTTCAACAAATGGCTGATTTTTGAATGGAAGTATTTGAAGCTGCAGCTGGGACGGTGTATTGCCCTTTACCCTTTGTTGAACCCACGTTTTCAGCCATTTCTTGAGGTTATGTATATTGTCAACTGAACTGGCTGAAGACAGACTTCTGTGGTTGGAGCAATTTTGGAGGAAGCAGAGGTAGATCATTACTTTAGTACTTCTTACTGAAGATGGTCAAATTCATTGCAACCTCCTCTTGGCACTGTGCCTTGCCATGATGGATGTTCCTGGAGTTTCCACGTTCCTTCAAGCTGTTCATTTTAAAAAATTGTCTGGCTGGAGCTCCAACTTGGTCCACAGGCTCTGAGATTGCCAAGGACTACCTATTGCTGAACATATAAATAATCTTTTGATGGAACTGTTACAGGTTGGAAACACTCTTGTTTTTAGTATATCTGTTGCTGTCTCTTGCATTCCCAACTAAGCTTTGAATTGGGCCTTGAGGTTACAGATTCTGGTTGAATACAATTTTACTATTGTTGATGTGACAGAGCAGGATATCAGCACAAGATCCATGTGGATGCTTTTGCTAATGCGATGAGTCAATAAGCCCTTGGCACGTACAACCCAATGAAACAGTGTCCTCCAGTCCTTGGTGAAAAACTATAGACACACAACCAAGCATAACACAAATACAGACAAACAATATATGACAAGTATTCGTATACAAATAAATAAATTTTGATACTTCAATATGAGAGTCTCAGATGGTTAGTGTGAGTAGTTTGTTTGGTTGTTCCAGCTTTCTCACTGCCTGTATTGAATCTTCATTGGCTGATGATATCTCGTCAACTTCTTCCCCTCATCAGGGATTTGGATATCCCTGCAATCCCTCATAGCCTACACCATGAATTGTAGCCTGTATGAAGTCCCTTTTGATCATTTTGACATTTTTGCAAAACAGACAATGTAAAGCCAGTTTGCAATGTGACTGAATAATGGTGAAATCAAAATGACTGTGGCCTTATCATGTTAAGCAGAATTGGTTATGATCCAAAAATAAAATGTTAAGAGAGTGGCTTGGTTAATGTGGCATTCACAATGCGTTGAAACGTGTGAGCAAAAAAAAAATATTTTACTACTTTTTTCTCTAGTTATTTTAAAATTCCTAATTTATTCAGCTTTATTTCCATTATGTTACTTAATAACTAAACTATCAAAATCTGTTAAGATCTCAGAATGAATAGAAATCCATAATAGCTACATCATTAGTCACCAGACCTCAATACCAAATTAGTTTGTTGTGAGCGTGTTGATAAATAAACATTGTTCTTCCTGAATTGATTTTAACTTTACTGGGCAGACACTGTTCAAACGCTGGTTAGATCGTTACCTGATTACACTTGACACTGAATTCTAATGTAAGATTGAGTATGCCAAAAAGTTTTCAAAACATCACGTCTCAGATCCATTCTGGTTAATTATTAGTCATTAATCTATTCCAAATGTTCAATGTCTCCACTGGTATTCATTATTAATACTGATAGCAAGACGGTGGTTATAATCCTAGATTAGTATCGAAAAGCATGGACAATTAATCTGGAGACTTGAGTTTAAATGTCATAACGACATGAAAAATTAAAAAATTAATTTAAAATAATTTAAAACTAAAATCTTATTTCATTAATGATGAGCACGAAACTTTTGTTGTAAAAATCCATCGAGATCCCAATAGAAACCAAAGTTCAAAGATCAGATTCATTGTCAGTGTACATACATGACATCACATACAACCCTGCAATTCTTTTCCCTGCGGGCCAGGCAGAATTTCTACTTATTGGCAGTGCAAAAAAATGTCATTCTTCTGTGGTTTGGCTAATATCTAATGCTCTAAAAAATCAGAACAATCACCCCCATTCATGGGGGTAAATAGGGATGAATAATAAATACTGGCTTTGCCAATATCACCGCATTACGTGAATGAAAGAAAGTAGAAAAGAGTAGTCTAGTACCAATGCACCTGAAAATGTACTGCCACAATTCCATAATACAAGCGAGGCAACAGAATAATTAGAATGCCACAAGAATTATAGGCTAATCAACATTTCTGGCCTGGGCCCTTCGTCAAGTATGATACTTTACAAAGGCCCCAGGCCCAAAAGCTAGGTTACCTTTTACTTCCTATGAATGCAGCATGACATGCTGAGTTTCTCCAGCATGTTTGAGTATTGCACTTGACCCCAACATCTCCAGACTTTCTCTTTTTAACACTTAGAAAACTGGATCTTTAAACTAAAGTCCAATGATGTAAAATTCTCCAATCATGGTAATATACATAGCACAATTTTGATGAAGTTTTGCCTATCCTCATACATCCACTACTGCTCTCTGTCCAAACTAAATCCCTCTTGCTTGTCTTCTGCTCACTATATTTTATCATTGACCAGGAGAGCCACAAGGAAGGAAAACAATGATTCATGCTCAGTGACTCGGGTGAATGTAAAGACGAAACAAAATTTACTCTGCGTGTCTTGGTAATTAGAGGCATGTTACATGGTGCTACACAGTCAAAGCACTATTGGATGTTCCATTTGCAGGTTTTAAAATGGTACTCTCATCCTCTTCAAGATATAGCTTGTGTTCCACATTTCTTCTCACTTACTGGGAATATTTAGCCAGAACTTGCACAACAGTAACTTTTCAATCGACAAGTTTGAAAAATTGTATGGAGTTTTTTTTTGAGAACAAACGTTTGGGGTCATCATTTGAAAGTAAATTTACAAAATGGGAGTTGTACTTTTGTGGTCAAGCAATGACCAGCAAAACAAATTCAGGTAGATGTGGCATATTTCAGAGTTGATGGTTATATTTTTCTATTCATTTCTCTTCAATAGAAGTATATTTGGTTGATCCTTCTTTGGCTTGGCTTCGCGGACGAAGATTTATGGAGGGGGTAAAAAGTCCACGTCAGCTGCAGGCTCGTTTGTGGCTGACCAGTCCGATGCGGGACAGGCAGACACGATTGCAGCGGTTGCAAGGGAAAATTGGTTGGTTGGGGTTGGGTGTTGGGTTTTTCCTCCTTTGCCTTTTGTCAGTGAGGTGGGCTCTGCGGTCTTCTTCAAAGGAGGCTGCTGCCCGCCAAACTGTGAGGCGCCAAGATGCACGGTTTGAGGCGTTATCAGCCCACTGGCGGTGGTCAATGTGGCAGGCACCAAGAGATTTCTTTAGGCAGTCCTTGTACCTTTTCTTTGGTGCACCTCTGTCACGGTGGCCAGTGGAGAGCTCGCCATATAATACGATCTTGGGAAGGCGATGGTCCTCCATTCTGGAGACGTGACCCATCCAGCGCAGCTGGATCTTCAGCAGCGTGGACTCGATGCTGTCGACCTCTGCCATCTCGAGTACCTCGACGTTAGGGGTGTGAGCGCTCCAATGGATGTTGAGGATGGAGCGGAGACAACGCTGGTGGAAGCGTTCTAGGAGCCGTAGGTGGTGCCGGTAGAGGACCCATGATTCGGAGCCGAACAGGAGTGTGGGTATGACAACGGCTCTGTATACGCTTATCTTTGTGAGGTTTTTCAGTTGGTTGTTTTTCCAGACTCTTTTGTGTAGTCTTCCAAAGGCGCTATTTGCCTTGGCGAGTCTGTTGTCTATCTCATTGTCGATCCTTGCATCTGATGAAATGGTGCAGCCGAGATAGGTAAACTGGTTGACCGTTTTGAGTTTTGTGTGCCCGATGGAGATGTGGGGGGGCTGGTAGTCATGGTGGGGAGCTGGCTGATGGAGGACCTCAGTTTTCTTCAGGCTGACTTCCAGGCCAAACATTTTGGCAGTTTCCGCAAAGCAGGACGTCAAGCGCTGAAGAGCTGGCTCTGAATGGGCAACTAAAGCATAAATTAGCAGATTTTATTTTGAAGCTTAAATATGAGCCCAAACCTTTTGAAGATATTCTTACAGATAGTCCAGTTTCAGAATAAGATTTTTAAAGGAAACATAGATGTAATTATATGAACTTCATAATTCATATTTGTCTCTTAAATAAGAAACTGTCAAGCAGAAGTGAACAACTTAGCAGTTTCCTCAATGAAAAGCTGGCTATCCACTACAGTGTCATTATTCTGCCTTATTTCACATCCATCAAGTCACCTTTATTTAGCATTCATGCCACGCTGCACAGTAAAGGCGAGATAGTGTTTCTCCAGGACCACGGAGCATATTTGGATAAATATGTTAGAAAAGAAGTTAAACACATCAAAATATTAAGACATATGCAATAACAGTCCATGTTACACTATCCACAAATGTTCAGGGGGCTGATGGCTTGGGGGAAAACACTCGTTACCCAATCTGGATATAGAGGCCCAAGTGCTGTGGTACCTCCTACAGGTGGCAGAAGGGAGAACAGTTTACATGAGGGGTGTGGGGAGTCCTTCAAAATTTTTATTGAAAATTAATGGTGCATCAGGGCTGTTGTATTCAAATTTCATGGATATAAAAAAAGGTCAAATGGTCCCACTTGGAAATTAAAAATTCTCTAATTCTCAAATCTAATGCCATTAACTAAAACATACATGTTTATCAAAGTCTGGCCCAGTTACTCTGTCCTGGAGAAGCATTGGAGGAACATGCTGTGGTATGTGAACTTATGAAATACTAACTGGAGGAAGTTTTCTCTGCCAATCCAGTGATCATAAGGAAGCACAATAGCTTGATTGGTGAAGTTACTGCCTCTGTTCCAGTGGGACTGGTTCATTCCCAACCTGAGACTCAATACTCCACTGTGTAATTAGATCCTAAATTTCCTCACCTTCAGACCACAATCAATGAGGATTGGTAAGAACCAATCTCTGTCAGTATTAGAGCACTACAGGGCTGTGTTCTTAGGCCCCTGCTCGACTCGCTGTACACCTATGTCTGTGTGGCTCGGTACGATAAAAACACCATCTACAAATTCACTGACGATACCACAGTAGTGGGTTGTATAAAAAGGGGCGATGCATCAGCACACAGGAGAGAGACTGAAAACATGGCCTAATGGTGCACCAACAACAACTTCACACTCAATGTCACCAAAACCAAGGAGTTGATTGTTGACTTCAGGAAAGGAGAACCAGAAGTGTACGATCCAGTGATCATTGGGGGATCTGAGATGGAGAGGGTGAGGAATTTAAGTACTTGGGAGTCACTATCTCAAAGTATCTTTTGTGGACCCAACACACTAAAGGCATCATGAAGAAACACGTCAGTGCCTCTACTTCCTCAGGAGTTTTCAGAGGTTTGATATGACTTTGGAAACCCTAGCAAATTTCTACAGATGTGTGGTGGAAAATGTGCTGCATCACGATCTGGTATTGGGATGAAAAGGTTAAAACCTTGTATTTATGATTTGTGGTTGTTTTGTGACTATCTCTTTAAGGATAAATTGTTTTTGTGGAGTTACCAGAGTTACTATGACATCATATGTCGTGATATCCGAGCATACGAGGAGCTCATTGTCATTCTTGGAATAACCATGGAAGGAGAGTAAGCTCACTCGAGAAACTTTTCTTTGAATTCATCATTATTAATCATTTATTATCGTTTTAATTTGTTTATATTTGTTTGAAATTGAGTATCGTTATAATTTACAATATGCTTTGTTTTACTCATCGTTATGCAGTGCAAAGCTATGAAAATTTTTATTTGCCTTTATCAACGAAAAGTTAAAGCTATTTACAGCTGCAATTGTGAAGTTTGATTTATTTGGATGAATAAGATGCAATTTGGAATATCGAAGTTTATGTTTCTTGGAAGATGACATGTTTTGAGATTGGGAAATATTAGAAGCTAGGAAGTGTTGTCTAGAGGGGACACCAATACCTCTGATCATAAAGCACTGCGAAAAGTAGTGGACACAGACCAGGACATCACAGATAAAATTCTCGTCTCCATCGAGAACATCTATAGAGAACGCTGCCATCAGAGTGCAGCAGCAATCATCAAGGATCCACACCACCCAGCACATGCCCTTTTCTTGCTTTCAGGAATCAGGAAAGAGGTCTAGGTGCCACAAGATTCACAACACCAAGTTCAGGAATTGCTGCTCCCCCTCCACCATCAGACTCCTCAATAACAAACTCAATCAGGGACACATTTAAGGACTCTTACATTTGCACTTTATTGATTTTTCTCTCTCTGTATTGCTCAGTCCATTTGTTTATATTTCTTTATTTGTTTACATGTGTATGTTGAGTACAGTTTTTTTGCACTACCAAAAAGGGGTAATTCTGCCTTGTCTGCAGGAAAAAGAATCTCAAGGTTGTATGTGATGTCATGTACATACTCTTAACAATAAATCTGGATTCTGATTGCATGGGTATCTTCTGAGTGCTCGGGTTTCTTCTCACATCCCAAACATGGACAGGTTGGTAGATTAATTGACTACTGAAAGTTGCTCCGAATATGTATGTGGACGTTAAATCTCTAGATAGCTGATGAGACTGAAAAAATAAAAAGAGTTTGGTTTTAAATTAGTTTAAGTGGATGGTTGATAGCTGCCACTAACTTGGTGTTTCTTTGAGAGCATCTTCATCGGAGGACGAGAACATCCAAGATAATAGCTCAGCTCTATCTTCAGTAATTAGGGATGGACAATAACCGCTGGCTTTACCAACAATATTTGTATCTCACAAATAGACTATTACAGTAAAATTCCTGGTATCCAGCATCTACAGGGATTGTTAGATGCTGAATAAGCGAGTTTTACAAGTTGCTTGAGACTCACTCTTACAATGCCTAACTAATGTACCTGCATTAAGAAAAACAGTTTTAAAAAAAACAAAAATACTATACTGTACTTACACTAAACAATTTCCACTTGCGTGATTATATAAACCTTAAAACATTTTACTGTAATGTACATGCTTTGCGAACATGGGAAAGAACGATACGCACACTAAAGTCTTGGAAAATGAGACTGATTTATTGCTCTGACCATCGCGCTTATATGGGCCCCTGGCACTGACATCAGGCCCCCGCATTATCGGAGCACTGGCTTCAGATTGGCCGGATTGTTCCCATCAGAGTTCCCCATCTTCCTGCCATTTGGAGGTCACCTAGGATGACGGCTAGTGTTTATCCCCCCCCCTCCCCCACCCCATATCCATGCAGTCGTCACGTTTGTTGGCCATTTTGTGGCCCGGTCCATGTCTCTGCGTGTGGGCTGCTACATTACTTTATTTTCAGTCATATTATTTGAAAACATTTAACTGTTTCTACAGAGCCATCTGAAAGATAAACAATATCATCATAATTAACCTCCCCTCCCCCAAGTTTACAGATAAAACTTAAAAATATACTAATAGAGATAAAGTCTCTTACTAAGTAGGGATAGGGAGAGACTAGAAGAGAATCACCCCAACAGCGAGCAGCATCTATCACCTCTTCATCCTGGGCTGTTTTATTCAATCACAACTTTCTTCAAACTTGATTCAACCAGTTGCTATAATCAAAGCGTAACCAAGGAACTCCACTGGCTGAATATTTGCTCCCATCTTCACCAAAGATTTATGTGTTACTTTAGAGAACATTTACTTTTACAATTTTAAAACTTTTATTTACATTTTCATTTCTTCTTATTTATTTTAATTCTTTTATTTATTTTCCTTGAGCTTTTACTGGTTGCTTGAGGTTGCCAGTTGCTTGAATTCTGGATAACACAAGTTTTACTGTATATCATAGAAACAGGCCCCTCAGTCCACTATATATATGTGTCAACCATCAAGATCCATCCATACTAATTTATAGCGTGACTTTACAATTCTATTGTTGATATGATCTCTGATTTTTATATTTTTGAATTTAATTAATAGCAGTATGCACAGCTCTAGACAATTCTAAACATTGTCAATACAGTGTACTAAAAAAATCCTCCTCAGCTCTATGTGAATTGGCTCCTTATTCTGCCTTTCCTTAACCCACCAAACCAAATATCCTAAGGTTTCTCCGAGCATTACTCAACCTGCCTTTCTCCTGCTTCCCTGCCATTTCACCATGAATCTACCCCTTCCCTCTGTCTCTCCAGCCAAGAAATGTCTCCAAGGATTTCTCTGTCAATCATCTGGGAAGCCAAACATCACTCATCAATAACCTGTAAAGAGACCAGTCACTTAATCTCCTCTTACTCCTCGAGGCAGCAAATGAAGATGAATAAATCAGAGTAGTAACACCATGGATTCTTTATTGTTGGGTGGAGGAGGAAACGAGTGAGAAGGTTTAGGAGAAAGAAGATGCATTCCAAGATATTGCTGTAATAATAAGTTGTGACAGATGAGAAAAGAGCCCACATGATTTTTTTTAATGGTCAACTGAGATCTGCCAGAGGAAGATGTAGAAAATGATATAATTACGACATCTAGAAGACATTTGGGTAGGGACATGGATAGGAAAGGTTTAGAGGGACATGGAGATCTGCCAAGCTCTACGACTCCAGGAGTCTGCTTCCAGACTTGCCATTGCATGGACTCTCAGGAGCACACAGTACTCATTCAACACTGACAGTCAGTAATATTATATTGAGAGCCCACTATAAAAAGCTCAGACCCCAATTATGCAAAGTTGATCACAGTAGGTATTGTCTCAATGTATGCTCCAACTTCCAGTTCCCTACAGTAGGAGGGGACACTGCAAAGTTGAAAATATCTCCATCTCTGACCTCTCTGAGATTTCAAATCCTGCATTTTCCACGAGATTTCTGGTTCTTTGGCCTTGCATTGTATTGACTGAGTTGTACTCAGACAAATTTATTAAACAAACTTACTCATTATAGTCTACAGTTACTGGAGAATGAGGCTGAGTGGGTGGATGGATCAGCTCATTATTAGAATGCCAGTGATCTTGTAAAGAAATTGCTGAGCCTGCCCCACAGAAAAAGAATCTCAGGGTTGTATGTGATGTCATGGTTGTACTCAGACAGTCAGGATAATTTTAACATTGATTATGACAATACTGGACATTCAAAATAAATATAAACCTTTCACAAAACTCCACTCAAGTGATGTTGAAGCCAGAGCTGTAGATTTTGACAAATTCCATGTCATTTCATATTTGTCTCAAACATTTGATTCTGAAAAAGGGTCAATAATCATACTGCAAATACCTGTGTATAATTTTTCTATACAGAGGGAAATTCCACTGGAATTCTACAGGAATAATTATACTGAGCATATTTAGACTTGGTATATTGGACTAACATAATCTAATTTCTCACTTCCTGCATTTATAGTTTATTATTTGTGTAAACATTTATTTAGTCTGAAGTTTTATTTTTGACTTGTGGCTGGGAAATTAGAGTATTAGGTAACTGTTAAGTTCAACAGTGATGTATGCAAGCACTTTCTTAACCACTATGCAATGAAATTACATGTTATTTTCCCTCTTTTGCTGATAGTTTTTGCTCATATTTTGCTCGTTGTGTAAGTATTGAATGTTTTGCAAGATATTTGCTTCGCTGGGACTTTTATTTGAATGGTTGGTCTTCGTGTGGGTACAAAATTTGATTGGCACTGAGTTTTCTATGTATGGTGTATCATTTTTGTACCTATCCAATAGAAGTTTATGAGTCCTGAAGTATATATATTTAACCCTTGCCAGCAGTATGGACATTTAGACATACATACAGCACAGTAACAGGCCCTTTTGGCCCAGGAGCTTGTTTTGCCCAATTAAACTACAACCCCCAGTACATTTTGAACAGTGGAAAGAAACAGGAGCATCTAGAGGAAACCCATGGAAACACAGGGAGAATGTACAAACTCCTTACAGGCAGTGTGGGATTCGAACCCAAGTTCTGATCGCTGGCACTGTAACAGCGTTCCGCTAACCGCTACGTAAACTGTGCCGCCCTACATTCCACTGCAAGTGCAATTAAGATCAGTCAACTCACCAAGAATCACTATGCAATTCTGAAACAGTCTGGTTGGGCATGAAATATAAAATGAGTGATAGCAAACGCCAGCCATTTTTAAATTGGACTCTTTCTACCCAAAAAGAATTGACCTTCATTCCCCATGACATCATCCATAAACCCGATATTTCAAATTGGTGTGAATAGTGTAATCCTAAATATAAATAAATTGTTATGGAGATCTATAAATCATTTAAATTTATTACTGGTAGTGGAAAATCACTTGTGGTCTACAGGGCTGAGGCTAAAGCAATTTCGTGATAACGGCAGATGTGCAAAAGTTAGAATTGTCATGACAACTTGAGACAATCATTTTTCAATCATTGCCCTTTTGGCCTCAAGTTTGGATTTGGGCCCGATGCAGGATCTGAATTAGCAATATTCTCTACCTTTCTGCTTTCCACAGATGCTGCCTGACCAACTGAGTTCCTCCAGCAGTTCCTCTTTTGCTCCAGATTCATCCATTTCCAGTCTCTTGCAATTTTTCCCAATCCCATCATAGCAACACGTTCCCCACCTCTGATGTCCAAGCCTAACTACCAACCTATCCTAAACCTCTCTCAGTCACAACTTTAGTCACTTCCATTTCCCAGATCTGCAACTTGTATAATCCTCAGCAAGCTCTGCTCCTGCTTTATTGTGAATTTCCTTGGGCAAGATCAAAATGAATATTGCTGTTCGCAGACGCCTCACACCAAAGTTGCAGTGAGCTCCCTGTGCCCCAACCTCCGTATAGTGACAGTTTAACAACCCTTTTGAGGGACTGAAGAATTCTTAGGCCTAGTCATTGTAAAGCACATAACTCAGCGACAAAACACTGCGTTGTCCTGTAATGAAATAAATTGTTTTAATTTCTTACTTTGGTCTAGCTGATTATAGAAAAGGAAAGAATTAAATTTAGCAATTTACAAAGCCACATATTATGAAGCCATACCTAATGCAAAACTATTACAGTGAAGTTTGTCTTGAAGCCGCCTTTCCTTTTTTTCTTGTTGAAGGTTGTTCAGCCATATAGTCATACAGCATGGGAACAAGTGCTTCATCCAACTCCTTCTTGCTGACCAATTTGCTTAGCCAAGCTAGTCACATTTGGCCCATGTCACTTGAAAGCTCCCTATCCATGTACATATCCAAATAACATACCCACCTCAACAGTTTCTCTGGCAGCTTGTTCTATATACACACCACCCTTGTGTATGAAAAAGTTGCCTCTGAAGAACCCTTTAAATACTTCCTCTCTCATCTTAAAACTATGCCCTTGAGTTTTAGGCTCCCTTCTCTAAGCAAAAGACACTGACTATTCACTTTATTTTAGTCACTCATGATTTTATGTACCTAAAAAGTCACGCCGTAGCCTCCTAAGATCCAGGGAAAAAATAAAATCAAAGTCTATCTGGTCTCTCCTTACAACTCACGCCTTTTCAATCCAAGTAACAACCTCATGAAATGCAATGTACACAAGTGCTGGAGAAACTCAGCAGGTCCCACGGCATAGATAGGAAGCAAAGGGATATAACCAACAATTGGGATTAAACCCTTTGGCAAGGTATGAGCAAATGTCAGACAGGTACCTAAATGAAAAGGTGGGGCAACAACATATGTCTGTCTAGATGTTCTTCAACCAAACCGACTTCCAGTTTCCATTCAGCCCGTCTCTCTCTTTGCTCAGAGGAGGCAACTTCAGTGAATATATTTAAGACAAGGTTGGATAGATTTCTAAATAGTAAGGCAATAGTAAGGATTTCTAAATAGTAAGGAATATGGGGAAAAGGCAGGTAGGTGGAGAAGAGCCTATCATCAGATCAGCCATGATCTCATTGAATGGGGGAGCAGGCTCAACGGGCCTACTCCCACTCCTATTTCTTATGTTCTTTGTCCCTTTGTCTCATTTCCTTCAGTTCCCCACCCCTTTCCCTTTCTCTATCCTTTCACTTCTCAGCTTTTTTTCTCTTCTGCCTTCCCATCTATATTCACGTGTTGACCTGTGCTCCTCCCCTGCCACCTCAACCTTCCTCTTCTCTCCTCCCCTAACATTTTTATTTAGTTATCTGCCTGCTTTTCCCCTCATACCTTGATGAAGAGCTCGGGGCCCAAAATGTTAGGTATGTCTCTTTGCCTCCTATAGATGCTGCGGGACCTGCTAAGTTTCCCCAGCAATTTTGTGTATTAAACAGTACTCTAACTGTAGTTTTACTAATACGTTGGACAGCTTTTACATAATTACTCTAACTCCTGTATTCAGTGCCCTGACTGATGATGGCAAACATGCAAAATTCTTTCTTCACCACCTTGTCTACCTGTGTCACTATTTTCAAGGAACTATGTACCTGTACCCCTCGGTCTCTCAGTTCTAAAAGATTATGAGAGGTGTAGATAAGGTAGACATCCAGCATCTTTTCTCCAGGGCATAGCAGCAAATACAGACATCTGTATAAAGTGAGGGGAGGAAAGTTTGGGGCAGAAGCCAGAGGCAGATTACTATTTGAATGGCAATAGATTGGGAGATGGGGAAGTGCAGAGAGACCTAGGGGTTCTTGTGCACCAGTCACTGAAGGCGAGCATGCACGTACAGCAGGCGGTTAAAAAGGCAAATGGTATGTTGGCCTTCACATCAAGAGGATTTGAGTATAGGAATAAGGATACCTTACTGCAGTTGTACAGAGCCTTGGTGAGACCACACCTGGAATATTGTGCGCAGTTTTGGTCGCCTTATCTGAGGAAGGATGTTCTTGCAATGGAGGGAGTGCAAAGGCGATTCACCAGGCTGATACCTGGAATGGCAGGAATAACTTATGAGGAAAGATTGCGCAAATTGTACTCGCTGGAGTTTAGAAGATTGAGAGGGGATCTCATAGAGACATAAAATTCTGGCAGGACTGGACAGAATGGATGCGGAAGGGATGTTTCCAATGGTGGGGGAGTCCAGAACCTGGGGCCATGGTTCAAGGATAATAGGCAAACCATTTAGAACCGAGATGAGAAGGAATTTCTTTACCCAGAGGGTGGTGAATCTGTGGAAATCATTGCCACAGAGAGCAGTAGAGGCAGGTTCATTGAATATATTTAAGAGGAAATTAGATATATTTCTTCAGTAGAAGGGAATTAGGGGTTACGGAGAGAAGGCGGGAACAGGGGTACTGAACTTTAAGATCAGCCATGATCTCATTGAATGGCGGAGCATGCTCGAAGGGCCAAATGACCTACTCCTGCTCCTATCTTCTATGTTTCTATGTAAGGTTTTTTTGCACAGAAAGTAGTAGATGCCTGGAATGTATTGCTGGGGTGGTGGTGGATGCTGGTACAATAGGGACATTTTAAAAAACCAGACAGGCACATGGATGCAAGATAAATACAGGGTTATGGGTATGAGGTAGGGAAGGTTTAAATTGTAAATACTTTTTTATAGGTCAGCGCAACATTGAGTGCCAAAAGGCATGTACTGTACTGTAATATTCTTTGTTATGCAGTACTCTCCAGGGGTCTGCCATTTACTGTGTTTCTCCTATCTTAGTTTAACATAACAAAATTCAACACCTGACAAATTCCATTTGCCATTCCATAGCCCAGTTCCCCAGTTGCTCAATAAGTTGAGGGTGGCACGGTTGGCATAGCGGTTAGCACAACGCCTTTACAGCACCAACGATTGGGACTGGATCGGAGTTTGAATCCTATGCTGTCTGTAAGGAGTTTATACATTCTCTCCACATCTGCGTGGATTTTCTCTGGGGGATCTGGTTTCCTCTCACCATTTGAAACATACCAGGAGTGTAGGTTAGTGGGGTGTAAATTAGGTGGCATGGACCTGTGGGCCAAAATGGCCTGTAATCGTGCTGTCTAAATGTTTTTAAAAACCCGTTCTAGTTTGATAACCTTTATCACTGTTTATTTTTGCCACCAATTTTCATTTCACCAGCAAAATGACTAATTATACCACCTGCATTCTCATCCAAATTGTTAATATAAATGGTCAACATTGGACTCTACCAATCAATCCCTGCAGTACACCATTGGTCACAGGCCTCCAATCAGAAAAACAATCCGTCATACCAATCCACATACAACTTCTCAGGGTTAAATGTGATGTTGTGTATGTACTCTGATAATAAATTTGAACTTTGAACAAACAGTCCTCTGGCTCCTACCACCAAGCCAATTTTGTATTCATTTGGCTAGATTACCCTAGATTCCATGTAATCTAACCTTTCACATTAGCCTACCACACGGGCTATGTGAAAGTCAATGAAGACAACATTTATTGTACTACTCTCATTGGTCTCGGTCATTTTCATCAATGTTCTTGGTCAAAATTTTTACTAATATCTTATTGGTAAATATATTTGTTTTTTTATGCAATTTTTTTCTGTATAAAAACGACTCAGAACAAAATTTATTTCAGGCATGAATTCTTTTTATTATATGAAGTGTTACTGTATGATTGTAGTTTTTTTTAAAATGGTGATTGGCAAGAAGATTGTCATGATTAATAATGCAGCATTCTCACACATTGAATTACTGATCTTTTTTCTTCATGTAAGTATAATTTGGTTCCAAAGTTATTTTCAATTTTTTGAATAATGTTTTTAATGATTATTAACAAGAAATGTTATTCTGTAGTACAGTTCGATTTAACAATACTGGATATTTTTCAGGGTGAAACATTATAACAACTTCAGGGGGATTTTACATCACTGAACAATTGATTGATCTGAACATCAAATAATATCAATCCCTGTGCAATGCTTCTTTTCATTGTGAAAGAAATTAGACCACATTCTCCCAGGAATGCCTATTATTGAACACTCAAATGAGAATGAGATTTACATGGCAACCCACCATTGTCTTTCTTAATCACATTCCCTCTCTCCATAAGAACATCCTGCTTAATAATCTCATCAACCAATGTCGTTGAACTGAGTGGCTTTCTGTGCCATTTCTGACAACTATGTCATGGTAGATCTGGAATTTTCATGTGGGACTGCATAAATAACTGGGTACATTCCCTTTTTCAACGAACATGAGCGAGCCTGGTGAATTATTATAATAGAAACACAGAGATGCTGGAGGAACTCAGCAGTCTCAATCTCAGTGTCTGCAGACTTTTGTGTTTCACTCAAATTATTATAATAACCCAGTCTTTCCACATCACCATTATTGCCACCACGATTCATAACTAACTTTTTTGAGATTTATTGAATTTTAATTCCTCAGAAGCTGCATGGGATTTGAAAATTCCTGTCTTGCCCAGTGATCTAACTACAGTGCAACAGGGCTCAGAATTTTATCAGCTAAGAGTGAAAATATAGACCCTTTCTAACATAATCAGGGCAAACAAATGTTTAAATTGCAGCTTCCTGAAATGCATTATTATCATTGCAAAGCAGAAAATGATATCAAAGTTGTGAGCTTGTTGATAAAATAACCTGACAAAAATTTTGTGCAATTGTCATGTTAAGACCCAGCTAAAAAAGCTCATCAGTCTTTGGCATTTGCTGCCGACATTACAGAATCAGGATCAGAATTTATTGTCATGAATATGTCGCAAAACTCGTTGTTTTGCAGCAGCATCACAGTGAAAACATTTTTATTAATCACTTTACAAAATAAATAAAAATAGTGCAAGAAAAAGATAAAGTAAGGCCATGTCTGTGGTTCATTGTTCATTGAGAAATCTGATGGCAGAGGGGAAGAAGTTGTCCTTGAGCCGCTGAGTGCTCGTCTTCAGGCTCCTGTACCTTTTTCCTGATGGTAGCAGAATGAAGAGCATGTGGCCTGGGTGGTAGGGGTCCTTGAGGATAGAGGCTGCTTTCTTAAGACATTACCTCTTGTAGATGTCCTCAGTGGAGTGAAGACTGATGCCTGTGATGTCGCAGGCCGTGTTAACAACCATCTGGAGTTTTTCCTATCCATACAGTGATTCAACCTGTCAGAATGCTCACCACAGTATACCTGTAGAGGTTTTCAAGTCTTTGGTGACATACCAAATCTCCTCAAATCACATTAACTACAACCTCCAGAAAAGTGTAGTTGTAATAAGATGGGTATCTCCATCAATTTGGAGTGTTGTTATAAGCTGGATGTTTCCTTACCTGCTTAATATTTCCAGCATTTTATGTTCTTCTTCACATTAACAATATCTGCAGGAATTTGCCTTTTCTCACTGTCTGTTGGTTTACGAAGCATAAATATTTTGATTGCTTTTTATACACCTTGGAATTCATTTTCCATCCAGCTCTAATCCCTACTTTTCATTTGCTTTTGCAAATGATAAGTCTGGCAAATCAATTCAATGAAGGATGGACAGCAATTGATATGGATGAATTCATATCAAAAGACATTTCCTGGTCTTATTAGCTGCACTTGTATCTAAATATCTGATTAATAGTAGGTCACAAGGACCATGTTTCTTTTTGCACCCACCTATTCCACATAGTATTCTGTGTTGTCATACTAAAATGTCTCTGCCAAAATGATAAGGCTTTGGACAATATAAGACACTTAAAAAGAGTCATCAAAGTTCATAGCACAAAAGATGGCATTTGGCCTATTATGTCTGTGCTGGCTAAAATGGATTTTTGATTAGTCCTACTATCTAACTCTTGGTGCAGAGCCTGACAGGTTATGGGTCCTGATGTGTTCACACAGGTTCTTTAAAGATATAAATGAGTATTTCTCCCACCTCCCATTCATGTAATAAATTCTAGACTCAATATTTGTTGAGAGAAATTACTCTTTCCAGCTTTCTTTGAATCATTCTACCAATTAATTTAAAATCTATATACCAAGTTATTTGTCTCTTTGCTTTATATATATTTTAACTGCCTAAATACTTGACAAATCAATCTTCACTTTGTTCCTTGTTGCTGTTATTCTCCTGTTATGGAAATCCCCTCTACATTTTTAAGTGTTTTCATATCATTTCCATGAAGTCATGACCAAAACTAGAAAGCGATATTCTAGGAGTGTCAGGTGCAGATCTGATACAATGACAAGGTTGAATGAAATATTATGGGATTCAGCATTCACATTGGCACCTGAAAGAACTTGTTCTCCAATACTGAACAGAAGTCAGAAGCACCAAGCAGAGAACCAGGAAGGTGAGCAAAGAAGCAAAGTCAGCTGCAGCTTCCATCTGGCCTGTGGAGCTGTAGCTACCATCAGAAGATCTGCACTGGGTTCTACTCCCAAGCAAAACACCATTGACTCACTGGAAATCATGTCTGTTTCATTTATAGAATCAATATGCCAGGAAATAATGTAACCGTGGGACTATTGATCCTAAAAGTTGGCTGGGGGTCAGGGAGCAGAGGTGGTGGTGAATGGAAGGAATTGTGCGGTGGATATCACCGGGGGGGGGGGAGGGTGGAGGTAAGGTTTGAAACCACAACCTTTGGCATAGCTTTAACTGCTCCCATTGTTCCTAGGATGGCGCAAAGTTGGGTGATGGCACCTAGTCATGCAAGAGTGAAGGGAAGTTTGGGGAAAAAAGAGAAAGATAAACTGATTGAAAGGAAGGTATTGCAATATACTCAAGGCTGAACTTTACAGATTTTAACCTTGATTATGGCCCAGTTAAAAACAAACTATACTGTGCATTAGCTGGGGATCTACAGAAAAGTTAGAATGATGAATAACACTGGTAAAATCTGCTTGGTTCATGCAGCACTTTATCTATTTGCTGAGGGAAAGTCAAATGGATATGATTAAAGCCATTCATCTTGACATTCTCTGCCTTTTAACTTTGCACTTTTCTCCCAGTAAGCCTTTAAAGCACAGGCTCAGTGTTAAAAGAAAGATTGGTTGATTGGGGAAACAACTGTCTGGATGAAGTATACTCCATTTTATTGTGAGTAGTTTCTTGATACATCAGTTTATCCACCAACTAAGTCCAGCTTAAATTCAGCTGGAAAAATTAACAACATATATTTCCAAATGTCACATGTATTTTTAATTCAGTTTAATTTTGTCCATTAATTCTAACTGCAATCCTGATAGGAATAGAAAAAAAAATCTGCAACTGGAAAATTTCATCTAGTGCCCAAATACCATTTAAGTTTGCAGATGACACAAAGATTGGAGGTGCAAGGATAGTTAGGAAGGCCTTCAAGGCTTTCAAAGGGATCTGGACCAGCTGGAAAGTGGGCTTCAAAATGGCAGATGGAATTTAATGCAGACAAATGTGAGGAATTGACAAGCCAAAAAAGGACAGTAAACGGTAGGGTATTGAGGAATGTGGTAGGACATAGGTATCTAGGAATACAGGTTCATAATTCCCTGAAACTGGCATCACGGGTGGAAAGGGCCATAAAGAGAGAATTTGGCATGTTGGCCTTCATAAATTAGAACTATATTGTTACAATATAGCCCTTAAATGTTCAACTTGTCTGTGATTCAGACTTCTACAGTATTGAGTATAGGAGATGGGATATTATGGTAAGATTTTATAAGACTTTGTTGAGGCCAAATTTGGAGTATTGTGTGCAGTTCTGGTCATCTAACTACAGAAAAGATATCAATATTGGCAAATTAAACCATCTTTAAAATGAGTTCATCACGGACTTACAATCTGTGGGTGAGGCTCAGCTTGACCTTCTTGTAGCCAATCATTTCAACTGTACAGCCATTCCTGCACAGATATGTCTATCCTTGGCCTCATCTATTGTCAGGATAAGACCAAATTTAAACTTGAGGAACAACACACCATGTTCTTCCTGGACAACCTTGAACAAAAGAGAATGAATATCGATATTTCCAATTTTAGTTAAGCCGCACCCCCATCCACTTCCATTATTTCCATCTCTACTTCTTCCTGTAACCATAATGAAGTGGAATGGCTGTAAGAATTGTTCCTGAATTCGTCTCATTTGTTAATATAACAGGGTGTATTCAGAGCTGGTGATGGAGGAATGTGGCACGTTGTCTGTAGATATAGTTTCTGAGAGGTAAACTATTGCTTGACTGGTAATTTGAGTTTGATGTAGGTTCCTTCTTGGATCAGAAAATAGTGAGTTTTATTCTACTGCTGCACCTCATACCGAGTGGTTCATAGGATAACAAATATGCAATATAAAGGCCCAATTTATTGGGCCTTTATTTCTGAAGGCTGATGCACATTGAATGAGTGCAATGCAAAACTGTGAGGATCTATGTTGAATAATTGAAATTGGAAGATGTCCTCTGACAAGAAGTTTCAAAAATTATTTTTGATATCACTGTCCCTTCTCATTTTTCATTTACAGGGCAAAGATCTCCTGGATGGAAAAGTTAAAGGCAAGGTTCTGTCAGGTAAACAACGTCTACTCACTGATCTCTTAATATGCCATTTCCACCCACATCACAACTAATAACCCCTACACAGCCTCCTAAAGCTCAAAGTATTGGGCTGGCACCATACTCCCCCAGACCTGTGACTGAAGGATTGCTCAGTGATTTAGTCAGAAGAGGAGGTGTGCTCATTAATTCTCATAGAATAAGGAAGGTAATTAAAGCTGTTCACAATTATCTTAAAGGTATATTCTCCCAATGTTGAATTGTGTCAGTTTTCCTTCCGTGGCAGTTCCTCTATACCATCCTGGACAGATGAATAAAACTAAAACCTATGACTCATGAGGTGTGCAGTTGTAATTGCACAAATAAAATTAAGGTCTTTTGTCCAATGCAACAAAAATCCCACTCACGTTGCTTATTTATATTCTGGAACCTGCAAACTAACAAAGCATCCCAAGCACTTATCCAAGACGTTAGCAGGCAAACTGAGGCAACACAAAACAGATAATGCTAGTCAAAAGCCAGGTTTAAATAAGGAGAAAGAGGAGATAAAAGGCAGAGAGATTTTAGAACTGAATTGTGTGGAGAAGCAATTAAAATAGGGATGTTTAAGAGTTTTTGAGGGAGAGGAAAGATGACAGAAATAGGGAAGGACAGACTTTTGGACAGTATAGAAATAGGTGTGAAACAGGAAAGTCTACAAACACTGTGATTATACTAAATGCAAAATTTTGGGCAGTTAGAAATAGGGGTGCACATACAAAAGTTGAGACAGGGTGAACAGGCCATTTAAACAACTTGAAAGTCTTGGAGAGGAAGGATAGTCACAATTGTCAACAGTTGAAGTGTTAACGGCTTGATGAGGATTTCAGCACCCTGTAGGTCGAGGTAAAATCCATCAGAAATGAAAACAGGGCGATCATGGAGATAATGACATAGCATATCAAGTCAAGTCATGTTTATTGGTTCTTTTGGAATATTTTATTTATAATTTATAATTTTTCATCCAGGCTTGTAGTCCTGTACTGCGACCTACCAATGATGGCAGTTCACAATCTCCTATACAGCTACAAACGAGCCTGCAGCTGACGTGGACTTTTACCCCCTCCATAAATCTTCGTCCGCGAAGCCAAGCCAAAGAAGATACATCTACATATATTCCTTTTCTCTATGACTATATTATATATATATATGTATATATATATATATATATATATATATATACACACACAAGCCCACATCATTGCCCACCCCTCCCCCCACCTATAAAACTAAACAATTCGTTCATACTCCAATGTCAATAACAATAACAAACACTAACATGAAGGAAATGAATAAGAGTACAAATAATAAAAAGAGAAATGAGAAAAGAAACCGGGACTATCACGGCTCAACGGACAGCTTCTAGGTTGGTGTTCATTCTTGATTTTCCTTGATCAGATTCAGTGCGGGAGAGGGAGAAAGCATGTATGCTGCCAAATCTGAAAAGTGCTGGACTTGTTTCTCAGATTGCAAGTTATTTTCTCCAGGGGAAATCAACTTTGCATTTCCTTGTTCCATCGGTCGATACTAATAGAGTCGGACTTCCAGGTCACCGCAATGCACTTCCTGGCCACTGCCAATGCGATTAACACAAATTGGATTTGAAATTTTGACAGCTTCATTGTAAGCCTTATGTCCATTATATTCCCCAGCAGGAACACCTCTGGGTCTTGAGGGAACTGTTTACCTATAATTTTTTCCAGGACTTGGCCTAGATCCACCCAAAAGGGGCTCACCTTGGCACATGACGAAGTTGCATGTACAAACTTCCCGGCTGCAACACCACACCTGAAGCATTTGTCTGGGAGTTCTGGCTTTGATCTATGGATTTTCTGCAGTGTTATGTACAACTGGTGCAGAAGGTTATACTGGACCAGCCTGTACCTTGCATTAATGACCTTGGTCATACTTTCCTGGCACAGGTCGGACCAACACCTCTCGTCAATTGTAATACCCAAGTCCGACTCCCATCTTTCTCTTGACCTATGAAGGCCTGGTTTGGGTCTCTCTGTCTGGAACAGGTAATACATTGCTGAAATAAATTTCTTGCTGATCCCCCTTCGAATCAGGGCCTCTATGCTACTGCAACGAGGTAGGACCATACCTGGACCTAATACGTCCCGTAGAAAAGACCTTATTTGAAGATAGCAGGGGAATGTTTTATTCTGTAAATCATATTTATTTTTAAGCTTTTCAAATGACATTAATTGCCCTTGCTCATAATAGTCCTCTGTACACCTGACTCCCTTACGGAGCCAGATGTCCAGAATCTTGTTACCCATTGTTAGTGGTATTAATTTATTCGGAGTCAAGGGAGATTTTGGTGACAGCCCCATCTTAATATCCATACTGGTTAATTTTGGTCTTTAATATGGGGCTGCACTTCTTCCCTGTCAACAATTTAATGTCCCATTTATAAATAAAATCCTCTGCTATCTTCTCGCTCACCAGGTGCAGATCAATTTGTGCCCAGGATGGTACATCTCCTCCCTGAAAAAGGGAGGCGATGTATCTCGACTGAGCTGCCCAATAATATTTTTTGAACTCCGGCAATCTCAATCTACCTAGTCTATAGTCCCATGTTAATTTTTCCATAGAGACCCTTGGTCCCTTACCATTTCAAAGAAACCTCCTAACCATATGTGATAACTGTTTGAAGAAACCCTGGGGCAACGGCACAGGCAATGTTTGGAAAAGATGTTGGAATCTTGACAACACATTCATTTTGATGCAGTTGACCCTGCCTATCCTGATAAGCAGGGGCATCCACCTCTTTAAGTCCTTGACTCTTCCCAGCAAGGGGGCATAATTTAACTTGTATAAATTATTCAAGTCACTATCAATATTAACTCATAGGTATATGATCCCCTTCTGTCGCCACTTTAAACTACTAATTCCTTTAAATTGATTATAATTACCCTCAGTGAGTGGCATCACCTCGCTCTTATCCCAATTCATCTTATACCCAGAAAGTTCCCCATAGTTCTCCAGTACTTCATGCAGCCTAAGCAAGGAAGTCGCAGGGTCTGTCAAAAATATCAGTACATCATCAGCAAACAAGTTAATTTTGTGTTCCTCCTGGCCCACTCTATAACCTTTGATGTCTGGATCCTGCCAAATGGCTTCTGCCAACAGTTCCATAGCCAGCACAAAGAGAGCCAGTGAGAGTGGGCACCCTTGCCTACTAGATCTGGTAAGTGGGAAGGCTGGAGAGACTTGCCCATTGGTTACAATTTTCGCCTTGGTTGCGTGATATACCACCCTAATCCAATTTTGAAAAATTCGTCCCAACCCTGCCTTCTCCAGCACCTTGAATAAAAAATTCCCACTCCAGTCTATCAAAGGCCTTTTCTGCATCCAAGGAGATGGCCAGACCCTTCTCACTTCTGGAATGTCCCAGATGCATAACACTCAGCAATCTGCCAATATTATCTGCTACTTGCCTTCTCTGCACAAAGCCTGTCTGATCCTTGTTTATCAATTTCGGCAAATGCAATGCCAATCTATTTGCCAAGGCTTTGGCTAGGATCTTGTAATCAGTATTCAGGAGAGAAATTGGCCTATAGGAAGAGGGCATAAGCTGATCCTTTCCCTTCTTCAAAATTGTCGTAATAATCGCCACTGTAAAAGATTCCTGGAGGGACCTTGTTTCCCTAGCCTGGTCTATCACTTCCATATAGAGAAGCATTAATAAGTCCTTAAATACTCGACAGAACTCAGGCGAGAACCCGTCCTCCCCCAGAGACTTACCTGTTTACAGTGCCCTCAATGCTTTACCCAGTTCTTCCTCAGTAAAAGTAAGATCTAATCCTGGCTAATCCTCTGGGGTCAGGCAGGGAGGTCTTATCTGGCCAGGAACCCATTCTCAGATTTCTATAATCCTTCATAAAATTCCCTGAAGGTCTCATTAATTTCCTTTGGTTTGTATGAGACCTGGCCATTCCCCATTCGTATTACATTAATTCTTCTAGAGGCTTGTTCTTCCCTCAACTGCCATACCTTATGTGCTCTCGGCCCCAACTCATAATATTTTTGTCTCGACCTCATAATAGCCTTTTCCATACTATATTTCTGAAATGTATTATATTCCAATTTCTTGTTTGTGAGAGCTCTTTAATGGTCCTCTAGGCCTGATTCCTGAAAATCCTTCGCTAATTGGGTCATGTTCTTTTCCAATTCTTCCACTTCCCTCGTATAATTTTTCTTGACCACTTTCGTATACTCAATTATCTGACCCCTCAAGTATGCCTTGAGGGTGTCCCATAGAAGAAATTTATCTGGAGTAGAGGGGCAGTTGTCCTCACAAAACTGAGTTATTTGAGATCTTATAAAGCTACAAAACTCTGGCTTTTTCAATAGCAAAGTGTTAAGACGCCACCTACACGTCCTGCTTATCTGTCATGTCTATAGTCAAGATTGGGGAGTGGTCTGAGAGAAGTCTCGCCCTGTACATGGCTTCCATGATCCTACCCTCTAAATGGGCTGAAGCCAATAGGAAATCTATTGTAGAGTAGGAGTCATGTTGTTTCGAGTAGAATTGTTATCTGATTGTTCAAGTATAACCCAATGAAACATTTTGGGCGGCATGGGCTGGAAGGGTCTGTTACCATGCTGCCTGTCTAAATTAAAATAAAAGAATTAAAATGAAATTAAAAAAAACAGCTGTATGATATTAATCAAAGGTGAAACACGAAAGTCTGCAGACACCATGGTGGAAGTAAATACAATGCTGGAGAAACACAGCAGGTCCAACAGTGTTCTTCCAGTCCTCAGTGCAAAACATGCAGACACACAACCAGATACAATATACATTCAGACAAACAGTACATAAGCAGGATAAGTATTTCATCTATACAAATATGTTTTGTACATATGAGATTCTTGGATGGTTAGTGTGAGCAGTTCCTTTGATTGTGCCGCTGGATGGAAATAGAAAAAGAATAAGACTAGATAGACTTTGCAGCATCAAAACCATGTAGATCACTAGCAGAAGAAGAAATGTACACCTGCAAAATCTCTAACCCTGTGGCCTACATTAAGGTGCCAACACCACTGCCTTGTTTCCCTTCAAGTTGCCTTCTATCCTTAGACATATGCCATGATTCTTCATGGTCATTGGGTTTAAATCTTAGAATGATCTCCCCAAAAGTATGATTCACCAAAGGACTGCAGCAATTCTCAAGATAGCTCATTCCTTCTCAAGGCAATTAGCGATATACAATTAATCTGCCATTAACAGTAATGTCACATCCAAATAAAATGAATACATTTTATTTTAGAAGGCATGGTTAGCATTGCGGTTAGCGCAATACTATTCAAATCCGACGCTATCTGTAAGGAGTTTGTACATTCTCCTTGTGTCTGTGTTGGTTTCCTCTGGGTGTTCCAGTTTCCTCCCACTCTTAAAAAATACAAGGGTTGTAGGTTAATTGAGATATTTGGGCGGCATGGGCTGGAAGGGTCTGTTACCATGCTGCCTGTCTAAATTAAAATAAAAGAATTAAAATGAAATTTAAAAAAACAGCTGTATGATATTAATCAAAGGTGAAACACGAAAGTCTGCAGACACCATGGTGGAAGTAAATACAATGCTGGAGAAACACAGCAAGTCCAACAGTGTTCTTCACAGAGCAAAGATAAAAATACATAACTAGCATTTCAGCCTTGAGGTATGGAAAAATGTTACCGGGTGTCCGAACAAAATGGTGCAGAGGGAGGCATGGGGGAGGAGCACAGAGGAAAGATAAAAATACATAACTAGCGTTTCAGCCTTGAGGTATGGAAAAATGTCGCCAGGAGTCCGAACAAAATGGTGCAGAGGGAGGCACAGGGGAGGAGCACAGTTTCAAAGATAGAAGGTCATAGTTAGATAAGGGAAGGAGAGCTCAACAGCTAACAAGGGGAGAAGTATGGCTCTGTGAATGGAGAGAGAAGGAGATGGAGAGCTGGAGACAAGACAAAGGGAAGGAGAATGGAGAGTGGTCTAGCAGAAACTGGAGAAGTCAATTTTCTAGTTGGAGAGTGTCCTGACTGAAAATTAAGTGTTGCTCTTCCAATTTATGGGTGGGATTGTACATGAGGCCATGGTCAGACATCTGGGAGTGGATCACGGAATTAAAGTGATTGGCCACTGGGAGATCCTTGTCACTGACGCAAACAGTGCAAAGATGCTCAGTAAAGTGATCTACCAGTCTGCGTCCAGTCATAACGGGAGTACCGGATGCAATGGATGACTCCCCAGATACACAGTGAAATGTTGCTTCACTTGAAAGGACTGTTTGGGGTTCCGAATGGTGGTGAGGGGGGATGCGTGGGTGCAAGTGTGGCACTTTCTTTGGCCGCATGGGAAGGTTAATGTTTGGTTGGAAGGGATGAATGGATGAGGGAGTCACAGAGGGAGCAGTCCCTATGGAAAGAGGAGAGGGGTGTTACAGAGTCCAGAGGATCCCAAAAACCAGCAGCAATAGATATGCACCATAACACAGGGTTACTTAAACAAAAGTTGTTTTTAATTATATTTGAACAAGAAAACAGAATTAAATTTTAACTTATTACTTAACCTACCTAATCCCCCCTCTAATATTAAGTACAGGTATGTGTAATGTATATTTAAGATTAGTAAAGTTCTTTGGATCACAGTCCAATCTCACTCAGGCAATTCTTGTACTGTGCACAGAAGTTAGCATTAACAAAGTTCACCAGTCTTTGGTGTTTAACAGGCAAATGGTTACCACTCAGGAGGGTTCTTGCTGATTTTCAGAGAGATTCATTTTCCTGGACATCCGCAATTGATTCCATCTCAATCAGTCTTGCTGACGAAACTTTCCCCCTTCAGGATTCTCCAGATGATCCTCTTTCTTTCAGGTCACCTTTCAGATCGCCAGTCTTCTCCTTTGACCAGACAGCCTTCCAAAGTTTGCCAGCTTTGTCCTTTTGGAAATAATTTCTGTCACTCCTTTCTCTGTTTCACACCCTCCCTCTTTGAGAACAAAACAGTTCTCTGCCTGCAAAGATCGCATGCTCTCCCAGGCAAACTCTATTCTGCAACTTTGTTGCTTTCTTGCAAAAAACACTCTGCAAAAGTCCTGCATATACTCTGTATTTTAAAATGTGTGTGTGCAAGCTGCTGTAACAATTCCTCCCAAACCACCTCTAAATACTCTGTCACAGGGGAAGGTGGTGGGATCATGTTATAGGTGGTGGAAATTACAGAGGATAATGTGTTGGATGTGGAGGCTAGTTGGGTGGTAGGTGAGGACAAGAGGAATCCTGTATTTGTTACGTCTGGGGGAAGAGGGGTCCAGGACAGATGAGTGGGAAATGGAGGAGATGTGGGTAAGGGATGAGTTAATGATGGTGGAGGGGAAGCTATGTCCATGGAAGAAAAAGGACATTTCTGATGATCTGGCCTGGAAGACCTCTTCTTGGAAACAGATTGGGAGGAGACAGAGAAATTGGGGGAAAGGAATCAAATCCTTGCAGAGGACTCGTGTGAAGAAGTTCAGCCGAGGTGATTGAGGGAGTCAGTGGGCTTGTCAAATATGTCCGTGAAAAAATTGTCTCCCAAGATGGAGACAAAGAGATCAAGAAACGGGGAGAGTGTTGCCGGAGATGGATCAGGTGAATTTGAGATCAAAGTGAATGAAGTTGATGAGCTCATTTCGGGTGTATGAGGCAACCCCGATGTTGTCCTCAATATAGCATTGGGGGCCTTGCCCGTGTAGGCTTGCAGCGTGGATTGCTCCACAAAACAGTTAATGAAAGGACAGTGTCACCTGATTTGCATGGAAACTGAGGCACCATCTATTGCTCAAAAGACTATTGGAGAGAAACTAAAAGACTTTTTATTCACTTAAGAACACAAGCATATCCATACTGTTTAGTTGGTGTGTACTGAGCTACAAGGGGCTGTGGAACAGTCACCTTTATACAGGAACCTGGGGGGGGGAGGGGCCACAGGTACAACCGGCCAATGGGTGTGCTTGACCAGACAATTATACATAACAATGGTTTACCACAGAAACCTTAAATTGAACATTTTAACTTTGTTTGAAGGAGGCTCATAAATGGTAACAGGATCGATTTGATGCTTCCTAAATCATTTATGCAAAGGAAAGGAGTATTCAGACTCACCAAGAAATGTTTTTCACTGCAGAGTAACTGTTTCTTCCCAAAGAAAATGGGTACAATATCACCATTAGATGTCATGGTGAATGTGCTTGAACAGTTTCTATGACCTGAATTTACTGAAACTTTAAAAAAAACTTTTAATTGCTGCCAACACATTGCAGTTACAATGCTTATCTGTACCAGCAATTTCATTGCTGTTAGTATAGTTTGCGGTGGTCATTTTTACATTTATCACACTTTTGTTAATGTACATAAACAAGCTTTGTATAAAGAAAAGCATTGACTGTTATTTTACATTTTTGTGCCATGGGTAATATTGAAATTAATCATACAAATTCCTGAGGTCATAGTTTTTGAAGATAATTAACTTATTTATTGCAACAAACTATAAGAATTTAAAAGTCTGTATCAACATTTCCACTTATTACATACAATATCAGGAAATAAATGTACTTTTAGCTATTTTTTCTCTTCCAAAACTCCTCCTATTTACCTCATACCCCATATGGACTGTGCTCCCGAGGAATATTCAGGCTCTATTCCAGTTGTCAGTCAGGTAAACAAAAAGAATCGAGGGAGAATATTGTTCCATGAACCCAATTTCACCCCACCCCAGTAATCACATCATTAATAAACCAATTTCATAGCACTTCCAATGGAACACTCCCTTCAATTTGCATATCATAGCACCTTGAGATTGAATTTCCATAACTATCCTATTAAAATATACATATATCTATGAACACTTTGCTGTTTGTCCTTATCTACTTTCATTGCCATTTATGCCGACTTTAACCTGCTCTAAATTGGTATATTTCCAGTTATTACAAGTTTTCCCCCTCACCACAAGACAAAAATCTAAAACTTGCCTCTTTGGAGTTATTTCATCAAATGTTACTGTAATGGACTTTGTTGTGCACTATAGAGCTGATCCTGTGCACTCTACAGCCATCTGATTATGCTGCTCATGAAGTAACTCCAGCAGAGAGCTGTTACTGTTAACACTTCCAAATAGTAAGAATGACACAGATTGTAACCCACTTAAGCATATGGAGCTCTGTTTATTTTTCAGTGATATTCACAAAAGTAGATCTAATTTTCAAACCACAATCAGAGATTGCCATAATTCAAGAGTGAGCATGTCTGTGTGGAGAGTGATAGTGTTGGGGGAAATCTAGTTTGTGTTTGCTTCACAGGCACATTCTTGGAACTGAAGCTGGGGCCTTTCTGGTTGCCTCACCATCACAATCCCAAAGGTGATAAAGTGGCCTTGCCAATGAAGCCACCAAAGGGAGGGAGGAAACCAGAGCACCTGATGGAAACCCATGCAGAACCGGGAAAATGTACAAACTCCTTACAGAGAGTGCTGGATTCTAATCCGGGTCACTACCGCTGTAATAGCATTAATGTAACCGCTGCACTGATGCTGTAATAGCGTTAAGATGACTGCTACGCTCACTGTGCCGCCTAAAATAAAATGCATTCATTTTATTGGGATGTGACGCCACTGGCAAGGGCAGCATTAATCATACATCGCTAATTGCCTTGACAAGGCAGTGATGAGCTATCTTGAGAATTGCTGTGGTTGCTCATCACACTACAAGGATAAGATTTGCCTTTTAATAATTGCTGAAGGATGAAATGTGGTGTTTAATCAGGAGGGGGATAAAATCAAATAGAAAAACTTCAGTTCTTTCCATCATCTATTGAGGGGAAGGATGTTTTCATTTTGATTCTTCCAGAATATACCAATATAATTGTCTCCTGCCTCCTCAATTCTCAGCAAATAAGGAGTAACAATAAATGCCAGCATACAAGTGGTAGTCACATCTGGTGAATGAATAAATGAAAAAAAATATAATCTACAGCAAGACATTGACCGTGTGTCTCTGTGATAAGATAGTACATCAACCCCTTACTCCAAAGTATCTTTCGAATGAGTTAAATGACATTTTATCTTGATGTAACAATGAAAGAAATGGATAACTATACCAAATGCAATTGACAGAAAAATTGTGAAATGTTCAATGAAATGCAGCAATGTTGTTCTATTGTTCACCGTAAAAGATTCAACCCATATATCTCTCTGATTTCCTCGCTTATTTCTCATACTCTTATTTTCTTCCTTGAAGTGTTTCAAAATTCAGCTCCAAATTCCATTAATTAGCTCCACGAATGGCCACTTTGGTGATATTTCTAAGAATGCGGGTGAAAAAAATCCATTTCTCCTTTTCACGTTTCTAATATTGAGGCTAATTTAACGTATGCTGAGCCGTACATTAATTACCTATGATATTGCATTGATGTTGATCCTTTAATTTAAAAGGATTCTCACCTGTCCATCACCTTATAATGGGCCGTTGAATTTAATCTCATCTTTTCAAAATCTTTGTCTTTGTTTTCCAGTAGCTCCACAGTATTCCCCTTTCTTCCTTTTATAGACCCCCAGCACTGATTAAGCACAGGCATCCGCCATATGCCAAAATGTTATGTCTTGTTATTCACAAAACAATGAATCCAATTCACATCAGCCTTTACTTCAAGGTGAGCTATTGGAAAATTGAAATAAGATGCAGGCTTGTCAATGATTGCTATTGAAGTTTATGAAGTGTCTGATTATGTATCCTGTTTCAAAGGAGTTGCTGGTGTTCTGTATTGCTTCAGCAAAGATCAAAAATGAAAAGCATGTGTACACATGAATTCTGCATGTAAAAGATTTATAGTCAGAGAGACAGTCTGATAACAAGTGTCAGAAGTGAGCATGGAAACTGCAGGGAAGAACTGAGCTTTCGAAAATAAGTCAGCAAATTAGGATTTGATGGGATTATAAAAAATGCAAAATATATAAATGGATTTGTTTGTGAGTTTATTAACTATTATTTTATGGTTTTTGACATAATTTAATTATTTAATTTAGACATATAGCACGGTCCATGTCACCAGTTTAAAAAATTCATGACTCCAATACCTGCTGCTTGTATCGTGAAACACACAGGTCCAGAAAGAGTGCATTTTGGCTCAAGTGGTCCACAGTGGTATTTCCAGTCCACTTGCTTCCTCGTACCTCTTTTTTATTGATCCAAGTTTCATTTATTGTCATGTAATAAAAACAGTGCAATATCAACGGAATTGGCTTTGGTCTGCCACAAAGCAGACAGATTTGCCATCGTAGGAAACTGCCTGAAGCGCGTCTTACAGACGGAGAAAGAGAAGCAAAAGTGAGACCCCTCAGAGTCACTGATAGTCCGTGGATTCTCCTCCAGCATTTGCGTAATCCTCACAGTCACACAGACTCCAGTCCAAACTATCATCACCCTGACCTCCAGATCCGATCCTCCGACATGATTAGGGAACCTTCAGTGCCCTAGGCCCCCTCTTATGTCATGGCAACCAGAAATCTATGAAGATGTCAACAAACTGGAAGAATATTGTGTTGCTTGTTGTGTTTCTCCTCACTTGTCAGGAAGGTGCAACAGTGACTTCACTTCCTGAGAAGACTGAGGTGGGCAAGGCTACCACCAGTCAACTTTCCACACAAGCTCTATCGAGAGTATCCTGGGCTGCATCACAGTGTGGTACGGTTGCAGAGGGCATTGGATCGGAGGTCAATCCACAGGACCTTAAGAGCAGGAGAGAGGATCATTGGAGTGCCCTTCCTCACCCCCATCAATGTGATTTACCGGGATCATTGTCTGAAGAGTGCACACAAAATCATTGAGGACCCCTACCACCCCACACATTCCAGCTATGCTTGTTGGGAAAGAGATACAGAAGTATCAGAGCCAGCACCATCAGGCTGAGAAACAGCTTCTTCCCATGGCCAGTGCGACTGCCGAACAACTAAATGAATTTGCTCATACTAACCCTCTGCAACGATATTATTTATTGAACAATATATATTTATTTATATATGTTCTGCTAATGTATCATTTGTCTGTATATGTGTTATATCTGATTATGTGTTTGCATGTTTTTGCACTGAGGACTGGAGAATGCTGTTTCGTCGGGTTCCACTTGTGCACTTGGATGATAATAAACTTGAGCAGCCAGATTAGTTCATGGTGTATTTGCATACATCACTAAATTTCTTTGATCCTTTCAGCATGATGAACCACTAGATGCTCCAGAAAACTACGTTGTCATGAGACCTGGTAGGTCTCCATGATTGCCAAGAAGCTTGCATATGGTGTCACTGATCAATCAACTTTTAATGATTATAAGAAGCCAATGATGCTGTTACCTTCACCTGCTGCAGTTCTTCAGTTGTTATTTGGAGGTTTGCAAGATTTTCTCCCAGCAGCAAGTCAAGATCATTTGTGTTTTAGCACCAAACCACAAGTGTTATTACAGTTCCCAACGAAGAATGATCCTTTTACATAGTAGAGATTAGGAAATTGGCACATTTTCTCACTGGTATGGACCCTGCAACTATAGAAGACCATTGGTAGAGAATGAGAGTATTCAGTGTCTGCATTGTACCAGACTATGTTACCTTTCCAGAGTGATAGTGGAGCTCCACCCTCCAGGCAGGTTCTGTCACTCTGTTGCTCTGAATCTCCTTGGTGAGTGGTCGGCGAATTTTGGCAGTGAAGAAGCAAGTCACATACAACAGAACACGCTACCCCTGAGAAATCTGGAAGCCAAAGAATTTTAGATTTGGTTGAATTATTGGAACTGACCAGGGATTTCATGATGGATATACCAGTTAAAGTTCAATGGAAGTGGTTAGATTTTTGGTATAGCTTTTCTTAAGCAGATTTGCAAACATCAAGCATTCAAGTGCTGTGTGATTGGCAATGTACTTTATGTTCATGCCACGGCATATTAAATTGTCCATTTGACACTCAAGTTGCTCTTTGAGCAATGTAAGAGCACCCTGATGAATTACTGATATGTTTAGATTTTGAAAAATCCAAATAATTAGCAGAGATACAACACAAAACTGTCAATGGAGTTTATAATTAAAATACTAAAATTAAATCACGAAAAATGTAACTAATATTTTGTTCCCTACGCTGGTAGAGTGCAGGTTCAGCACTAACTCTATCACACCCTGCATGAGAGCATATGGGCATCACTGCATATGAGTAGGATCTGTATCCTTTGTGGCATTGCTCAGAATGGAAGCAGAGTTGAATGAGACATCAAACCAATGTATTCTCGCCATAGCACTGTCATTGAATATACCCATTAACAGTACTGTTCTCTGAATACATTCATTGGGTTTTATGTCAATACTTCAGATCACATACTTGGAATAAACTACTCCAAACATTGTTAAATAAACATATCTATGGGAAATCCAATACTTGGATTTACTTAAGAACATTATCTGGTTCTTTCAAGCTATTGAGTTTATATTGCTGACCGTTTTAGTACAAGATGCAGTTTAATGAACTGTGGGATAAAAACCAATGTTCCATGGAAATTGCAGTCATTTTTCTCGCAGTGAGCATCTTTTTGGAAAATGCATCAGCTGCCTGCTGATAATAAAACTGAGTTAAACAACAACCAATTCAACTGGAAACAAGCAATTGTGATATTGCTATGCAATATTTGGACAGTAAAATCACTAAGTTTTAAATTGGTCTTTTTTTTTTGCAAGAACACAAAATGATGACAGATGATGAAGGCCTTTTGGTCCATCTTTATTCATCCACTTTCCAAATCCAGTGCTTTATAAGTGGACAGAAAGGGTTTTGCTTTTAATAATGTATCTGTAATTCTATTTCACAGTTTGATTACCATGTGTACAACTCAGAAATACTGTAAATTCAGTGGGATTACTTCATTGGAAATGTTTACACTTTCTCACATGCCTGCCAGTCAGGTGAGAGACGTCGTGGGAATGAAGTAGCAGCTAGGGGTAGACCCTAACATTTGAGATAATTTGGGTCAAATTGATGATGAGCAGGAAAGATGTTGCAGGAGACTGGATCAAATGGATTGTAGAAAAGAGATATCAAATTGCAGCATTTACCTGAGATGCCAGGATGAATCAGTACTGATACAACGCACCACAATGAAAAAATAAATGAGGCCATATACGTAGACCTTAGAAATAAAAAAAAGTGGCAGTCACTTTTTGGCGTTAGATAACAGGCCTCTTACCAGTCATTGGGTTTAGAGGAGCAGATATACAGGCAAGTCACAGAGGGATGCAAGAGAAAGATTGTTCGACTAAGAGGAGACTTCAGTTTCCACAGTATTAACTGGATTGCCTTGGTGTGAAAGAATTATATGGGAGTATACCAGGAGATGTTTTTTTTTTACCCTGTCATGAATAGCGAGAATGGATTAGTACTAGATCTAGTCCCAGGGCCTGAAGCCAGGCAAATGGGTGGTGAACTTGATTTGGTAAGTTTCAGGTACAGTAGTTATGGAAAAGGATAAGCAGAGTCTGGAAATACAGTGTCTGAGTTGAGGGAAGGGCAATTTCAATATTGTAGACAGGACCTTTCATACACAAACTGAGAGGAATTGCTTGCAGGTAGATCTACATTCAGACAGTGGAAGTCTTTCAACAGTGAATTAATGACAATTCAGAGCCTGTGGTTTCCTGTAAAGTTGAAGAGGAAGGATGGCAGGTCCTGGAAACAGTGAACAGTGGATAACAAGAGAAATTGAAAGTTTGATTTTTAAAAAAATAAGTATATGGTATTATAAGGCATTGAAAATAGGGAAGCCCTTTAGAAATCAAGACAGTCTTGTGGGCACTTTAAAAAGGGAAATAAGAGGACAATGAGGAGTCAGAAATAAGATTAAGGAAAATACCAAAGCATTTTGTAAGTATATTAAGAGTAACAAGGTAAGGAAAGAGTGGGGTCCATTAGGGAGCAAAGGGGAAAATCTGTGCATGTAAAAGGTCAAGTTCTCAAACTAAAAGTTTTGCCCTGCATTCACTAAGGAAAGTGATGCTGTAGTTAGAAATTTGATTTTGAACAGTGAAGTTCAAGAGTACTTTAAAAAGGTGTGGTATTAAATGTCCCAGAGATGGATAAAGTTCCAGGACTTGATGAGATGTACCCCAAATCAAGGAAGGAGACTGATGGAGCCCAAATTTGATTTTTAAATCTTCACTGAGCGAGGAAGCATGCCAGATGACTGGAGGGCAGCAAATGTGGTACCTTTGTTCATGCAAAACCACAAGATTAAACCAGGTAATGACAGGTCTGCAGGTTTCAGGCGGTGGTTTGCAAGTTATTGGAAACGTTTCTGAGGAACAGGGTGAATCTACATTTGTAAATACATAGAACAATCAGGAATATTTAACACAAATTTGTGGGTTTTTTTGAGAGGGTAACTAAATATATTGATGAGGGCAGTGTGGTTGATGTGGATTACAAGGAGTTCAGTGAGGATGAGAATGTCCCACATGGTTATGAAATCCAAGCTGTTAACAAATTGGATCTAATGTTAGCTCAGTAATAGGAAACAGAGAGCGATGGTGGAGGGTTACTTTTGTGTTTCGAAGCCTGAGACCATTTGTGTACAACAGGGGTTGGTGCTGGGACCTTTGCTGTTAATTGTGTACATGAACAACAGGTATCAATGTTACAGAGGTGATTAGTAGGTTTGTGATTGCGCAGAAATTGGTGGTGTTGATAATATGGACATTTTTCTTAGTATATGAAAAAATATTGGTAAATTAGTAAGTTGAGCAAAACATTAGTAGACAGAATGTAATTGTGACAAATGTTCATGGGGGGGGGGGGGGAGAAGTAATTAAGGGTAAGAATAAACAAAGAATCTTTGTGTATGTCCAAAGATTCCTGAAGATAGCAGCACAGGGAGATTGAATGGTGAAGAAGGCACATGGGATGAAGAGTCGTGAAGCCAAAAAGAGTGCTTCAAAATATTTGTTTATTCATCTATCCTTTTTATTGTAGCTTTTTCAGTCTTGGCATTTGTGGTGATTGTATTTTAAATGCTTTTGTAGATGGTACATCTTGTGTGACTGCAGCAAGTAAAGCGTGGCACTGATTAGCTGCTGCTGCCATGAATGATTTGATAGGGTTCAGGCTTTGATTTTCTCTCACCTCCAAGACAGTGTGATCCAAGCATAAATGATTGGCTGGAAATCTGTATGCAGGAGAAGCAATTTATTCTTCACCACCACACAGCAATCAATAGATTCTTAGCAAAACAGTGTCCTGACAGATAAAGTATTTATCCTCCCTTCAAGTTCCTTTTGGTCCCTTCTCCTCTTTCTTGTTACAATCCCAGTGCATAATGGGACTTGGAAATCATGCTTGAACATACTAAAGCTTCTATGAAACTTCTATCTGTGCTCTTCTGACATGCTCGGCTCCAAATGACTCATAAGAAAAAGGAATTTTTACAGGTACCCAGAGTACACCTGACATTATATTTCTGCAACTTAACTTCACAAGGACCCTCCGGCTGAATTTTGTAAGAGCTCAGTAGTACTAATGCACTCTAAATGTTCTGTCTGTTGTTTTGTCAAGCTCACTAAACTTCCCATATCTAGTGAATACATGCTAATTGTCTGCTTTCATGATTAGTGTGTCTTTGTGCTATGAAAATTTTGCACAGCTCTTGAAATCCAAGGGGTAAAACACGAAAATCTGCAGATACTATGGTTGAAGTAAAAACACAAAGGTGGAGAAACTCAGCAGGTCAAGCAGGATCCTTTATATAGCAAAGGTAAAATACATAAGCAATGTTTTGGGCTACAGCCCTTCATTGAACTATGGAAAAATGTCGGCAGGCATCCAAACAAAAGAGTGGGGGTGGGAGGTGTAGTTGCAAAGGCCCCATCTTCTTTACTGTGTGTTTTCATTCTTATTTTTGACACCATTTGAAATTGGAGGAAGGTGCTCTGCATCTGTAAAACAATAACAGGAAAAATTATGGTGGAGAATTTTCACTGCAGCTCAACAATTTAGAAGAGAAATGACAGACCATTCTTTGTAATACAGTGAATGTTCTACTTACTGGGCAATGACCCTTTCTGCTTCTTCACATCTACCTGGTGCTGTTTTGCAAAGAACTGTAAAAAGCATTTTAAAAATAACCTGATGTTCAGTTCTTTCCCATTGTAGTTTAGTCACCCAGCAGTTTTCCTTGCACTCTGGTAACTATGTTTATTTATCATTTACCTATTTTGTGTGTTTATTATCTCTTTTTGATTTAATGTATAATATTGTAGTTGAGTTACAAAATACCTGTCTGGCTGCAGCAAGGAGAAATTTTTGTGTATGCAGTATGTACATTGTGCAATGTGCCTAACAATAATCGTTTATCATTATCATTTGCTCTTCACAAAATTAAGAAACCCCCCCTTGTAAAGGTCAGTTGGCATCTACCTTGGCTTTTCCTTAGCATCAGCAAAATACTGACAGGTATTCAGTTATTGGCTATTCCAGGTTGTTCAGAGTAGATGGAGTGGGTCTCCTTGAAACAACCGATGTTCCAGAAGCATTCGTGCTGCTATAAAAATAGACTATAAAACATTACAGCACCGAAACAGGCCCTTTGGCCCTTCTAGTCTGTGCTAAACTATTTTTCTGCCTGGTCCCACTGATCTGCACCCTCCATACCCATCCCAACCATGTACCTGTCCAAATTCTTCATAAATGTTAAAATTGAACCCACATTCAGCACTTCAGCTGGCAGCTTGTTCCACACTCCCACCACTCTGTGTGAAGAAGGTTCCCCTTAATGTTCCTGCTAAACTTTTCCCTTTTAACCTTAATCCATGTCCTCTTGTTTGTATCTCACCTACCCTTACATTTACTCTGCCTAGACCCCTCATAATTTAAAATACCTCAATCAAATCTCCCCTCATTGTTCTACGTCCAGGGAATAAAGTCCAAACCTATTTAACCTTTCCTTGTAACTCAGTTCCTGAAGTCCTGGCAATATCCTAGTAAACTTTCTCTGCACTCTTTCAATCTATTTGATACCTTTCCTGTATTTAAATAAAAAAATCTGTGAGAAACTTTCAGAACTTTGGCACAAAAATAATAAAATGGTTCATATTTAAGTCAGAGAAATGTTAGAAGTTCTTGAACTATTTATTATTTTTGTCTCCATGACAGATGGAAAGTGCTGGAAAGTAATCTTGCTGCACTGTACTTTATAAATCCTGACGCAAGTAGAAAACTATTCTATAGGTTCATCAAATAACTTATTCAGTTCTGGTTGATGTAGAGGTGCTGATATCACTATTCCATAAAAATTAATTTTCCAACACACCTCAATTCATATTTGGTGAGAAAGCTGCATGGGATCCAAAATGACCCATTCATCAAAAGGTGTCAGACTCTTCCCAGGACCTGGCCGAAATACTTCAACTTCATTGTGAACAATTTCAACAAAAGAAAGGATTAAAATAAAAAGGTTTCAAACAATTTGCAGAACTTATTAAAAAATACGGATGGACCAGATTAATATACATTTGGAAAAGCAATGGTTTATTGAGGAAAGAGCATTTGCTGTGTTGTGGTCTTGTCAGACTCGATTGATTAAATGTTTCAAAAAGTAGGAAATACATTGATAAGAGCTGTACCTTTGATGTAGTCTACATGAACATCTGTAAAGCCTTTGACAAGGACCCATGTGAAAGGTTGATCTAAAAAGTTTGAGCCATTGGATCCAAACTTGGCTTAGTGGTATAATGATAGAGGATTCGTTTTATGATTAGAAGCCCAGTGTGAGCAGTTGGGTAATGCAAGGATCAGTGCTGGGACACATACTCTTTGCCATTTATATTAATGATTTGATATGAATGTCAGATGTACAATCAGTAAGTTTTCAGATTGAGGATTTGTGGTGTTTTTGATTATGCAGAGAAAGCTTAAGTTACATAGCAGTATTGGGTGGAACAGAGGGAGATGAAATGATGATTTTTTTGGGAGCTGCCACCAAGGAATGGAGCTCATTGATTCAAAGATAACATGGATGCCATTTTGTGGACATTCATGCTGATGCATTAACTCAATGTCTTTGTTCCAACAAAATTTTATTCTTTGAAATAATTGTCTTTTTTTATAAATATCTGTACATTAGTTTACTGTAGAAATCACAACATGATAAGAGGAAAATCACTCCTTTCCATTGGCATCATCTGAGTCAATAGTTCAAATGATAAGGCATAATACCATTGTACCATGCCTCTAGGGAGTAATGAGGAACAGTAGAACCTTGGTACAACAACCCTCAGAGTATAAGCACTGAGGAAGAAGGCAGATGAGATGTTTTCTTTCATTAGCAGAAGCAATGAATTGGTGATGTAGATATGCAAAACTATAAGACAGGGATACTTTTACCTATGGCAGAACTCCTGAAGCTCAAAGAGCAGAAATTTAATGTGAGGAGTTAGAGGGGAGATGAGGGATTTTCACTCTGATGGCAATTGGAATTTAGAACAATGCCTGAGAAGGTGCTCTCAACAGTTAATTAGTATCTGGAATACATTTGAATTACCAGGGTAATGAAAACTACACTAATAATTGGGATTAGTAAAGATGCTCTGCCGAACAACTCTAAAGATGAGATGATATGACTAGGACTATTGGCTTAGATGAAGCCAATGGCAAGGTGTGGTTTTGCTGAATGCTCTTAGCATGCTGTGATTTGTACAGATATTTCTAAAAATAAGACAATTATTTCAAAGGATAAATTTTCATTGGGACGAAGGCTCAGTATGAATGTCCACAACTGGCATCCATGTTGCTTTTATTTTGTTTTAAATTCAGATATACAGCGTGGTAGCACCCTTTTCAGCCCATGAGCCCTTGCAACCCAATTACACCCAATTGCCCTACAACCCTGGTACATTTTGAACAGTAGGAGGAAACCAGAGCCCCCGTGGAAAACCAATGCAGACACAGGAAGAATATACACACTCCTTATAGACAGCGCAGGATTCGAACCCAAGTCCCGATCGCTGGCGCGATAATAGCATTGCTCTAACCACTACACTAACCATGAATAAATCTTGTAAATATCAAATAAAGAGATTCAATTAAATAGTGATACTTTCCTTCTATATTGCAAGATTGGTTTTAATATAACATGATTATTGAACTAATGTTCAGTGGAAATTCCCATAGATTTTATCGAAAGGCTTTCAATTAGAATAATTTTTATCTTGTGTTCTGGTCCAAAAGGTAAATGTTCAGCATTCTTCTATATCACTCAAATACAGTCTTGAATTGTTTAAATGCATAATGAGCATCATGGTCAGATTAATATATTTACAAATTCAACACCATTTAACATTATCTTTTATGCTGATTACAATAGAGAGCAGAATATATTTATTTCCCATTTGATGAAACATATGTGCTTGATAAATATATCTAATTTACAAAAGAAGTTGTGCAATTGCTTTCTCAGTGAAGGAATGTTGATTTTTATGACTTTAATTTTGTTTCATTGTATCACAGAGTATAGACCACCCACCCCTCCATCTGGCACAGGGTACCACCGTTACCAGTTCTTCCTTTATGAGCAGCCAGACGAAGCAATCATTACACTGAGTGAACATGAAACAAAATCCTTTGGTAAGTCTATTTAAAAAAAAAGGTTGGGCAACATTTTCCTTTCAACATCGATGTTTAAGGTGTTTGCAGAACTTCTCTGTATTGTGAAAACACACTCAATTTTTTAAGTGATTCATGACTGAATTGTGAAATAGTGGGACACTTAATTGCAAAATTGATTCCATTTTCAATGCTGCCTCTGAACCCTGGTGATGCATTTGCATTAAATTGATATTGCGACGTGCAGTCCAAACTTCTGTGGAGGTGAGCAAATTTGAATGAGACAATGCTATTGTCTTAGAAAACATTTGGAACAATAAGGTTAGCTGGAACCAAATAAAAAGGAGAAACTAAAGATGATATTTATACATCAGACCAAGGAATTGCCCAGCATTCTGTTTACTTCACGGTAAGGTAAAGTAGCTGATAAATAGTACTGTTTTGTATGGTTATAGTTTGATTTCCTTAACTTCATTTGTATATTTCATTGGTCTTGGAAATAGTTTTATTATTGAGATGAACAGAGATATTAATCTCAATATTATTCTCAATACATTGGGGTCACTTTTATTAATGATGCACTGATGTCTGGGTCTATCTCTATAAAGTGTGTATTTGGCCATATCTGATTATGAAGTAACTGGAAAACAAATTTCACCCTCCTGTAGTTTTGCTTACTCCACACCTTCATTAACCTGATTGAAAGTGGTTCCTTCGAACTTCACATTAATTAGAATACCTTGATATAATGTTTATTATGTAAGGCGCATCTCATTGCAGAGTTTTGTTGGGTACAATATGCTGGAAAATGCCAGCAGGACTACATTAAAACTACCGACATTTTTTGAAGTGCTGTGTACAAGTGCATGCATTGGCTGTTATTCAGAAGAGTATTTCTGACTGCAGTCCAAGGTTAGACTTCCTGTTGTCTGGATTATGAATTTGCTGCAATTCTTCAGCACTTAATCTGGGGAATCTGCCTCAAAACCTGCACTAAATAGTTGAAAGATCATTACCATTCATTTCAGTGCAGAGGCCCAATGCAATTTTTTTATATGTAAAATGTGTGCACATTCATATCACAGAGTAGAGCATTTTCAGCACGGTTCGTCGGTTAGTACACCGGTATTACAGCACCATCGACTGTGGTTTGATTTTCGCACTCTTGTTTGACGTTCTCCCTCTGTCTCCATGGGGTTTCCCCGGTGGGGCGGGGGTGTCCAGTTTCATCCTACCGTTTTAAAAAGTACTGGGGGTTGTTGGTCAATTGCATGTAATTGGAAGTACAGGCTCATGGGTTGAAAGGCCCTGTTATTGTGCTCTATGACTAAATTTAAATTTTAAAAAAAATTAAAGAGTGAAGATCAGGTATTGATGATTTTCAACAAGACCTGGACTTACATTGAAGGCCCATGTCCAGGCATAGCAGGAGATCAGGAGAGCAAATGGTTTGTCATCCTTTATAGCAAGTGGATTTGATTACAGCAGCAAGGGAGTTAGATTGCAATCTTACAGGGTCTTGGCAAGAGCAGACCTTTGTGCAGCGTTGATCTCTTAACCTAAGAAAGGATGTTCTTCCATAGAGGAGTGCAGGAAAAATTCTTCAAGCTGGCTCTAGGGATGCGGGTTTGCCTTCTGAGGAGCTAGTGAGTAAACTGGGACTGTATTCCCCAGAGTTTAGAAGATTGAAAAGAAAAGCATAAAATCATAAAAGGGGCTAGATGAAAAGAGGTTATTTCCCCGATTGAGGAGTCTAATTTGCCAGGATACTATTTGACAAGGGTTAGATTATTTAGCCCTGACATGAGAAAAAAAAAGAACCTTTGTAATTTTTAAAGCTGGAGGAGACTTTGTCATGGTTTATTTAAAACACTACATCAGGAAAGTACGACATTGTTATTTCTGTTTATTTTGGGATGTATTAAGCAACAATGTAGCGTGAAAATAAGTTGACAAGCCCAGTTACACACCCAACATTTTGTAGAAGCTAACTCTGGTTGCATTGATAAGACACGCAATCCTAACTCCACATGACAATGAATAGCTTTGAAATATTTGACCAATTGACTAAAACATGGAAGAAAATGTTGGGCTCACTTGGCTTGTCTTTGTAATCCCACTCCTTACACATAACCCAACTTAGTTTAGGATCGTCAGCAAGCTTGGTAAAAGACATTTAGTTCCTTCAGCCAAGTCACTGATTTAAATACATTGTGAAAAGTTGGAGCCTAAACACTCAGCTCCGAGGTGTCCCACCACTCACATTACCAAATCTTTATCCTTGTCAGTATATTAGGCAGATTCCACATGTTCTAGTCATACTGAAAACCTTCCAAAACTACAGTACCAATACTCAGATCCCTTGATGGATTGCACTATTTGTTTCCTACTGTGAACGGTAGTCTGTAGTTCTGTTTTTTGACTCCTTCCATCTTAAGTAGTGAATTTCCAGTCCATAACTAATTCCTAAGTCCATTGAATTTGTGAGGTAAACTACTGTCTCTTAACTGCCTCCTTGAAAACGCTGGGATGTGGATCATTGAGTACATGGAATTTATTAGCTTTCAACCTCAACCTTCTCTCATACTATTTTTTGACTAATAATTTCTTCCATTCCTTATTTATGCCAAGCCCTTGATTCTCCAACATATCTGGCAGGTTTTGAGTAAAATGCAGATATTTAAACATTGTGCCAAAGATATCATTGGGACACATCACATGTAATGAAGCTTTAATTAACACTTAATTTGCAGAAGCTCACATCAGTTGAAATTTCTATCAACTGTTAGAAGTTCATCAGTAATCTATTTGGGTACATATCCCATTTCCAATCTCTCTAAAAACACCAAAATGTTGGAGAAACTCAGCTGTCCATAGGAGACAAAGATATATTGCCGACATTTCAGGCCTGAGCTCATCCTCAAGGAATAAGCAAAACCAGAAAAACTCATCTGGCTAGGGAAAGATCATGACAATTGGTGTTAATTGGATTTGAGAAAGAAAGAAGTCTGAGTGAAAGGAGACAGGGTAAAGGGAGAGAGAAACAGAGCTTGGGGAAGAAGTGAGCGGGCAGGAGTTTAACGAAAGCCAGAGAAATCAATATTAATGCTATCTGGTTGGAGGCTGTCCAGTCGGAAAATGAGGTGTTGGTTCCTCCAATTTGTGCCTAATCTCAATTTGGCAGTGCATGAGACTGTGGTCCAGACAAGGGAATGGGATGGAGAATTGATATGGATGGCCACTGGGAGATCCAGAATCAGTAGATGACCCCTGCAGATTCACATGGGAAGTATTGCTTCACTTGGAAGGCTGTTTGGTTGTCTGATAAGGTACAATTTGATATAACATGAGTGGCAGATCATGTTTAGATCCTTCTGGACACTGAAGAATTTGTTTTGGTACTTCAGTTGAGGCCATCATACACTGTAACATTGTTATAATTTGATAGTTACTCTGTGCAATTATTCAAGCTTTCTTGTTCCCAAACACATTGTCCTCGCAGTAATATTTGAATTCATTAAAATTATTCCTGTTTGGCCAATCGTGTACTCTATTGTTGCTCACAGAGTGGCTGATTTTATACAATCTCATGTATGTTGCCAGTTATACATGCAACTTTCCCACATGAGTGATTTTGATGCACATGTGGGCAGTATTACATATGCGTCATTTGTCTCTTCGATATTATGCACTGGTGGATAGCCCCGATGATTCAAAAGTACATTTTACCCAAATGTGTTGGCTTTCATTTACTTCTGTCACATGCACAAAAGCTAAATTACCTTCACATCCTGCCTTCCCTTCCCCAGAACTGATATTATTGTTAAAAGAATACGTGTAATCCAGCTGTCTTGAATATATGCCAACTTTATATATTCTCCCCAGGTAAGTAACAGTTGGTCTGACAGTGGTAATCTCATCCTTTCTATTCCTCTCTGTAGAAATACAAATATAAGTGTTGGCCTATTCACATGATTGACTGTGTGCAGATCTGATTGGTCAGTCAAAAGAGCAACATTTTTTACAAAATTTGCAATGGGTCCTTGTTATATATTCAAAGCACAGAAATGCTGGAGGAACTCAGCCGGTTTCAAAACGTCCACAGGAGGTAAAGATATATTACTGACGTTTCAGCCCTGAGGCCTTCCTCAAAGTATGGGTGAAAAAAGATAGGCCTGCAAAATGGGCTGAGTTCCTCAAACGTTTCTGTGTTTTGACTACAATCACAGAATCTGCAGACTTTCATGTTCCTCTCCTTGGTACATTCTTTGGCTTGGCTTCGCGGACGAAGATTTATGGAGGGGGTAAATGTCCACGTCAGCTGCAGGCTCGTTTGTGGCTGACAAGTCCGATGCGGGACAGGCAGACACGGTTGCAGCGGTTGCAGGGGAAAATTGGTTGGTTGGGGTTGGGTGTTGGGTTTTTCCTCCTTTGCCTTTTGTCAGTGAGGTGGGCTCTGCGGTCTTCTTCAAAGGAGGTTGCTGCCCGCCGAACTGTGAGGCGCCAAGATGCACGGTTTGAGGCAATATCAGCCCACTGGCGGTGGTCAATGTGGCAGGAACCAAGAGATTTCTTTAGGCAGTCCTTGTACCTCTTCTTTGGTGCATCTCTGTCACGGTGGCCAGTGGAGAGCTTGCCATATAACACGATCCTGGGAAGGCGATGGTCCTCCATTCTGGAGACGTGACCCACCCAGCGCAGCTGGATCTTCAGCAGCGTGGACTCGATGCTGTCGACCTCTGCCATCTCGAGTACTTCGACGTTAGGGATGAAAGCGCTCCAATGAATGTTGAGGATGGAGCGAAGACAACGCTGGTGGAAGCGTTCTAGGAGCCGTAGGTGATGCCGGTAGAGGACCCATGATTCAGAGCCGAACAGGAGTGTGGGTATGACAACGGCTCTGTATACGCTTATCTTTGTGAGGTTTTTCAGTTGGTTGTTTTTCCAGACTCTTTTGTGTAGTCTTTCAAAGGCGCTATTTGCCTTGGCGAGTCTGTTGTCTATCTTGTTGTCGATCCTTGCATCTGATGAAATGGTGCAGCCGAGATAGGTAAACTGGTTGACCGTTTTGAGTTTTGTGTGCCCGATGGAGATGTGGGGGGGCTGGTAGTCATGGTGGGGAGCTGGCTGATGGAGGACCTCAGTTTTCTTCAGGCTGACTTCCAGGCCAAACATTTTGGCAGTTTCCGCAAAACAGGACGTCAAGCGCTGAAGAGCTGGCTCTGAATGGGCAACTAAAGCGGCATCATCTGCAAAGAGTAGTTCGCGGACAAGTTTCTCTTGTGTCTTGGTGTGAGGTTGCAGGTGCCTCAGATTGAAGAGACTGCCATCCGTGCAGTACCAGATGTAAACAGCGTCTTCATTGTTGAGGTCTTTCATGGCTTGGTTCAGCATCATGCTGAAGAAGATTGAAAAGAGGGTTGGTTCGAGAACACAGCCTTGCTTCACACCATTGTTAATGGAGAAGGGTTCAGAGAGCTCATTGCTGTATCTGACCCGACCTTGTTGGTTTTCGTGCAGTTGGATAACCATGTTGAGGAACTTTGGGGGGCATCCGATGCGCTCTAGTATTTGCCAAAGCCCTTTCCTGCTCACGGTGTCGAAGGCTTTGGTGAGGTCAACAAAGGTGATGTAGAGTCCTTTGTTTTGTTACATATGCTTCAATTATACCTTCTACTCATTCCCTAAGAAGTGAATGATAACATTGCTGATACTACCATCAGCAAAAAAAATCACCCTCTAAGATCCACCATTTCACGACCCTCATGACAAACATTTTTTCTCTCTTTTGCATCTTGAGTTTATGTATTTTATCAGGTTAATTTTACCTCCTTGGATAATCAGATAGCATTTTCCACAGTTCTCTATGCTCTCTAATATAGTGGTTCGAATATGCCTTGCTGATTGGTGGAAGCAAGTTATCCATGGCACTTACAAAGTGTCTAGACAAACACTTGAACTGTCAATGCATAGTAAACCATGAAAGTCTGCAAACACCATGGTTCAAGTAAAAACACAATGACAAAGAAGCTCAGCAGGTCAACTGTGTACTTTATATAGCAAAGATGAAGATACATAATCAATGTTTCAGGCTTGAGGCCTTCATCGAGGTACCATATCTCGATGAAGGGCTCAAGCCTGAAACGTTGCTTATGTATCTTTATCTTTGCTATATAAGGTACACTGTTTGACCTGCATTGTGTTTTTATTTTAATATATAGCAGGCTATGAGCCAACTGCTAGCATGTGGTCAAACAAAGATTTGCTGGAGGCACTCAACAGCATCCATGGATAGAAATAGTCAGTCAATTTCAGATTTATTGTTAGTTATGACAGGAGAGGCAGAATTACCATAGGAAAGAAGATGAGAGAGGTAGAGGGAAGGTAATGGGAGAAGCTGTTAAGAAGGGGTGGGGGGGGGGTGGGGAAAGAAAAGTTGCAGAGAGAAAAAACAAGTACAGAATAAGTAAAGAAGAGATAGAAATAGTAAAATCATATGGGGATAGGAGTTACTTAAAATTATAAAAATCAATGACCATGACAGTCAGTTTAAGTCTGATAAATGGGTTTAATATGGAAAGGTACATGCTCATCAACATGAACATGGTGGGCTGAAGGGCCTGTTTCTGTGCTGTGGAACACTTTGACTCATACTAAAACATAATTTCTCTGTATCACCTGATTCTTTCTGTTGCATTCTTGTGATATGTGTGGATCTAATTTCATTTTATTGGCTTGTTATGTTCTGCCAATATTGTTTATAAAGCACCTCTAATTGTCTTTTTAGTTCCCTTACAAAACTAATCCTAAATAGCTTTATTTCCCTGCCTTTTAGCCAGAGTATATCTGAACAATTGTGATGGGTTTCTCTATATGGTCATGGAATGAGAAGCCTGTGTGGGTGGCAGTTCCCTGATATTTATTAACATTTTTTGCATTCCATTTTGTCTTTTGTTCATCTTTTCCCTTCTTGTAATCTTATACACCAAACATTTCCTGAAATCTGTAGATCATGAATTCCATGTCACTTACCTTCAAGACTTGATATTAAGAGAGAGAATGTGTTGGAGCTGTTCAAATGCATTAGGATGGATAAGTCCCCAGGGCCAGATGGAATATTCCCCAGGGTGCTCCACAAGGCAAGGGAGGAGATTGCTGACCATCTGGCTAGGATCTTTCTGTCACCGTTATCCATGGGAATGGTAGCGGAGGATTGGAGGGAGGCAAATGTTGACTCCTTGCTCAAAAGGTAGTAGGGAAAGTCCAGGTATTTATAGACCAGTGAGCCTTACATCTATGGTGGGCAAGCTGTTGGAAAGGATTCTTAGAGATAGGATCTATGGTCATTTAGAGAATCGTGGTCTGATCAGGGACAGTCAGCATGGGCAGATCATGTCTCAAGCCTGATAGAGTTCCTTGAGGAGGTGACCAGACATATCAATGAGGGTAGTGCGTGGATGTGGTCTACATAGATTTTAATAAGTTGACAAGGTCGCATATGGAAGGCTTATTCAGAAGGTCAGAAAGCATGGGATCCAGGGAAGCTTGGCCATGTGCATTCAGAATTGACATCCCTGTAGAAAGCAGAGAGTTGTAGAGAAGGGAGTACATTCGGATTGAAGGGTTGTATCTGGTGGAGTCCCTCAAGGATCGATTCTGGGATGTCTGCTTTTCATGAATTTTATTAATGACTTGAATGAGGGGGTAGAAGGGTGGGTTGGCAAGTTTGCAGATGACACAAAGGTTGGTGGTGTTGTGGATAGTATAGAGGATTGTAGAAGATTGCAGAGGGACATTGATGCAGAGCTGGGCTAAGAAGTGGCAGATGGAGTTCAAACCAGAGGTGGTATACTTTGGAAGGACAAAATCCAAGGCATAGTACAAAGTTAATGGCAGATATTTTGGTAGTGTGGAGGAGCAGAGGCATCTAGGCGTCCATGTCCACAGAATCCTGAAAGTTGCCTCACAGGTAGACAGGGTAGTTAAGAAAGGTTATGGGATGTTAGCTTTCATAAATCGAGGGATTGAGTTTAAGAGCTGGGAGGTAATGATACAAAACTCTGGTTAGATCACATGGAGTACTGTGTCCAGTTCTGGTCATCTCATTATAGGAGAGGTGTGGAAGCATTGGAAATGGTGCAGAGGAGATTTACCAGGATGATACCTGGTTTAGAGAGTTTGCATTATGAGCAGAGATTAAGGGAGCTAGGGCTTTATCTTTGGAGAGAAGGAGGATGAGAGGTGACTTGATAGAGGTATACAAAATATTAAAAGGAATAGATAGATTGAATAGCCAACGCCTCCTTCCCAGGGCACCATTGCTCAATACAAGAGGGCATGGCTTTAAGGTAATGGGTATGAAGTTTAGGGGAGATAATAGAGGAAGTTTTTTTATCCAGAGAGTGGTTGGTGCATGGAATGCACTACCTGGGTCAGTGTTGGACACAGGTGCATTGGTAAATTTCACTAGACAAGCATATGGATGAATTTAAAGTGGAGGTTATGTAGGAGACAGGGTCTAAAGATTGACACAACATTGTGGGGCCTGTACTATGCTGTACTGTTCTATGTTCTATGAGACTCAACAATTTTGAGATCACAAGCGGTACCAGTCTGAAAAAGAGGCAGTTCTGATCTGATTCCTTGATCCTCAACAGTTTACATCTAAATAATATCTCCTACCACGATCTTTGCTGCAGCCTCCATGTAAAAGGCAGAATCCAACATTGAAGTTATCCACACTGGACAACAGATTTTTTTTTCAAAAGGTTTGCTTCCTGAAAGAAAAATGGGCATTATGATGGACAACTTCAAGCTGAATTCAAAGATAATTTCATATTTTCTGTATCACGTACGAAATTGGAGAAGCATTAAATGAACTTTTATTAAATTTAGCATGTTCAATTGCATAATGATGCTGACAAATTGCATTAATTCACCTGACCTAAAAATGTTTTGCCACTGATTTTCACTTGTACTCAGCATCCAATGCCTCTCGTGTCAATGTCCAACAATAGTCGGTCAGGACTAATGGATTCCAGTTGCCCTGATAATGCTTTTCCAGGGCGCAATGTCCTGATAAAACCTTTCACCACATTTGTCATTGCTGCACCAAATTCAGCAGGGAAGAAGTCCACATGCGAATACAGAAAATTAATTTTCAATGAAATGCATCACTTCATGTTTTTGTGTGCTTGAAGTAGACTTAAAATATGATGGGAAATCACAAAAATAAGTTATATCTAATAAACAATATGCAATAGGAAATTTTTAAGGAGATTTTTATGATCAGCAGCCCAAAATCCATGAAATACACCCAAAAGTGTTCAGGAAGCATAATCATTGTTGGGCAGTATTTATTCCACCTGCTGGAAATTGAGAGAATTCCAATAAGATCTGTATGCACAACCAGGAATTCCCACATTCTCTTGGATGTGCCTAAACAATCATTTCCCATTGATATGCCATGGATAAACAGAACAGATTAAAAATTTGCAACAAAAACTTTTCACCTCTTGAAGCCACCATTCATTAATGTTCTAATCGACTCCCATTTTCACTGCACTGTACTATGTTCATTTCCTCTATGTACCAGTCAGAGAAAATCACTCTGCCGAATAGCATTCAATGTTGTTATTTATCACAAAGCAGATCTTAAATAACATATCCCTTTGCTAATCTATCCATTTTCCAATATCTTTCTAGATATTCCAAGTTGTGCATCATGGATACTGGCCCTTTGTTCTGAATCCATTCTGACCATCAATCACCCATTTACACTAATCCCAATTTATTCGCTCAATCCCCTCAACATCCCCCGCCCCCCTCCCTCCAAGAGCGACTCACCTAAAAGTGGGAAGATACAATGGCTAATTAGCTTACCAACCTGTGCTCAGAAAGGTGTGGGAGGAATATCAGAGCGCCATAAAGAAGCCCATACAGTCATGGGGAGAATGGGCACAATCCACATCGATAGAACCAATGGTCAGCATTGAACCCAGGTCAGCGGAACTGTGAGACAGCCACTGTACTAGCTCTGCAGTGTGCCAGCCCGATGCACAGATTGCTGATGGCCTCTCAGCTGCTGATTGAAATCTTTGCTTTTTTCCAAATAACCAAAAAGTCTGTCAGTGAATTGCAGTCAAACTGAACAGACAATATATGGAGGTAGGAACTCGGATGGGTGAGTCATCGTGTGCAATCGCAGCCAACTCTGCCTGCTGTGCACTCAAATGACTTGGTAATTTCAGTGACACCATAATTTCATTACTGAAATTTCATATCCCTTCCTTTCTCCCTTTTCCACATAAGTGGGTCCATCTACATCAGTGGTTTTCAAACTTTTTCTTTCCACTAACTGAAATATTTTGCTTGAGAAAAATTGTCATTAGCCCATTCCCTTTGGAGTTATGAAACCGTGCACATAACAAGTCAATTAGGGACGATTAAAACAGTGGTTTTCAAACTTTTTCTTTCCACTCTCATACCACGTTAAGTAATCCCTTACTAAGCACAGAGCACCTATGGCAGAGGGATTACTTAACATGGTATGTGAGTGGAAAGAAAAAGTTTGAAAACCACTGATCTACATAGATCTAGCATTCCTGCAGGTGATCATCTATCTTAAATTGTCTTGGTTTCCTGTGCCCTCGTCTGCTGTACATTTGTGTGATTTTCTTACGTATCCCATGTTTACTGTCAGGTTCTACCTTTACATCACATGACTCCAATAATGCAATCAAATAGCACTGGAAACTATCCTTTCTTCAGTCATTCCATGCATCTGTAATAGTCAGTGTTATTACTATTAAGGTGACAGTATTTGTTTTTTGTAAACACAGCAGAAAGCTTAACTGCTCATTGAGTAGCTCACAATCTTCCACATGATGAGTGGTCCAGAGATAAGCTTGCACCATTTCAATTCTGCATCCTACCCCCATGCTCACATGTCAGTCCATGGTCTCATGCACTGTCCATCAAAGACCACCCTTAAATTGGAGGAACAACACAATTTTCCATCCAGGCACTCTCCAAATGGATGGTATTAACATCAACTTCTCTGGTTTCTTCTAGCCTACTCACCTTTCTCCCTCCATTCCCTATCCCTTTGTACTCTTTCCACCAGCTCATCACTCCCTTCCCTCTTTATTCACAGAACCATTTTCTATCCCTGTTTGCTGGTGTGTGTCCCTTCCTGATCCACCTATTATTACCTCCTGCCTGTGGGACTGTGGTCCTCCCCCTGCCCCCACCCCCTACCATTCTTTTCGGGCACCTGCCTACATTTTGTCATATCTTGATGAAGGGCTCAATTCTGAAATGATGGTTATATATCTTTATCTTTGCTACATAATACTTTATAATACTGTTTGACCTGCTGAGTTTCTCCAGCACTGTGTTTTTACTTCAACCACAGTTTGTTTTACAGCTTGAACTTGAAACTTGCTTGTGCCATTTCTGCCAGAAATAATATCCAATAATATTCATGGATTCATAGATACATATTGGAAATAGTCTTTTTGACTGACTAATTCTCTATTCAAGTCAAGTCAAGTCACCTTTATTTATTGTTCATACCCTGCTTGCACAGTTAAGATGAGATAGACTTTCTCCAGGACTACGGAGCACATTTACCTAAATATAAATTAGAATAGAAGGTAAGCACGTTGAAATATTAAAATATAAAGACGTATACAGTAAAGGTCCACATTACACTATCCACATATGTTCTGAGAAGGCTTAGGGGGAGAAAATTTGTTGCCCAATGGACGTAACGACTAAGTGATACGATACCTCCTACCAGATGGCAGAAGGGAGAACAATTTACGTGAGGGGTACGTGGAGTCCTTCACAGTGTTTATTGCCTTTTGCCTGCATTGAGTGTGGTAGATGTCCTTCATGGTAGGAAGAGAGGCCCCAGTGATCTTTTCCACTGACTTCACTATCCTCTGCAGAGTCTTGCAGTCTGAGGTGATACAGCTTCCAAACCAGGCGGTGATACAGTTGCACAGGATGCTCTCCATACATTCTCTGTAGAATGTAGTGAGGATGGAGGGTGGGAGATGAACTTTTTTCAGCCTTCGCAGGAAGTAGAGGCACTGCTGGGCATTCTTGGCAATATTAAGGGACCAGGTGAGATTCTCTGCCAAGTGCACTCCAAGGAATTTGACAACCTTAACAGTGGAGCCGTCAATGGTCAGTGGAGCGTGGACCCCTGGGCCCACCCGAAGTCAACAACTACCTCTTTTCTTTTCAGATACAGGTTGTTGGCTCTGCACCACTCCGTTAGCGACTGCACCTCATCTCTGTACACTGACTCATCATTCTTACTGATCAGGCCCACCATGTCGTGTCATCAGTAAACTTGATGATGTGATTCGACTTGTGTTTAACTGCACAGTGGTGGGTCAGCAGAGTGAACAGCAGTGGGGGGGGGGGAGGGGTTGCTTCATGCTCAGTGTGACTGCCTGAGGTCTCCTCGACACGAAGTCGAGAATCCAATTGCAGAGGGAGGTGTTTAGACCCAGCAGGCTCAACTTTCTTGTTATGATTGTGCTAAATACCGAGTTGAAGTCAATAAACAGCATTCGAACATACGAGTCCTTGTCTTCCAGTTGGGTGAAGGCTAGATGGAGGGCAGTGGCGATGGCATTGTCCATAGAGTGGTTGAATCTGTATGCGAACCGCAGGGGATTTATAACCACCTATTTACAGTAATCTAATCCTAACCCATTTTATTCTCCCTGACATTCCCATTGACTACTCCTCCCCTTTCCCCGAGTGAAGTAGCTATAAATCAGCAAGAAATCCTGTGAAAGGCCCGTACTTCTGAAGCTCAAGCAATCGACAACCTTTCGTTAAGTGAATGGATTGTTTTTCTCACATTCTTCTGCCCATTCCAATTGATCAGACTCCCATGCCAGCACAGACAAATGTCCAGTTTGTGCTCTGATAACCCTGTGAACACCAGTAACTGTATTCTATGTCTCTAAAATGATCTCAAAGCTAAAACATCCTCTAATATTGGTATTGTATATTAATTCCTCATCCATGATCCTCTTTTCTGATTTCAACATGAACCTCAAAAACTGTACTTCCATTTAACCTATCTGAGTCTTTTAATATTTATACTTTTTCTCACATCATGTTGGGAGATACAGTAACTCCGATCACAGCACCATATGTTGTTCAGTGTTGTCTCTAAATAGACAACATAATGAAGCAGTCCTGCTGAAAAGTCCTTCCAAGCTCATAGCCATTTTCTGATGCAGTTTAGATTGACTACAGTATCCCACCCCACACCCTTGCCAACATGTCTGTCCATGGTCTTGTACACTATCAGACTGAGACAGTACTGTGCTAAACCATTGTTAAGTATAATTGTCTGGTCAGGCACACCTGTGGCCCCTCCCCACAGGCTCCTGTATAAAGGTGAATGTTGCACAGCTTCCTACAGCTCAGTGCAGGACAAACGAATAGTATGGATGTTTTTGTGTTCTTAAGTGAATAAAAGCCTATTGGTTTTTCTACAATAGTCTTTTGAGTAATTGATGGTGCATAAAATACCTCATATTCTGTCTGAGCATCCTCTGGATGGCGTTAACATGGACTTCTCCAGCTTCCATTAACCACCCTCACCTCCCATTTATCCTTATGCCTCCTTTCCTCTAGTTCTGTCTCTCTTTCTTCCCTTTTCCCTCTGTCTCCTTACCCCAGTTCTGCATCCGCAGATCAATCGCGCCACCCCCCCCCCCCCCACCTCAGATGGTTAGTGTGAGCAGTTTATTTGGTAGTTCAGCATTCTCACTGCCTGTGGGAAGAAGCTGTTCCTCAGCCTAGTGGCTGATACTCCTGTATCTCTTTCCCAATGGGAGCAGCTGAAAGATGTGTGGGTGGAAGGGGTCCTCAATGATTTTGCGCACCCTCTACAGACAATTATTCTGATAGATCACATCAATGGGGAGAAGAGAGACTCCTGAGTCCTCTCTGCTGCTCTTATGGATGGATTTGTCTCCATCTTTAGAAAAAAAAATTACATCTTTTGAGTTTTCACAGGTTCTCTCTCAACCATCACCTCTCCTGCTCGTGATCTTTCAGAATTATGTTTGTGGGACAAATGCTGCACCTTCTTATTCCATAATTCCTTTATTCCACTCCAGACTTGTGTTCACTAATGCTTCCCAATCCCTCTTCATGAACATTTCCTTCCCTGAAAATGTACATACATGTCCTCATCCATTCAGCTAAATCCACTAACTTCCATTGCAATTCCATAAGTAATGATTGACAAAATTTATTACAAAGCCATTTTCTTCCATGCAGTCTCATCCTAATGTTCATCTGCCTTAGCCCAATTCATTAACATGCATATCCAACCTTTGTCAAGTGGCTACATTTATATTTGCTATAAACTCTAGCAACATATGAAGGGCTATGCCTATTGGAGACCATAAAAAATAGGAACAGGGGGATATATCAATAATGTTTCTTTCTAAATGTTGATTATAATTGTATAAAGTACTTCCATTTTAGTTCCAAGCAACTTGTATGAATTTCTGTCCACAGGCTTCAGATGAGTGGCACAGTTAGCGATTAGCGCAACCCTGTTACAGCGCCAGTGATAGGGACTGTGGTTTGAATCTCATGCTGTCTGTAAGGAGTTTGTATGCTCTCCCCACCTCTGTATGGGTTTCCTCCAGGTGCTCTTATTTTCTCCCACCCTTTGAATCGTACTGGGGGTTGTAGGCCAATTGGGAAGCATGGGCTCGTGGACTGAAAGGGCCTGTTACTGTTTTCAAATTTATGTATCCATCCTACTTACTTGTGCTATTTGCAACACAGTTATCTTAAGTTCATTTTGTTAATTGAAATTAATTTTCTTCCTCTTTGGCAGTCCCTTGAGATTGAGACCGACTTGTTTCTATTTCAATTTTGTGGGATTAAAGTGGCCAATGTAGGAATCTCATGTTTCTGACAGGGCAGATGAGTGAGTAATTTGTGAGATTTTTCCACTGCTATTGCAAAGCTGCTGTGTGCTTAATCTTCTCAAAGCCATCCCAAGTGCATCTTCTCCATCTTGACTAGTCATGAGCTTGACATTCCCAGAAGTTGATGGGGTTATTGTATTCTTGAATATTTTCTCCTATCCACCTGGTAATCTCTTTGCGCGACTGTCGAATGTTTGTTTAAGGGTCTGATATCTGTCATGCCAGTGAAACTCCCCGCACAAATCCAGGTCCTAAATCCTTGGAATGTTGGCACAGAAAATGAGACCAACCTTGGTTCTCTTATCTTTTCAAATGTGTTTGGAGGAGTTGATAGGATTTTGCTTTCAAGTAGTGAATTTCAGAATCTCCCTGCTGCTGGTCGATCAGAAGTTTTGTGTTGATGCTTTTTTTTTCTCTTCAGATTCTAGACCTACTGTGTTTTTGCATTATTTCTAATCCTTTCCAAATCTAATTACGGCTTGTTGGAAACCCATGTATATTCTCAATCTTTTGAGGAATTCTCTAAAAATGAATTTTAATGAGATAATAAAATGTTAGAGCTTACTTTACTGAGGGGGTCTGCTGTTACACGTTTATAAAAAGGTTTATCTCTTGAATTAATTTTGTCTTATGCCACAGTGATTCTGAGTGGGTTAAAACTGAACCATCCTATTCATTATTATATCTCAAGGTCGATATACTATGCCAAACTCTTTAATGCCTTTAAAGATCTGTTTTCAACTGCCTTGTTTCCATGGATACATGATTTACATGATTCTTTCCCAGGAGACAGGATATTTCTCAGTAAAATTACAGTACTTCCCTTTGTAAAATGCAATATTTGTGAATTCCTTTGTTAACTTAGGGCAGTGCGTACATTTTCCTATTGGAAGGTTAACATCATCAAAAGACATTGCGGTTTGAGGTCCTTCTTTCTGTAAGACAATTATACAGTTAAAAATGTAAACAACTGTCCAATTGGTCTCAATTTTATCAATTGCTTATTCCCTATATTTAAAAAGATTAAAACACAAACAATTGAACAAGAAATAGAAGTTAAAAAAAATGAAGAACATAATCATCCATATTTTATAATGGGAAGAGTCCATGAAGAGTCTTCAGAATGAAAGACAATGGGTAAATATTTGATAAATAAAGTGTGATGTGGGGGAATATGAGGTTCTCCAGTTTGGAGGAATGAGAATGGCAGAAGCAAAACGCAATTGGCTGGAGAAACTCAATGGGTCAAGCAGCACCCACTGGAGAAAAAGAATGGTCGATGCTTTAGACTGAAACCCTTCACCAAGACTGGGAATGTAGCAAAGAGTTGAAGAACCTTCTTGATGAAGAGTTTTGGCCTGAAGCATTGCGGGTTCTTTATCTCCCACTGATGCTACTTGACCCACTGAGTACCTCCAGCTGATTGTGTTTAGCACCTGCATTCTCCTGTGTGTCTTTAGAAAAGGCTTAATATTGTTTTGATGGAGTAAAATAATGTCAACGATCGTATTCAAAGTTAAGACAGCACAGAGTTAATAGAAGGCGTAAAAAGTAGAGAACTAAGGCTGGAATCAGATCAGCCATCTTAGTCAGAAATGAGGGATCAAACCACTTAGGCCACTTGCACCTATGTTTTTATGTAGTTCAAACAACTTCAAATTAATTTGTAATTTTACTAGTTGTACACACTTTGGTGCAGTTGTTCCTTTAATGTTCTTACTGCTTTAAGAGCCCAAGTAGCCATGAGGCTTGCACAGAGCTAGAAAGTTCCCCTTCTGTTTTGTCAGAAATTTTATAAAGGAACATTAGAACTCTATAAAATTAATTCACTCCCTTGAGCCATTCTGTGGGATCCTGTCCTGAGTTGTACATTAATTCCATAGCCTTTCATATCCTAAAAAAAATCTACTGTATATGTTGGTGAATAAAATGGTATTTGAACCTTATAAATGTTACCCTAAAACCAGGGATCGTCTTATATGCCAAGTATAAAATCTGAAGCTTTATATCACAAAATATTTTTCTACTGAAACGTACATTTGGGAATCTGGATTAATAGTAATGTTTTATTAAAGCAATAAAAATGTTTTAGAAACCTGTCTAACATACCTTAAAAGTACAGCACAACAAACAAAGTAAACAGCATACACCAGTCACCATTTGCAACAGCTGTCGAACAGTTTCAGCGCTCCCCCGTGGGGTCCATCCACTCAGTCCAACTGCCAACGGCTCTGTACAGGCTTTAAACGGAGTGTTAAAGGAACCAATGGTGGTTTATTTTAAAATGTACTAATAACATTTAAATTTTTGGGTAATTTGCTTTTAAAAAATTGTGACAGTTTCACTCTACTAGTCAATGGTAAAAGACTATCAGGGCAGTAACTCTCAGCGGTAGGTGCTAGACTTGGGGTAGCTTCATACAGTGAGTATAGCTCAAACCCTACATTGTAAGTGGAAATTCTGGGGTCATCTTATACACCAGTCATCATATATGCCACCATATACAGTAAATATCTCAATTCCATTTTCAATAGAATCCAATACAGGTACACTATCCTTTATCTGGACATCTAAAATCTGGAAAGTTCCAAAATCTGATAAGTGGGGAGAGATACGGCAGCGTAAGTCTGGTGGGGGTGAGGGGGAGAGACAGGTAGCGCGACTTGGGCGGGCAAGGGGAGACACCGGCAGCGCGACTCGGGCAGGTGGGGGGGGGAGACACCAGCAGCGCAAACTCAGGCGGGTGAGGGGGAAAGACTGGCAGCGCGAGTCGGGCGGGTGAGGGGGGGAGACCAGCAGCGTGAGTCAGTCAGACGATGGGGGGGGGAGACCAGCAATGCAAGTTGGGCAGGCAAGGGGGGGTGAGACTGGCAGCGTGAGTTGGGCGGATGAGGGGTGGGGGAGACCGTAGCGTGACTGGAAGGGGGTGGATATGGCAGCACAATTCGGGTGAGTTTAAATCTGGGTTTCCAAAATCCGGAAAAATTCAAAATTTGGAACACACTGTCCCCCAAGGGTTCTGGATAAAGGATCGTGTACCTGTACCTCAGCTTTCTGGCTCCAGATTTCTATTTTCTTTTCTTTGGCTTGGCTTCGCGGACGAAGATTTATGGAGGGGGTAAAAAGTCCACGTCAGCTGCAGGCTCGTTTGTGGCTGACCAGTCCGATGCAGGACAGGCAGACACGATTGCAGCGGTTGCAAGGGAAAATTGGTTGGTTGGGGTTGGGTGTTGGGTTTTTCCTCCTTTGCCTTTTGTCAGTGAGGTGGGCTCTGCGGTCTTCTTCAAAGGAGGCTGCTGCCCGCCAAACTGTGAGGCGCCAAGATGCACGGTTTGAGGCGTTATCAGCCCACTGGCGGTGGTCAATGTGGCAGGCACCAAGAGATTTCTTTAGGCAGTCCTTGTACCTTTTCTTTGGTGCACCTCTGTCACGGTGGCCAGTGGAGAGCTCGCCATATAATACGATCTTGGGAAGGCGATGGTCCTCCATTCTGGAGACGTGACCCATCCAGCGCAGCTGGATCTTCAGCAGCGTGGACTCGATGCTGTCGACCTCTGCCATCTCGAGTACCTCGACGTTAGGGGTGTGAGCGCTCCAATGGATGTTGAGGATGGAGCGGAGACAACGCTGGTGGAAGCGTTCTAGGAGCCGTAGGTGGTGCCGGTAGAGGACCCAGATTTCTATAACACTTGCATGAATAACAGTGCTTTATACAACAATGATTATTTTGCCATTCCACAATCGCTGAATTTTGGTACAATCTAATTTTCAGAGTGGCTAGTTGATGCTGGGTTTTGGTAGAGTTCACAAAGGATATTCCTGATCTGCTGTCTCAGTAATAGAGTGTTCAGCAGATTGGATTGGGAAAATGAGCAATCACAAGGGGAACAAACACAGAAGGGTAGGGAAGGGAAGGTTAGGGAAGGGAAAGGTAGGGAAAGGAGGGTAAGGAAGGGTAGGGGAAGGGTAGGGTAGGGAATGTGCAGCTGATGCTAAATTTATAAATAACTCTGCCTCCAGTTTCCAAACATATTTGATTATTCTGAAAATGCAGTGATTGAGCAAAATGTCAAGAATTATTTTGAGAAAAAAAATAAATCTTATACTTCTCCCACTTTTATGTGTTAAGCAAATGATCATAAACCTTCCTGTTTGAAGGATAATAAAGTTACAGGTCATGCCATATTATAGAGCGAAGCACAAAAGTCTGCAACGCTGTGAGTGAACTCAGCCAGTCTTGCAGTGTCCAGAGGAGATAAAGATACATTGCTGACATTTCATCAAGGAATGCCATATTAGAGTTTTGAATTGAATAAATTTCATCACAACCTATTATTGTAAATGATTCTTTTTCTTTTTTTCTTTGGCTTGGCTTCGTGGACGAAGATTTATGGAGAGGTATGTCCATGTCTGCTGCAGGCTCGTTGGTGACTGACAAGTCCGATGCGGGACAGGCAGGCACGGTTGCAGCGGTTGCAAGGGAAAATTGGTTGGTTGGGGTTGGGTGTTGGGTTTTTCCTCCTTTGTCTTTTGTCATTGAGATGGGTTCTGCAGTCTTCTTTAAAGGAGGTTGCTGCCCGCCGAACTATGAGGCGCCAAGATGCACGGTTGGAGGCGATATCAGCCCACTGACGGTGGTCAATGTGGCAGGCACCAAGAGATTTCTTTAAGCAGTCCTTGTACCTCTTCTTTGGTGCACCTCTGTCTCGGTGGCCAGTGGAGAGCTCACCATAGAACACGATCTTGGGAAGGTTATGGTCCTCCATTCTGGAGACATGACCCACCCAGCGCAGTTGGGTCTTCAGCAGCGTGGATTCGATGCTTGCAGACTCTGCCAGCTCAAGTACTTCGATGTGAGTGATGAAGTCACTCCAATGAATGTTGAGGATGGAGCGGAGACAGCGCTGATGGAAGCATTCTAGGAGCCGTAGGTGATGCCGGTAGAGGACCCATGATTCGGAGCTGAACAGGAGCGTGGGTATGACAACGGCTCTGTACACGCTGATCTTTGTATAAATGATTTAATGAGTTGCAAATTCACAGCAATGCATTAATAAGGTTGTAATATCTTCAGTTGTGAAAATAGGTTATAAAAAAGTAGACTAATAAACAAAGAAATTAGTTTAATGCACATTTGCTGACACAATGGATGTTTTGGTCGGTGTCCTCATTTGTTAGGAATGAAGTTTAACTGAAGCAGCTTACGTTCCTGTCATGCTCCTCAAGCAGAGAAAGATGTCCAAGCAGTTACTAAATGAAATAAAGATTGCGGACTCCTGCCTGAAAGATAAACAGTAAACCTGTAAGGAAGAAAGGTCAAAGAGAAATGGCTTGCTGATATATTTTTCTAAACTGTGAGGAGAGAGTTCCAGTGAGCAATTTATGGTGGTTTTTTTAGCCTGTTAATTTCAAGGCCCATGCCATTCACTGGGAGATATGATGGTTCAGTAGACTTGTAGGTTGGTTGAACATGGATTAGCATTTACTATTCACCTTGCACATAACAATCCTTTCAATTCAGTGGAATGTTTATTTGCAGGTTCATCTCCTCTTAACTAATAACAAACTTCCATGAGTGCCACTAAAACATGTAAGTGACATGTTATTTTGTGCTTTAAGTAAGGTGTATATGCACAGCAAATGGCTGATCTGTAAAATAACAAATAAACTCAGACAGAGACCAAAGTATTAAGTACGACAAAACTATGAAAAGAGGGTTGGATTGATCTCATGAGAAAGTTATTATGGGATCTTGGAATGGATACAGCATATAGAGAGAGAACAGATTGACTGATTTAGGATATGGAGGAATGAAAAGGAATTATGAGCCTTCAGTGCATCTGTGCTTAAAATGTGAAGACCATCAGAGTAGCAGAAAGGATCACTGGAGTCTCCCACCCCCCACTAATCGATGTGATCTACCGGGATCATAGGGTATGAGGGCATGCAAAATCTTTGAGGACCTCTTCCACCTCGCACACATCTTTTAGCTGCACCCATCAGGTAAGAGATCCAGGAGTATCAAAGCTAGCACCACCAGGCTGAGGAACAGCTTCTTCCCACGGGCAATGAGAATGCTGAGCGACTAAAGGAACTGCTAACACTAACCATCAAGTCTCTCATATTTATGATACTATATTTATTTATTTATCTATGTGAATGCTAGTCATATGTATTGTTTGTCTGCATGACAGTTGTGTGACTAGGTGTTTTGCACCAAGGACTGAAGAATGCTGTTTCATTGGATTGTACTTGTACAATCAGATGACAATGAACTTGACTTGACTGCTGAATGTCTGGTGATATCTCAGGGTGAAGATTGATTAAAAGTTCCATTTTTAAATTATATAACCACAAATGAAATTGCCTAGAAACCAGAAATATTTTTACTCATTATGAATTCCTACTTCCCATCCATCGGGAATTAATCCGGACACTTTTGGACACTATTCATCTTTGTGCAGCTTGTTTCTCGCAACGCTATTTTAGAGCCAGCAACCTAGATTCGAATCCAGTGCTGTCTGTAAGTAGTTTGTACGTTCCCTCCGTGTCTTCATGGGTGTCCTCCAGAGGCTCCGTTTTCCTCCCACCCTTCAAAACATGGGGGTTGTAGGTTAATTGGGTGTATTTGACCAGCACGGGCTCATGCACCGGAAGGGCCTGTTATGGTGCCGTATGGCTAAATTTAAATTTAACATTATTTGTCCCTGTGATGGTATCATCAATGTATATGATGCTCTTCATTACTTTTCTGTACAACTTGATGATGAGAGTTTGTTGTCATACTCTTAAGTACAATCTATAAATGCTTCGAAATTCTTACATGGTGAAGCTACCCAGGTACGTAAAATAAACTAGTAGCCATTCAGTATCAATTAAATTAACATCCAATGGGAAAAAAATAAAAGAATAAATATTAGTGAAAACAAAGTGGTTATAATTATATAATTGTGCAGACAGATGTTTAGTGGTCATGGAGTAGTCATGCTTAAATGTTGGGAAAAATAGTCTTCTTGAACATAAAGGTACCAGACTTCAGGCCTCTATATGTTCTGGCAGTAATGATATTGAGAAAAATAAATCTTTCAACCTCATAACTGTGGACAATATTGGTATGCCAACACATTTTACAATTTTCATTTCTCACTATTCCAAAGATGGGGTTAAATATTTGAAGTGTGATTAAACTAAGCTGAAATAGAGTAGTTTGAAATGTCTGTTCTATGCTCTAAAATTCTGTACAATTCTCTTTCATTTTCCAAGTGTTGGGATTAATACTGTGGGTATCTTGGCCCACATTCACAGAATAAACAATACAATATCTGGAACCGTTTCAAGCACTATCAAATTAAAAATTGGGCCATTGTTTCTACAGTACCGAATGACCAGTATTCACACGTTAATTTTGACATCTGCATTTGTCTGGCTGAGCGTTCATGGTTGGTTGCACAGTAACTCTGCTTGAAATTAAATTGAAAATAATATCTGTAAAAAAACCCAATAACAATGGTAAATAAGCATATGGGACATCTTTTTAGTTCGTCACCCTTGGGAATATCCCAATTGTTATCTAGTTTCTTCATCTAAGAAACCACTAACATCATGAGTGTGTTTTATTTCGCATGAACATCTGCCCCCGGAAGAATATTTTATTCATGCCCAGCTGCAATGGTTTCAGAAGCAACATTAACTTTTACTGATCCACCATTATTGTATGGATTTTGTTCTCATGCAGAATCATGGTTGGAAATTTGTCAAATCCTTTGTATTTATCATGTGTTCATTTCAAGGTGTTCTGTGGAAGTACAAGGAGATGGAAGAATTTTTTTTCACTTTCTTATGCCAGGGACTGATGACAGGAGACATTGATAGATCATAAACATACAGCAATCTTGCCTCAGGAGTCATGCAACTATCAGTATGGAAGTGGCCCTGTGGTCCAACCTCTCCATCTCAACCAAACTGCCTCTCTCATGATCTATCATACGAAACAATGCACCACACCTACCTTGGAAGTGTGTGGAAGGAGTGCGCACACACAGGGTAGCGTTAATAAAAGCTCTCATGACTGGAGGGAGAACATATGTTTTTGTTAGCTTATAACTGAGGGTAGGGGCTTACAGTGGTCTTCAGAGGGGCCCAGTGTTATATATGCATAGATGAGAATGGAGCTGGGAGACAGAGCCAGCCATCAGTATAACACACAACCAGTGAATCTCAATTCACTGCATTCACCCCTTCCTGTAGAATTTAGGGCCTGTGAATGAAGACAGAGAACATTGATTCAGAAAGAAAAAAAAATCCGGAAAAAATATACAAATGTTTACAAACTTAAGCGGTCTGGAGGTATGAAGATCCTGGTGGAGAGCCTAAGCACAGGAGGCTCCTTGAGTCTCCAGGTTTCCTTGTGGGGGAGATGTGGCAGGTGGGGTCTCCGGCTCTGCTGTGGAGGGAGATTCCTCCTGAACCGGATTCCCTGAGGCCCTGACTGGGGGAATGAGCTCCATGGTTTGCAGGGTACTTGAGGCTGTTCTGGCTTCTTAATCTCCAGGTCATTATGTGCACCAAACAAGTGAGCAAATCAGTCTTTCTAAATGTGTGATCTGACCACTGCCACTTATCTGTGTCTTTCACCTTTCAAAATGTTTTCGGTCTACACTATTTTTATAAAAAATAAATGTCTTGTTAGGATGTATTTGAATAATTTGTGGTAATAATGTGCTAGGGATTCATGAAAATAGTTTAAAAAATTATTATGATAGCAAAGAATGAATGTAGACACCCATGATCTACTAGGAGAGGCTTGCACTAAACGTGTGCACTTTCAAATCAAGTTAAGTTTATTGTCATCTGATTATACAAGTACAACCCGATGAAAAAATGTTCTCAGGTCGTCGGTGCAAAACATGAAGACACACAACTGGACATCACACACATAGAGGACAAGTATTAAAAATTATGTACAAATGAGAATCTCGGATGGTTAGTCTGAGCAGTTCCTTTGGTCGTTCAGCATTCTCACTGTCCGTGGGAAGCAGCTGTTCCTCAGCCTGGTGGTGCTGGCTCTGATGCTCCTGTATCTCTTCTCCAATGGGAGCAGTTGAAAGATGCTGTGTGCAGGGTGGAAGGGGTCCTCAATGATTTTGCATGTCGTCTTCCAACTACGATTCCAGTAGTTCATGTCAATTGTAGGGGTGGGGAGAGGTGTGTGGAAGACTACAGTGATCCTGTCTGCCACTCTTATGGTCCTGTGGATTGACCTACCATCCATTTCTCTGCAGCAACCATACCACACTGTGATGCAGCTGGCCAGGACACTCTTGATAGAACTGCTATAGTAGGTTGACATAATGGTGGCCGGTCGCCTTGCCCGCTTCAGTCTTCTCATGAAGTGCAGTTGCTGTTGTGCCTTCCTGACAAGTGAAGAGAGAATTTTCTCATGAAGTCAAACTCATTTTCCGTGATGGGGAAATCCCCACTGAAACAGATTTGGAAAATAATAATGTGTTGAATACTTACCTATCAGTGAAATACTTGCTAGTGCTGAGACTGACTGGAACAATGGGATTGTAGATGGCAGCTATCTCGTGGGATGCAGACAGCCATCTCAACTCATTCTTTTGGCATACCTGTTTAGCTGATGAGCTATCTAGCATGGATTTTGCCTTTGGTTTCACACAAGGTTCCACTTAACATATATCTCCTTTTCAGAATTGTGTTGCAGATTAATTTAAGGCCTTAAACATTTGAGACATTTACTGTTAATTGCAGTGAAGAATGTCTTAAAGTTATTAAAAACATTAGTAATATAATGAATTATCATCCGTTAACTAAAAATAATGAGTTTAGTAAGTAGTGATTTCATCAATGTACTGTCCTGAGCCTAGGAGTAGTAACTTAGGAAATTTGGTGAATGTCATTGAATTAGCATTGCCTGCATGAAGAACATTATCCCAGAACCTGAATGTTGAGACCTAAAGCTTTCCAGATATTGGCCTCAGGCCACATTATAATGAAGGGAGTGAGGCACAGGAGCCTGCCAGCACTGTGCAGTGGAAAATCTAGCCACTCGAGTGTCAGATCAGTGGGCTAAGCTCGGAGCCATGGGAATCCGTGGGATTGGAGGGGTTAGCAAGTTCTCGATTTGCAATGGAAGAGAATGGGTGTCACAGATCTGGTCTGAGTTGTGGGAAGAATGCCATTAATTGTTCTATTTAATGAGAGATCAGAGTAACACTTCTCTATGTGACACATTCAGATGGTTTACTGTACTTTGATGTCAGTCAGACCAGTTTCCCTGAGTGCTGGCTGCCTTAGAGAAAACCAGTCATGGAGCAGAAGCCTCAAATAGATGCTTGACCCCTTATTTGCATATTTAAAGAGCAAAACACCTGCTTCTTTTCTGAATATGATGAGTGGTTCACTTACAACAAAAAGATGTATGCATACTTTATACTTAATAATTTTTGTACTCCATAACTAACACATGCCAGCTTCAGTGATGTGTGAATGCCAGGATCTTGAATTTTAGAGAGAAGCATGCAAAACCTGAATAAAACAAAGTAGTTGGCTGATGACCAGAACTGAAATCACTGATGTGTTAAAGAAGAACCTTGCGTAAGAAATAGGAGCAGCGGTTGGCCATCCGACCCTTTGAGCCTGCTCTGCCAGAGCTGATTTGGTCTTGGACTCAGAACCACTTATAACCCTTAATTTCCCAACTATTCAAGATTTTTTAAATCTTAAATGCATTCAATGAGGCAGCCTCCACTGCTCCTTGGACAGAGAATTCCATAGATTCTGGGAGAAGCAGTTGCTCCTTCTCTCTTTCTTAAATTTACTCCACTGAATCTTGAGACTCTGCCCCCTTGTTGTAGTCTCACTTGCCAGTGGAAACAACTTCTGGGCTTCTATCTGTCTATTCCTTTCATAATTTTATGTCTCCATAAGATCCCCCCTCATCCTTCTAAACCCAGTGAGTTTAGTCACATGCTACTCAATCTCTCCTCATAAGCTAACCCTTTCATTTCTGGAATCAATTTGCTAAGCTTCCTTCGCACCAACTCCAAAGCCAGTATATTCTTTCTCGTAAGGAGACCAAAAGTGAACACAATACTCTAGGTGCAGCATTGTCAGTACCCGGTACAGCTGCAGCAAAAGCTCCCTGCTCTTGAATTAATTATTTTAGCTGTAAAGGCCAATATCCCATTTGTCTTCTTGAGTACCTGCTGCATCTGCAAGGGAACATTTTGTGAACCATGCACAAACACTCCCAGGACTTTCTGCACAGCAGCACGTTGAAATTTTTCCCCATTTAAATATTAGTCTGATCTACTTTGGTTACCAGAGTGGATGATCTCATATTTACCAACTTCGTACTCCATCTTCTAGATCAGTGGTTTCCAATCCCACCGACCCACATTCCACCTTAAGCAATCCCTTTGCCATAAAAGCTCTGTGACTAGAAAAGGATTGCTTAAGGTGGTAAGTGGGTGGAAAGAAAAAAGGTTGAAAACCACTGTTTTAATTGTACCTAATTGATTCATTCTGTGCAAAATTTCCTAACTCCAAAGGAAATGGGCCAATGACACTTTTTCTCATGCAAAATATTTCATTAACAATTGTGTCTAGGGCAGTTGTTCTCAACCTTTTTTTCCCCACTCACATACCACCTTAAGCAATCTCTAACTAACCGCAGAGCACATGGCATAGGGATTACTTAAAGTGGAATGTGAGGTTAGGGGGACAGTTTCAAAAACCACTGTTCTAGATCCTTACCCATTTACTTAACCTATCTATATCCCTATGCAAACTATCTGTCTCCTCGACACAATTTGTTTTCCCATTCAATATAGTGTTAACACACTTCCAGTGAGAAGCTGATGCCTCAACAGATGTTCTCAGCGATAGAATGCAAAGGCATGATTTTTCGTGACCCAAAATATCAGCATTTTTATGGTGAACCATCTCAAATCTTGTCAGCAGATAGGTTCCCCTAGCTACCATTGCCAGAACACTTTAATTCATTGTGATTGACGGAGACTGGGCAAAAGAATCTTTCAGAGTCAGTAGCAATGGCTATATGCACTGTTTCTATGGTTACCATCAAATTGTATCAAATTTTATCCTTGATATACCGTTTGAATTGATTTATAAATCCTGCAGGGGTTCAGATGCACAAACATCCCAATACGTTCATATTCTGTTGTCAATACCTTAAAACCCATTGACACTACAGCCAAGACATTCCTTTGCCCTTAAATCAGTGTGCAATGTTGAAAAGCTTGTGGTTTGCCTCCCAGTCCCATTCAGCTAAGATTTTCAACAAGAGTGTGTGTACATCTAAATTGCACTGTGTCAATTTTTTCTGCAGCCACATGTTAAAGTGTTATATGACCAGAATCACCCATCTTAATCCTGTGCCATTCAGTGTTAGAGCTTGGCTTTGTCTGCACTTCCAGAGAAGACTGAAGCGGACAAGTCTACCGGCGACCATTATGTGATCCTTCTATAGGAGCTCTATCAAGAGTGTCCTGGCCAGTTGCATCACAGTGTGGTACAGTTGCTGCAGAGAAATGAATGGTAGGTCAACTCACAGGATGACAAGAATGACAGAGAGGATCAATGGAGTCTCTCTCTCCTTCCACCCCCCCCCCACCCCCCCCCATCGACATGATCTACTGAGATAATTGTCTGAACAGAATTCACAAAAATCATTGAGGACCCCTTCCACCCCGCACACAGCATCTTTCAGTTGCTCCCATTGGAAAAGAGATACAGGAATATCAGAGCCAGTGCCACCAGGCTGAGGAATAGCTTCTTCCCATGGACAGTGAGAACGCTGAACAACCAAAGGAACTGCTCACACTGGCCATCCAATAAGACAACATGTATTTATTTATCTGCATAGATAAAATACTTGTCCTATATATGTATTGTTAGTCTGTATGTGTGGTTAGTCTGTATATGTCTGGTTGTATGTCTGCATATTTTGCCCTGAGAACCAGAGAATGCTGTTTTGTCAGGTTGTACTTGCATATTCAGATGACATTAAACTTGACTTAACATTCATGCATTTAGTTTCATTTGCTCATTTTGGCTATGGGGCCCTTAAGACTGCTAAAAGTTCATGGGCTCCCTTTAAAATGTATTTGGGCTGTAGGTAATAGACAACAGACTCGCCAAGGCAAATAGCGCCTTTGGAAGACTACACAAAAGAGTCTGGAAAAACAACCAACTGAAAAACCTCACAAAGATAAGCGTATACAGAGCCGTTGTCATACCCACACTCCTGTTCGGCTCCGAATCATGGGTCCTCTACCGGCACCACCTACGGCTCCTAGAACGCTTCCACCAGCGTTGTCTCCGCTCCATCCTCAACATCCATTGGAGCGCTTACATCCCTAACGTCGAAGTACTCGAGATGGCAGAGGTCGACAGCATCGAGTCCACGCTGCTGAAGATCCAGCTGCGCTGGATGGGTCACGTCTCCAGAATGGAGGACCATCGCCTTCCCAAGATCGTGTTATATGGCGAGCTCTCCACTGGCCACCGTGACAGAGGTGCACCAAAGAAAAGGTACAAGGACTGCCTAAAGAAATCTCTTGGTGCCTGCCACATTGACCACCGCCAGTGGGCTGATAACGCCTCAAACCGTGCATCTTGGCGCCTCACAGTTTGGCGGGCAGCAATCTCCTTTGAAGAAGACCGCAGAGCCCACCTCACTGACAAAAGGCAAAGGAGGAAAAACCCAACACCCAACCCCAACCAACCAATTTTCCCCTGCAACCGCTGCAATCGTGTCTGCCTGTCCCGCATCGGACTTGTCAGCCACAAACGAGCCTGCAGCTGACGTGGACTTTTTACCCCCTCCATAAATCTTCGTCCGCGAAGCCAAGCCAAAGAAGAATTGGGTGCAATTGGCCTGCACAGGGTCGTGGGCCAGAAGGGCCTGTTACTGTACTGTATGACTAAATTTATACATAGCATTTAAATTTACAATTTATAAATTTCCCCATGAAGCAGTCAAGTTTAGTTTGTTTCTTCTGTATGTCTCTCCCACCAACTACATTTTAAAAAAAATAAGAAAAAAATACTTAGCATTTCAGTCCATGGCCCTCTTTAAATGTGCTGTGGCCTCCCAGGGAGTGCTGTATGGCCTCTGTTGATCTGGAGTAAATGGCTCCTTCCAGCTTCAGCTCCTTACTGTGCTTGAGGAGTTGGTGTTGGTAATCAAGGCTAGTTCTGCTTCAATATTAGTAACCCTTGGAAAGCCCAAATTCGTTTAGAAAACTTAATTGTTCAGATCTCTCCTTCTCTCATTTCATTGTTCTTCCTGTTTCAGAAATGTCCATTGTGCCCTCACCTCGGGGATCAAGAGGTAAAAAACTCTGTGGTTGCACTTGTTACCTCCAAGCTCCAGCCCGGACACTAGATAAAGTTTAAAGTCTGTTGTTTCTCATCATGTCACACACAGAACAAGCAGACTGCATCCAGATGAGTGGAGGAGAGATTAGTGTGTCAAACCAGGAGAACAACATCTCATATTGGTTCTGCTCTAGAGATCTTAATTGGAAAAACTATGTGAGTTGTTGATGTCAGATCTGCTAGAATGCTTGCAAGTGATCTTGAGAAAAGTAGAACAATCTCTCCAACTTTTTCCAGGGCTTTCAGCAGAGGTTTGTACCCAATCTTGCCTATATGAGAGTAATAGACACTTATTTGGCAGCAAGGACAGATGCATCCATGCTGCCGTGGTTGATGCCAGCACACATGGAGGTTACCCAGACCTAGGACCATCCATCCAGTGAAGGCTCAGTCTACTGCCATCAAATTACTGGAATTACTAATTAGCACATGCCCCAAGGCAATATGCATTTCTTACAAATGCTGACGTGGTTGATGCCAGCACACATGGAGGTTACCCAGACCTAAGACCATCCATCCAGTGCTCAGTCGACTGCCATCAAATCACTGGAATTACTAATTAGCACATGCCCCAAGGCAATATGTATTTCTTACAAAGCCTGACTCAAGAGATTGCTAATGGCTCTGTTGAACAAGAATGGGTTGACCTCTCCGAATGATACTACTATTGGGACCCATGGCTCAGCAACCCAGAGAAAGTCAAGTGCCCAATTGAAACACCTTGGCTTAGAGCTGATAATGATCAACCTTCAAAGCCACCTGCTTGCTACTTCCTCCATTGCAAGGATTTAATCTTCCACCAATTTTCTGGGAACCAACTTAGAAAAGTTGCAATGATGTGATATGATTTAACATAGAAATATTTTTTATTATGAAATCCTGTTGACTTTCATGTCTTGTACAGGGCTCATGAAGATGGTTACAAGCAGAGGCAGCTCAAGATGGAAAGTCTTGATGAAGGGCTCAAGCCCAAAATGTTGGTTATGTATCTTTATCTTTGCTAAATAAAGTGCACTGTTTAACGTGCTGAGTTTCTCCAACATTGTGTTTTTAAGATGGAAAGTCTGCCTGCTGAACACAAGTTCCTTTATTCAATGGCTTGGTTTGATCTTGGTCTTTGTGAGGAGGCAGGCTTGCTGTGATCGTGACTAATTCAGCATGTGCTCTTCCATACTGGGTTGTGTTTGTGCAGTGCAACATGTCACATCAAACGTTATGGACCTTATACCGGCAGGGATTGCCATATGAGAAATATGTGGCTTGGAATCCATCTTGTAGTCACTTTGTGCAATAATGACATTATATATGCTTAAAAACCACAGCTGATCAAGGAATTTCCGATGATTGAAATGGACCTTCAACAAGACATTCAATAACATCTATTAGATGTTTCCATGTTGTATTTGAATAACGAGACGGCTCACTGGTGAATCTGTCATCAAATACATTTTCTGGTGCAAAAAAGTGAAACACGAAAATCTGCAGATGCTGTGATTGTTGTAAAAAGACTCAGAAATGCTGGAGGAACTCAGCCGATCTCGCAGGATCCATCAGAGGTAATGCTATATTACCAACGTTTCGGGCATTTCTTCAAGGTGTGGCTACTGTCAGGCAAATCAAGTTTTTTGCTATGTCTAATTTCTGATGAGATTTCCAATCAGACCAACAAATGTACTGGCATCAGCTCACTCTCATGAGGAGATCTGCATTCAGAGAACAAAGTGAATCGATGTTGATTTGATGAGACATACAATCCTCAGCCATTCTTTACTATAAATTCGATAAATATTTTGCTGAACATTATTTTTGTGGCATGTTTTACATTGATTGATGCGGGTCATCAGTGTCTTTGACTCTTGGCAGTAATATCCCTCTCAAATGTGAAGCATTTATTTGGAGCGGTGAACTAGTAAAGCCAAAATTTTCAAGTTCAGGTTTATTTATCATCCGATTGTACAAATACAACCTAACAAAACAGCGTTCTCCAGTCCTCGGTGCAAAACGTAAAATATACAACCAGACGTGTCAAGTTTATTGTCATGTAAATGTATAAAAACAAACCCGTCGAAACAGCGTCCTCCGGTTATCGGTGTTAAACATGCATGAACACAACCAGACAAACAATACATATGCAGGACAAGTATTTCATCTATACAAATAAAAAAAATATATTTTTTGAGAATATGAGAATCTCGGATGGTTAGTGTGAGCCAGTTCCTTTAGTCATTCAGCATGCTCACTGCCCGTGGGAAGAAACTGTTCCTCAACCTGGTAGTTCTGGCTCTGATACTCCTGAATCTGAATTAGAATCAGGATTTATTGTCATGCACAAGTATTTTGACGCAGCATCATAGTTTAAACATACATATTATAACCATCTTATATAACTTTACTATTAAAGTAAAATAATAATAACTATTATAGAGCATGAAAAGTCATGCAGTGTCTTTGGAATCTGATGGCAGCAGGGAAGAAGCTGTCCTTGTGCTGCTGAGTGCTCGTTTTTAGGCTCCTGAACCTTTTCCCCGGTGGTGAAGAGGGTGGTGAGGGTCTTTGAGGCTGCTTTTTTAAGACACTGCCTCATGTAGATGTCCTCGATGGAGTGAAGTCTGGTACCTGTGATGTCGCAGGCCGAGTTAACAATCCTCTGCAGTTTATTCTTGTCCTGATTTGGCATCTCCATACCAGGCAGTGATGCAACCAGCCAGAATGCTCTCTAAGGTACCCCTGTAGAAGTTTACTAGAGTCTTTGGTGAGATACCAAATCTCCTCAGGCATCTCACAAAGTATAGCTGCTGGTGAGCCTTCTTTGTGATTGCATCAACGTGGAGGCTCCAGGACAGATCCTCAGAGATGTTGACAGATCCTCGGAGCTCTCGATGAGGACTGGGATGTGTTCCCCTGACTTTTTCCTGAAGTCCACAATCATCTCCTTGGTTTTGCTGATGTTCAGCTGATCCATCCCCCTCCTGGACCCTTCCTCATTGCTGTTTGTGATTCTGCCGACAACTGTGGTGTCGTCAGCAAACGTAGATGGTATTGGAATTGTGCCTGATCACACAGTCATGGGTGTATAATAATTAGAGCAGTGGGCTAAGCCCGCGTCCTTGGGGTGTGCCTGTGTTGATGATCAGTGAGGAGGAGACGTTTCCAATTTGTACTGACTGAGTAAGTCAAGGATACAGTTGCAGAGTGGGGAATAGAGACCTAGAGTTTGTAGCTTCTTGACCAAGCACTGAGGGATAATGGTATTGAGGGCCAAGCTGTAGTCTTTGAAGAGCAGCTGAATGTATGAATTGCTGTTTTCGAGGTGATCCAGAGCTGAGTGGAGAGCCAGCGATATTGCATCTATTGTGGAGCGATTGTGACGACAGACGAATTGCAGTGGGTCCAGATCTTTACTTAGGTACGTGTTAATTATGGCCATGACCAGCTGCTCAAAGCATTCCATCACAGAAGAAGTTAGTGTTACTGGGCGGAAGTAGTTGAGGAAGCCCACGCTACCTTCTTGGGTACTGGGATAATTTATGCCCTTTTGAAGCTGGTAGGAGCCACTGACTGCACCAATGAGAGGTTGAAAATGTCCTTGAACACCTCAGCTGGTTGGTTGGCGATTTTTAGTACCCTGCCAGGTACACCTGTATCTCTTACCCGGCAGGAGAAGCTGAAAGATGCTGTGTGCAGGGTGGAAGGGGTCCTCAATGATTTTGCACGTCCTCTTCAGGCAACAAATCCCGGTGGATCATGTCGATGGTGGGGAGGGAGACTCCTGTGATCATCTCTGCCATTCTTATGATTGTATGGATTGACCTCTGATCCACATCTGCAGGATTGACCAGCGATCCATTTCTTTGCAAAACACACATACAGACAAGCAATACATATGCAGGACAAATATGCATATATAAAAATAAATAAATATTGTTTAATAAATAGCAGTCTCAGATGGTTCATGTGAGCAGTTCATTTAGTCATTATACTGCAGACAGTGGCGGAAACCATTTGGCTATTGCAGGTGGTTTTAATTCCAGATAGTAATGACTCAAAATGCAAGAGCCTGCAAATTGATAATGATATGGCTGTGTTGTTGTGGATGGTCATCATCTATTGAAAGCCCTGAAAGGTCCAAAGTCATGTGAAAGCCAGCCATTCTCAACAGGGGCCCTGGCACATTTAGTAAAAGTCTCGTTTTCTTTTCTCCTTGCATATGACAATTTTTTAAAAATTTTAATATAGTTTGTAGGAAAGAAGTGTGGAACTTGAATGATCCACGGGGAAGGGGCCCATAAACTTTGAGCAGAGTTGTATGGGGAGGGGGCATAGCTGAAAAAAAAGTTTGAGAATATCTGGTCAAGGCTATTGCCTGAATTAATGTGCCTGTAGGTGCAGAGCCAGTGAAGTAGGTGCCTCTGATGAGGCCCACCATGACACTATATTTCTACTAGTGTTCCTCTTCCTCTATCTCTTATTACTTCTCATTGTACTACAGGTCAGTAGGTAAGTGTTGTGCAGGCCATCCGCCCCTTCAAGCCTATCGCACCATCTAAATTTAATTTTATATATAGATGTATATATATATATATATATATGTAAACATACAGCACGGTAACAGGCCATTTCAGCTCATGAGCCTGTGTTCACCCATTTGCACCCAGTTGACTTACAACCCCTGGTTTGTTTTGAAGGGTGGGAGGAAACTGGAGCACCCAGAGGAAACCCACACAGACATGGGGAGAATGTACAAACTCTTTACAGACAGCTCCGGATTCACACCAGTTCTGATTGCTAGTGCTGTAACAGCGCTGCGCTAACCATGCCGCCCATGATCTAACTATCTCTCTGTACTTCCTATCCCTTGATCTATCAAATATTCCTTCATCTCCACATTAAATACATCTAATAAGAACAGCTTTTGCCACCAGCCTCCAGATACATTCGATGTGGAACAAGGTTTCATATGTGATTCTGGGTAACTGGAGTCCTTGAAAACAACCTCTTCACCCTCACCATATTTGGAGGCTAAATGCAAGTGTTTTTTGTGCTTCCGCTGACTCCATTTGTGCTCAGAACCACAAGCAGCCAGGGCAATGAAATCAAAAACAATAACAATATGGGTCAGAAATCAATTGGTGCTAGATCCATGAGGGCCCCACAAAATCATATGCACCTGACTCCTACAAAGGTAGAGATGATTCATTATCCTATGGGGTTGCTGTTGTAGCCTTGCTTGTTGTGAGAGGCCTGTGCAGTTTCTTAATCAGAACTATATGAAATAATTGCAGCGAGGAAGTTCACTGCTACTGTTTGACTTTTCACTCTGTCTAAAAACACCTTTTCTAATAACATTGTATGATGCCCACTTTGAAGTATAGCAATTACAATGTACCATGATACAGCAAAAGAAATCTGCAAATCTAGAAATCTGAAATAAAGTGCGAGAAATACTCAGCATATCAGGCATCACCTATGGAGTAAGAAACAAAGTTGTCATTTCATATAAATGACCATCAGAATGGGAAAAGGGAGAAGGAAGTCTATTCTGAGTTGCAGAGGTGAAGTGATGGAAACTGCAATTGTAGAAATGGTACAAACCCTAGAGATGAATAAGGGTAGTTGGAGAGGGGCAAATAAAACCACAGAACAAGTTGGAAGGGTGAGATGCAGAACATGGCAACTACAGGAAATCTTAAACTATAGAGACTGAAATAAAAGGTTCCGCTGGCATTAGGTCACTGAGCTTGAACTGTCAGAGAAAAACTGTTATAGGGCAGCATGGTTAGCGTAGCAGTTAACCCAACCCTATCATAGCACCAGTAATCGGGTCCAGGGTTCGAGCCGGCGCTGTCTGTCAGCAGTTTGTATATTCTCCCCATGTCTATGTGGGTTTCCTCTGGGTGCTCCAGTTTCCTCCCACCCTTCAAGCATACCGGGGGGGGGGGGGGGGTGGTGTAAGTTAATTGGATGGCACTGGCTAAAGGGCCAAAATAGCTTGTTACTATGTGGTATGTTTAAATTTTAATAACTAGTAACCTTCCATCAGAGCAAGTCATTTAAAAATGAAACCCTTGGTGGTGTTGCAGATCATCTGCACATATTGGTGTTTCTCTGACTTGAAGTTGTGTTCACACAGAGGATGGTGAATAGACAGAATGAGCTACCAGAGTAAGCCAAAGAGGCAGGTACAATTCTAATGGCGAAAAGTGTTTTCAATACATATTTGGATTGGAAAGGTTTGTAGGAATATGGGCCAAACCTAGACAAATAGGATGAGTTCGGATGGACATTCTAGTCAGCATGGATGAGTTGGGTCAAAGGGTCTATTTCTGCATTGTATAACGCCATGGCTAAATATGCATATGTGCATTTATCATTTCTGAGTGAGGGATACACAGTCAGCGTTTGTGGCTGTTTATGCCTTTGAAATATATGATAAACATCAGGGTCTTTATGATTAAATTACTGAGTATATTATTGTGGAACTGTTAAAGCTCATTCAAGACTGGCAATATATTTTAAATAGGAAATTTCCCATATTGGAGTTCTGAAAAGTAATTATAGCCATTACAAAATACATTCACAGGAGTATTAAATACTGGGGTCTCTGTCTCATTTTGGATGGATTGCAAATTAGAAGGAAGTGTTCCACTCCTCCATCAGAGCACAGATGGAAGATTTGATGTGATTCTATTGTAGTTCTTTGTTGTACCACTTGGCGCCACTGAAGTGTTATTTAAACACAATGCATGTCACAGAAACTTTGGTTTACATAACACCTTTCACAACCTTGATGACTCAAAAAGTCCTTCACAGGTGACAGATACTTTAGTCACCAGTTGTAATGCAGAAAGCATAGAAGACTATATATACACAGCAAGCTCCCACAAGCAACAGTATGACCATGACAAGATCAGAGCAGCCATGGCATCTTTTGTGTGCAAACTCCCTACTATGCACAGAGCTAATGCCCATACATAATTCTCACAAAAAATTGCAAGGTTGGCACGGTTCGCGCAACGTTGTTACAGGGCCAATGACTGGGGTTCGAATCCTGCACTGTTTGGAAGGAGATTGTATGTTCTCCCCACGTCTGCGTGGGTTTCCTCCGGGTGCTCCGGTTTCCTCCCACCCTTCAAAACATGCCTGGGTCATAGGTTAATTGGCAGCACAGGCTTGTGGGCCCAAAGGGACTGTTACCATTTTGTATGTCTAAATTTAAAAATATATAGATATTTAAATAGTCTGAAAGCACCATTAATTAAAACAGAATGGCATTTTTCAAACCTGGAATTATTTACAACAAATTTATTGTTAGAGTACATACATGGCATCACATACAACCCTGAGATTCTTTTTCCTGAGGACCAGGCAGAATTTCTACTTATCAGTAGTGAAAAAAAACTACTCAAAAAGAAGATACATATTCAAAAGAGAGATGAGAAAACAAAGAAAAATGGATGGATGCTGTTTCACAGACACACAATACACTTTACATCATCATGTACTTTGCTTTGCCCTTGTCCCACTGGGACATTAACTTCAAGGCATGCTCACCAGGAAGGACACATGGCCAAATTGGCAATGCTGATGAGGGTCAGCAATGACACTCTTTGAGAGTAGGACATTCTCTTCAATACTTCGATTCACCCTCCTTGCATCTGCTTTGGTAAGGAAGCAGATTCAGATGCCACAGGGGGCCTTGGAGGATCTGAAGAATAGGCACAGGCAGTTTGTTTACATTTCTTTCTTTGTTTTCCCTTCTCTCTTTTGAATATGTATCTTCTTTTTGAGTAGTTTTTTTTCACTACTGATAAGTAGAAATTCTGCCTGGTCCTCAGGAAAAAGAATCTCAGGGTTGTATGTGATGCCATGTATGTACTCTAACAATAAATTTGAACGTTTAACTTTAAGTGGAAGCCTGAGGTGGCATGCCTCCTTCTCATATTAGAAAGAACAAATGAATCACAGGGGACAAGCAGGAAGAGGTGCCAGAAGGTGAGGAAGAATCTGAGGAGTCACAGGAGAGAGGTTGGAAATTTGAGGGGAAAATAAATAGATTAATAAAATTTCTCATTGCTTCTTGCACTTGCCCACTCAGAATTCAACACCCTGAGGAATTAAAATTCTGTAAATGGGAGGTGTCTCTTTCTGGCATTCTGTCTGGTTGTATCACTGCCTGGTATGGAGGTGCCAATGCTCAGGACAAGGAGAAACTCCAGAGTGTTGTTACCTTGGACTACAACATCACGACCACGAGTTGTCACTCCATCGAGGACATCTACAAGAGGTGGTGTCTTAAGAAAGCAACCTCTATCCTTAGGGACCACTACCACCCAGGCCATGCCTTCTTCACTTTGCTACCATCGGTAAAAGGTACTGGAGCCTGAAGATGAGCATTCTGTGGCACAAGAACAGCTTTTTCCCCTCCGCCATCAGATTTCTGAAGGAACAATGAACCATAGACACTGACTTACTTTGTCTTTATCTTACCTTTGCACTATTTTTATTTATTTTGTATTGTAATTTATATATGGTAAATGTTGGCATTGTGAACCTGCGGCAAAGCAACAAAATTGTTACATGTTCATTTTAAATTTAATTTTTAAAAATTTAAATTTAGACATATGGTAACAGGCCATTTTGTCCCTATGAGTTTGTGCCACCAATTTACACCCCCAGTACATTTTTGAATGGTGGGAGGAAATTGGAGCCCCTGGAAAAAAAACCCACGCAGACACAGGGAGAACATACAAACTCCTTACAGCCAGTGCAGGATTCTAACCCCAGAGTGGACCTGATCGCTGGTGCTATAAAGGCGTTGCGCTAACCTACTCAAACTATGCTGCCCATTCTTGATAATAGATTCTGATTTTGAGGTGTGTCAAGCACTGATCAGTAGTGGGCAAGAATCCGGCAGAAGGCACAAGGAATCAGGTGAGGAGCAAAGACAAGGCAGAAAGTCACCTGGCACAACCAGCTTTGAATCAGCATGCACACCTGTCCCCTGCAGCCAACCTTTCCAGACTGCTTCCTCAGTCAGCTGGGTGTAGCTGGGCCGTCCAGGGCAAGAGTTTCTCAAAGGTCTGCAAGACCATCTGCTTACACTTCAACTGAGGAAGTAGCCTGCCATAAAGCAGACTGCAGCCACACAGGAGACACCACGACAAAGGGCGGGGAGCTGGAAGCACACACAAAGGTTACGGAACTTAGTGGGCATGAGGAATTTTTTTATCATAAAGTCAGATTGACTGTTTAATTTCCTGTTTAACCCTTTGGACTACCAACAATATTTCGTGTCCCAGTTTTGCGGGACAACTAACAAGCGTATAAACTCCATGTCCATGTTTTCAGGGACTAGCAATAAACGCATATGCTCCATGTCTCTGTTTCCCAGGATTGGTTTTATACCAGTTGGTTCATACTGCTGTTCATACTGTAATTTACCCATGGACTATTATGAAAGGTTAAAAATGACCAGAGTCTGAAGGGTTAAATTCAAGAAGCTTTGTTGTATATTTCTGTGAAAGAATGAGTAGAAATGCAGAATGTCTTGTTTTACCTGGCATCAATTTTCAGCCAGGTATAGCTGACAATGTTGTGTCACCTGTTGGCACCGTTGTACAGGCTGCTATGCCTGGTCTGGGAGGTTTGTTGAATGGCATGTGATGGTTCTCATTGAAGGGTGCCATCCCACTGAGGAACACAGCTAAATGGCGGATTCTTCCTTCATTGTTAGCTCTGTGTTCATGTTCTTGCTTCCATGTTGGTCTGAAAGTTCAGGTTACTGATGCTTTCTTGTTGTCACCCACTTCAGTTATTATGGTCACCTGTGGGAAAGGTGCCACACACAGCAAGCTCAGAGAAAGTTTGTCTGCTAAAATCTAATAGTGCCAACACATTATTCTGTTTGTATATCACCATAACAGCCTCCCATGACATTTTACAGAAGCACACTTGAAAGTGCCCTGTCTGGCTGTATCATTGTGTGGGTTGGTAGCTACAAAGTATTAGATCGGAAGTCAATTCGAAAGATCAGCAAAATGGAAGAGAAGATCACTGGGGTCCCCCTTTCCTCTAGAGAGGACATTTACTGGGAGTGTTGCTTAAATAGGGCTCAAAGAATTATAGAGAACTCTTTCCATCTTTGACCCACTACCATCAGGAAAGAATTACAGTAGCATCAAAATCAGGACTACCAGGCTGACAAATAGCTTCTACCAGCAGACTGTGAGATTTTCTTAATCATACAGCACAGTAACAGGCCCTTCCAGCCGCATGTGCCACCCAAATGCCACAATGAAGCTACAGCCCCTGAAGGGTGGGAGGAACCCGGAGCACCTGGAGAAAACCGACCCAGACAGGGAGAATGTACAATCTCCTTACCGACAGTGCCAGATTCGAACCCGGGTCGCTGGCACTGTAAGTGTTGCGCTAACCATTATGCTAAACCTGCTGCCCCAAAGTCTGATGCTCTACCAACTGAGCTATCTGGGCTCCCTTACTGATATCCAGGCCCCTTGATTGATGAGCAGTATCCTGTAACCCATTAAATCATCCCAAAGTATTTTTTATACATAGATGTGGTTATTATGATTATGTGGGTATTTTTGTGTACCATGGTCTGGAGAAATACTGTTTCCTTGGCCATTGTATGTGCAGTAAGATGAACTAGAATAGAACTTTCTAAGGGTGGACTAGTTCAATATCATTATTCTTTATAATGTACATAATCCAGTAATCTCCATTGTTAAGTGTGCACATGTTATTGGTGACTCAGGATAAGATCTAAGAATCATCATTTGGGATTGGCTCATTGTTGAAAATGCCTCTTGCCCCAATGTATTGGAAAACTATTATATGAACCAAACTATGATACACAGACATTAGCAAAGTGATTACTGTGAGTGTCCAAGGTCAATAAAAGGGAAGAAAACATTGAAAAAGTAAAAGGAACAGTGAGTCAACATCAGTGTCCTCTTCCAAGCCAGCACCTTCTTCGTTAGGGCCCTCATGACAAACATCTGTTCCATTGTTGCAGGTGACAAATTTTGCCTGCCCAACACTTGATTCATAAACAGATACTGTATTGTAAACAGCCTGGGAACACTTACCAGGCCGAGAGAGGCGAAGATTTAAGGACGTGCTCCAAAACCTCCTTTAGAAAGTGTAACATTCCCATTACCCCTTCCATAAATAATTCTGTGATTTGCTGGGTATTTTCAGCATTTTCTTTTCTGACTTTAAACCAAATTAGCATCTGCATTTCATAGCCCCTCTGCTCTTCTCACTTTATACCTATGACTGTGTGGCTTGTTACAACAACAGCACCATCTACAAATTCGCTGATCATACTTTGGTAGAGGGTTGTGTAAAAAGAGGCAACATATAGGAGGGAGATTCAAGGCAGAGGGAAGAGTTGAAGAGATTAGGAAAGGGGGTATGAGAAAGGGGTGAGGAGAGGGGATTGAGTGAAAGAGAGAGGTGGAGAGAGAGATGAGGAAAAGAAGAGAAAAGGATGGAGAGCGAGAGAGTAAAGGGTCAACGGTGGAAAAGGACAGTGGAAATAATTTGGCTTTAAACATGAGTAAAGCTTTCTCATCATAAATTATTTTCATAAATTTGTTTTCATAGTTCCAGCATAATTTCTGGAGCAGCTGGAATCTTTAAGTTTTGTCAATAGCCGGCCGAACCAGTGTTTCAAATAACCTGAAAATTAGCTGTTTGGTCACTATTGCTGCAGCACCATTTAATTGAGACTCTTATTTCATCAGTCATAGTTCCAGGGTAACATTAGATTCCTGTCTTGTCCAAACTCTGCTGATCCAGAGCCAAATCTTTCCACACACTTGAGGATAGAAAACAATTAATTGGCTTCAGCCATTTCACATTCCCAACCTGGCTCTGAAGAATTCTTCTGCTATTGCCTTTTAAGTTTTCACTCAGATTGCAGCGAATATCTTTGTTCTTTCATCTTATCAAAAAGATAATGTGCAGAGAAATAATCATTGTTGATGAATGGTACAGTATGTTTAATACTGAGGAGACACAAGATAGCACCAACCAGCTTTAAGAACTGAAATATTGTTACTTCCTGTTATATACTTTCCATAGGTTTATTTTTTTTTAATGAATTTCTAAATTTAACTTTCCATTAACAAATACATCCTGGTTGTAGCTTAAGTATGAATTGATGCCTCATGGAACATGACTGCAGTGTATAATTATTTTTGAGTTGAGGAACTAAAACTGCTGATCATTTTGGTTCACAGGTTAAAACAAATGACTCACTGCTCATGCCCTATGATGCCAGTCCTGATGTAGAGTCTCAGCATGAAATATTGACCTGTGGTGGCCCACTGCCTCAGCAATCGGGCACAATCAGGAGCCACAGCAATCGGGCGCAATCAGGAGCCACAGCAATCGGGCGCAATCAGGAGCCACAGCAATCGGGCGCAATCAGGAGCCACAGCAATCGGGCGCAATCAGGAGCCACAGCAATCGGGCGCAATCAGGAGCCACAGCAATCGGGCGCAATCAGGAGCCACAGCAATCGGGCGCAATCAGGAGCCACAGCAATCGGGCGCAATCAGGAGCCACAGCAATCGGGCGCAATCAGGAGCCACAGCAATCGGGCGCAATCAGGAGCCACAGCAATCGGGCGCAATCAGGAGCCACAGCAATCGGGCGCAATCAGGAGCCACAGCAATCGGGCGCAATCAGGAGCCCCAGCAATCGGGCGCAATCAGGAGCCACAGCAATCGGGCGCAATCAGGAGCCACAGCAATCGGGCGCAATCAGGAGCCACAGAAATCGGGCGCAATCAGGAGCCACAGCAATCGGGCGCAATCAGGAGCCACAGCAATTGGGCGCAATCAGGAGCCACAGCAATCGGGCGCAATCAGACTGTGCAGCAGCACTGGCCCCAACAAGCGAACCAGCGGTCGTACGGTTAAGGCAGTATAAGGGTCAGCAGCCCCACCATGGCGCTGGCCCCAGCTGTACAGCCAACAGCTTGGGGATAGTGCGCGGGGAAGAAGGCATTGTAATGCAAGAAGGAGGCCCGCATGTGGGAAACCTGCTATTGTTATGTGGGCGGTGATGTCAGTTGATGGGGAAAACGGCGGGAATGCCAATGGTATAAAAGGTGGGCTTCAGTCCAATAAAGCACAGAGCTATATCTTGCTACACCTGTGTGTGTCTTGGTGACCCCGACGGCATCTAAACCCAACAACGAGCAAGTCGGCAGCAATCCATGCAGTCATCCTGAAGCTGCCGACCTTCTGGACGAATCAGTCCAATGTCTGGTTCAACCAGGCTGAGGCACAGTTTCAGATCCGGCAGATCACAGCAGAGTCCACCCAGTGCTACTATGTGGTGAGCATCCTGGACCAGGACACAGCCATCCAGCGGCCCCTGTCGGAAGGCGCCTACACTGCATTCAAAGAGTTGCTTATCGAGACTTCTGGGCTCTCACGGCGAGAGAGGGGTACATTTGCTCCACTTAGATGAGCTGGAGGACAGATCCCCATCAGCCCTGATGAACGATATGCTGGCCCTCATTGGGAAGCATGAACCCCACATAATGTTTGAGCAAGCGTTCTTACCTGAAGACATCCAACTGCTCCTGGCGGACGCAGACTTCAGTAGCCCCCGAAAAGTTGCAGCACAAGTGGACATCCTGTGGAAGCAAAAGAAAGAGAGCTAGGCATCCGTGGGGTGTGTCACCAAACCCCACAGCCAGACCTGGGCCAAAGCACAGAAGGAGCAGCAACCCCACAAGGGAGGTCAGCTCAATGACCAGTGGTGCTTCTATCACCAGCGATGGGGCTGTGGACCCTACGAATGGCGACCACCATGCACGTACCAGAGAAATGCCGGGGCCAGCCATCGAAGTCATCAGCCTCCTGTACGTGAGGGACCATCAATCAGGGCGGTGGTTCCTCGTGGACGCAGGGGTAGAGGTCGGCATCCTGCCTCCGTTGGGGCAGAAAACCAGAAATGGGCAAGTGGGCCCTATGTTGAGAGTTGCCAACAACAGCACCATCAGGACCTATGGCACTGGTAAGGGTCCAACTGCAGTTGGGAGTCAGCCTCATCTCATGGGTGTTCACATTGGCAGCAGTGGAACAACTGCTTCTCGGGGCAGATTTTGTGTCTGCCCACAACCTGCTGGTGGTCCTGAAAGACCGGAGACTTGTCTATGCAAAGACATTCCAGACCTTCCCTCTCAAGGATGCCAGACTCCCAGCCCCCCAACCTGGACTTTGTGCAGCGTTTCTCAGATGAGTATGCCAAAATCCTCATGGAGTTTCCGAAAGTGTTTATCCCCTAGTTCACCTTGAAGATGCCCAGACACGGTGTGACATCACATCCTTACCCAGGGCCAACACTCCATGATGACTGCCCTGGGAGAAGCTCCAACTAGCTAAGGAGGAGTTCAAAAAGCTGGAAGAACTGGGCATAGTATGGCAGTAAGACAGCCCATGAGTTTCTCCCCTGCACATGGTGCCCAAAGCCATTGGGGGTTGAAGACCATGCAATGACTACCGCTGGCTTAACAAGGCCACTACGCCAGATTGCTATCCCATGCCTCACATACAGGACTTTGTGGCTGACCTATATGGGTTAACAATTTTCTCTAAAGTGGATCTCGTGTGGGGATACCATTAGGACCCCATACACCCTGATGACATCCCCAAGTCCGCCATCATCACCCTGTTCAGCTTGTTTGAATTCCTATACATGCTGTTCGGGCTGAAGAATGCCACACAAATCTTCTAGCAGCTGATAGATGCAATGGGCCGAGACCTGGACAGCACTTTTGTCTACCACAACAACATCGTGGTGGTGAGAAAAGACCGGCAAGAACACTTGGTGCAACTCTGCAACCTCTACACCCGGCTGAGTAAGTTTGGACTGACAATCAACTCAGCCAAATGCCAGTTTGGATCAGAGACCATTGACTTCCTGGGCCATAGGATAACCAAAGAAGGGGCCACACCACTACCCAGCAAGGTGGAAGGCATCCAAAATTTCCTGGGCCCAGCATGACCAAGGAACTGCAGGATTTGTGGGGATGATCAACTTTGATCATAGATTCGTCCCCTCAGTGGCCAGAATCATGCAGTCCTTGTTCGCCCGCATGGTGGACAAAGCCAAGGACGTAACCTGGGGCACAGAGTCGGCAGAGGCCTTCGTAAAGGCCAAGGAAGCCCTGGCGGCGCCACTCTTCTGGCTAACCCCAGGGTGGATGCTCCAACAGTCCAGGTGGTAGATGCCTCAGGAATGGCGATTGGTGGACTTCTGGAGCAGCAAATCGGAGGGAGCTGGCAGCTGCTGGCTTTCTTCATTCGGCGTCTGCGACCTTCAGAACTGAAGTACAGCACTTTTGACAGGGAGCTTCTGGTGGTACTTCCTTGAGGGCAGGACTTCTACGACTTTCACCGACCCCTGACCTTCACCCTGCCCAAAATCTCAGACCTTTGGTCAGCTCGCCAACATATATCTCTGAGTACACCGCATGCAACAAGTCTCTGGCAAAGACAAAGTGATGGCAGGCGTACTGTCCAAGCAGACCATCCACGCACTATGGAAGGGAGTGGATTTCGTGGCACTGGCAAAGCACAACAAGGCTACAAGGAGATTCCCCAATACAGGACAGCCATTTTGGGACTGCAACTCCAGGATATCTCAGTAGGCGCAGGTAACACCATCCATTAGTGTGATGTAGCCACCAGACAAATCAGACCTATCAACCCCACGACTTGGAGACAACAGGTTTCTAATCTATCCACGAGCTGGCTCACCCATCCATCAGGACCATGGTCTGGCTGGTGGCCAGCAAGTATGTGTGGCATGGTCTCTGAAAACAATTCAGCAGGTGGGTGAAGACGTGCACGCAGTGCCAGACAGCCAAGGTGCAGAGGCACACCAAGACCCCACCACAGCACTTCGAGCCCACAGAGCAAAGGTTTGACCACGTCCACGTGGACATTGTGGGACCCCTACCAGTTTTCCAGGGATTACGCTGCTTATTCACAATGGTTGACTGCTTCACCTGAAGAAGTCCCAATGGCAGACACTTCCATGACCTCCTGCCCAAAAGCCCTAATCTCTTCATCCAACCCACATCACATTGGACAGAGGGGCCCAATTCACTTCCAGCCTCTAGTCTGACCTCACGAATCTGTGGGGCACTCAGCTACACCATACTACAGCCTATCACCCACATGGTAGAGCACTTCCACAGACACCTCAAGTTCGCACCCATGGCCAGACTACAAGGACCCAACTGGGTGGACAAGCTACCATGGGCACTGTTAGAGATCCACACTGCACCCAAGGAGGTCCTCAACACCTCTTCCGCAGAACTCGTGTACAGAGCTCCACTGGTGTTCCCCAGGAATTCACACTGTCCCCAGACAAGCAACTGGACGATACAGCAGCACTCTGCAGGCTATGGGAACAAGTCAGAATCCTGGCCCTCACTCCACCGACCAGGCACGGACAAGTGAGGGCCAACGTACTCAACGACCTGCAGGTCCATATGTTTTTATTTGCAGGGATCCACACCATCCACCGCTACAGAGGCCGTACGAGTGTCCATTCCGGTTCATATGAAACAACGGCCCTACGTTCGAATTGGAGGTTGGAGGCAAGATGGAGGTCTTCACTACGGACTGGTTGAAGCCGGCACACCTGGACTCGACATGCCCCATCAAGACACCAGTACCACGCAAGGCAGACTTCCAAAGACAACAGATACACTGTCTTCAGGCATCAAAGACAAAACCGCTGGTTCTGGTTTTGGGGGGGGGGGGGGGTCGTGTAGTGGCATGCCACTGCAGCAATCAGGCCGGTGCTCTGGGCAACAAGCGCAACCAGGAGCCAGCAGACCGCGCAGCGGCACTGGCCCCAGCAAGTGAACAGGTAGTCATACGGCTAAGGCAGCATAGGGGCCAGATCCCCAACATGGCGCTGACCCCCACTGCACAGCCAACAGCTTGGGGATAGTACGCGGGGAAGAAGGCATTGTAATGCAAGAAGGGGGCCCGCACGCGGGAAACCCACTATCGTTATGCAGGTGGTGACGTCAGTTGATGGCTCAAACAGCAGGAACACCAACAGTATAAAAGCTGGGCAAAAACACAGAGCTATACCTTGCTACACCTGTGTATGTCTTTCTTCGAGTAGTGTGCGGCTACAGACCATCCTTTGCCACCACAGATGCTGCCTGGCCTGCTGAGTTCCTATAACACTTTCTTTCCTGCTCCAGATTCCAGCATCTGTTGTCTCTTATTGTCACCAACTTATTGTTTAATCATTTTGCCAAACAGCAGACTATATTCAGTCACAATAGAAATGCAGGAAAAGACTTTAAGGAGGAGCCAATCTAAAACATAATGTTCAAGCACATGTTGTGCATTTTCTGTCATTAGGGACATCATGTTTGACTAACCATTCCGAGGTTTTACTGAGGTAATGGGACGATGGGGAATGATCTAGTACATTGAGATTTGCTTCTTGTTTTGAAACTTCACCGACATACCACTGTGAGTTAATTGGAGTTCCTTATCATGTGTCTTAACAACTGCATCTTATTTCTCTGTTTAAGTTGCCATTGTTTAGACAAAATTTGAAGCTGAGTATATTAGCTTTTATTATCTAACACTACAAGTTGCACCAGATTTAAAAGCACATTTAATATTCACTTTGTCTTTGGAAATTGTTTTTATTAAAGTATACATAATTCCAAATGTTTTGACCTCTCTTTAAATTAATTGCTCAACAATTATAAGGAGAGGTGTGTGTAATTTTGACAATCTTGCAGTGGTCAAGAATTTGCTATATAATTGCATAATTAGTTACCTGAAATTTTTTTTATTATATTCACCCTCTCACTGTGAATGGATACATGGTTAGGATGGGTTTAGATGGTTATGTGCTAGATACAGGCTTATGGGCTAGTGTGAGTGGGACATTTTAGTTGGCAAGTTGGGCCTGTTTCCCTACTGTATGATCCTATGTCTATAAATTAATTCTGAGGTAAACAAGAAATCTGCAGGTGCTGAAGAACTGGAACAATGGAACAGTTGTGCCTGGAGGAGAGGGGGTGTGGGTGCTTGGTGGGATGAGGCCATAGCGGATGTGCAGGAAATGGAGGAGATGCAGGTGAGGGCTGAATTGATGGCAGTGAAGGGGAAACCACATTTACTGAAGGAAGACATCTTAGATATTCTGGAATGGAAGGCCCTCTCCAGGAAGCAGATGGAATGGAGAGAGACAAAATGAGAGAAAGGAACTGCATCCTTTTTTTTAGGGGACTGAGTGGGAAGAGGTCTAGTCAATGTAACTGTAGGAATCAGTAGGTTTATCATAGATGTCCATAAATAATTTTTCTTCCAAAATGGAGAGAGAATGAGAGAAGTTATGTCTGGAGGTGGAGTGGAGTGGGGGGTGGTGAAGGTGAAAGGGGAGAGAAGTTACATATGACAGGGGATGGGACGAGGGCAGATGTGTATTCAATTCTGATGTGACTGAAGTAACTGAGTTGAAACTGGGTAATGGAAGAACAACTAGGACAGACGCTTACCTTCTAAAAGTAAAGGAGAAATTCCATGTATTTCATTTTTTTTTATAGCTACCAGATGGAAGAAAGAAATCAGCAGTGAAAACTGATTTATTCCAGTATTTTATAAGTAAGCTTGTTATTATGAAGTGTTAGCTTTATGGATAATCGGCCTTGTAGCTAAAGTAAAAACCTGGAATAAATGCTGGATATTTGACCAATTAAATCCAATGCCTGATGACATATCATTTGGCAGTATTATTTTATATACATTCTAGCATAGCATTAGAAAATGACCCCCTCCCTTTACACTATGATGCACTTGTACAACCACTAAACCACTATTTTTATCCCTTTGTAATTCTCTAACAAGTATTCCTTCTTTCAGAGATTGTGTGGGGGTGGTCTTTAACACAGAATTCTCCACCACCTTCGATGCCTTTTCTGATTGGATGTTAGGAGATTTCGGCAGGCAGCATGAATTCCACCCCCAGAGGAATGCCTTGCTGACTCACAGTGTCAACCATGAGCACATGAAAATAACTCGCCCCCTCACTCCTCTTCCCCAATCCTCTTCCACTACCCTGGAGCAGAATCGAATGCTTCGTGCCTCAGCTGTAGATTTAAAAAAAGATAGAGAGAAATGTGCAGGCTTCTTTTTATGTATTATAAATGAAAAATAGGAAAAGATAATGCAGAACTATCCACTGCCTTTCAGTGAAAAAAAAAGCATAGCAACCAGTTTTGACGTATGCACTGGTTGGCTGATTGGTCACTCTAAATTGCCCCTATGTAGATGAGTGGTAGAATCTAGGGGAGATGGGAAGCATACAATGGGATTAGTGTGGAATTGGTGTGGATGGGTTCTTGATTGACAGCATGGACCCCTGGGGCTGAAATTTCTGGCTCTGTGCTGTATGACTCTATCACTAGTCACTGTTGTAATTTAAAAAAACAAGAACAGGGAAGAAAAAGAGTACAATTAATAAGTTTTAATTTGGAGATATTAAAGGAGGGAATTCCATTGCTTGCTGATTAAAATAAGGATCGGCAATACAAAGATAAAGAAGGAAGCACAAAAGTATACTACTGAGTTAAAGATAATAATTTTGAAATTAACATCCTGATTTATTTTTGAATTAAATTAAAAATGTGTTATCTTTTCTTAAAATGAATTTGTACAGATGACTGAAGCATTCATTATAAGAAAAAAATACTTGCATTTCTATTATGTGTTTCAGAATTTTGGGCTTTGCCAAAAGTTATGTTACTAGCAGCGAAATGTAGTCACAACTGTGACATCGGGCAAGTGACACTCAAATTGTACTCATCGAGCTTCAACCAACATGTTGTTTGAAAATCCTTTTTTATTTATGGATAACTATGGACAAGACTTTGGGCATATCTCCCCTGCAGTGTTTTGAACTCATGTCGTGAAACCTTTATTTCCACCTGAGACAACATTCCTCTCTTTTATATTGTTACAGAGTCCAGAGGACCCCAAAATCCAGCAGCATTAGATATGCACCATGACACAGGGTTACTTAAACAAAAGTAGTTTTTAATTTTATTTGGACAAGAAAACAGAATTAAACTTTCACTTATTACTTAATTTACTTACTTAACCTACCTAACTTACTTAATCCCCCCTCTAATACTAAGTGCAGGTGTGTGTAATGTATATTTAAGATTAGAAAAGTTCTTTGGATCACAGTCCAATCTCACTGGTTGCAGGCAACTGTCCACATAAGTTAGCATTAACAAAGTTCACCAGTCTTTGGTGCTTAACTGGCAAATGGTTACCACTCAGGAGGGTTCTTGATGGTTTTCAGAGAGAGATTCCTTTTCCAGGACAAACCTTGCCCCCTTCAGAGTTCTTTCTTTCAGGTCACTTTTCAGACAGCTAGTCTCCTTTGACCAGGCCATCTTCCAAAGTTTGCCAGCTTGTCCCTCTGGAACTGATTTCTGTCTCCTTTCTCTCTATTTCACCCCCTCCCTCTCTGAGAGCCAAAGCTGTTTTCCCTCTGCCTGCAAAGATCACCTGCTCTCCCAGGCCAGCTGGATTCTGCAACTTGGTTGCTCTTTCTGCAAAAAGCACTCTGCAAAAGTCCTGTGTTTTGAAATGTGTGTGTACAAGCTGCTCAAGCAATTCCTCCCAAACCACCTCTAAATACTCTGTCACTTTATCCTTTCTTCAGTAAGTAGAAATTCTGCCAGGCTCCCAGGAAAAAGCATCACAGGGTTGTATGTAATGACATTGATGTACTATGGCAATAAATCTGAACTGAACTTTGGCATTTTTAAAGGGCTTGTCTCAAAGATGCCCGCTTTGATAATGTGGCAATTTTCCAGTAATGCACTGAAGTGTTGTCAAAACTTTGCTTTCAAATCTGTGTAGAAGAATCTCCTGGCTCAAGGGAAAGTTCTAAACTCTGAGGCATGGTAAATGGAAGAATGAATAAAATATTTTAATGAACAAAGAAATTAATAGGGGCATAGAGTTACACTGGGAGAAATAGACCCGACAGCTCATCACATCAAGATAACTATCAAGTACAAACCACTTTTTTTTGACATACAGCACAGTAACAGGCCCTTTTTGCCCATGACCCTGTGCTGCCCAATTACACCCAATTGTCCTTCACGTTTAGAAGGGTGGGAGGAAACCGGACCACCCGGACACAGGGAGAACCCAGGTTGCTGGCGCTGTAATAGTGAAGAGCTGACTGCTATGCTAACAGCGCTGCCCAATTCCCATGGAAAATGAAAGGAAAACAATCATCAATGGATCAAGCTGAACATAAGAAAGATTTATTGAATAAATCTACCATGTAAGTTAAAGCGATTTTGATTTGACATGTACATTTTGCATATTGATAATAGGAAACCAATTACCACACCTTTAACACAGTGCAGAAACACAGTGACTTAGAAATACATGCAGGCAGTTGGTTCCAGCCCTCACTTTAACATGCAGTTAATTTTTAACTTTACTGAAAAACCCAGCACATACCCCATCGCTAAGAGTAACCTCCCACTGTTTATCCCCCTCCACTGGTTTCAATCTAAATGTACCCTTGCCACAAAGCTCAATCTGTTATCACCTTGCACCCTCAATCGACTGACCTCGCCCCTCCATAGAACACTACAGCACAGAAACAGGCCTATTCTAGTCTGTGCCGAACCTTTTTTTTGCCTAGTCCCACTGACCTGCACCCAATTCACAGCCCTCCATACTTCACCCATCCCTGTACCTGTCCAAATTCTTCCTAACTGTTAAAATTGAGCCAGCCTCAGCTGGCAGCTCATTCCATATTCCTACCACTCTCTGTGAAGAAATTCCCCAACATGTTCCCTCTAAACTTTTACCCTTTCTCAACCCATATCCTCTTGGATGTATCTCACCTACCCTTTGTAGAAAAAGCCTATCTACATTTACTCTGTTTATCCCCCTCATAGTTTTAAATACCTCAGTCAAATCTCCCCTCATTCTTCTACACTCCAGGGAATAAAGTCCTAACCCATTTAACCTTTCCCTGTAACTCAGTTACTGAAGTCTGGGCAACATCCTAGTAAATTTTCTGTGCACTCTTTCTATCTTTCCTGTAGTTAGGTGACCTAAACTGGACGCAATACTCCCAATTTGGCCTAACCAAGGGACTTTACCAACCCAGCTCCTTTGTATGCTCAACACTTTGATTTATGAAGTTTCAATATGCCATAAGTTCACTTTACTACCCTAACCACCTGTGATGCCACTTTCAGGCAATTATATATCTGTATTCCCAGGTCCCTCAGTACTACCACACTCCTCAATGCCCTGCCATTCAGTGTATGTCCTTGCTTGCTTTGTCCTTCCAAAATGCAACTCCTCACACTTGTCTGCATTAAATTCCATCTACCATTTTTCAGCCCGTTTTTCCAGCTGCAAGCTTTGAAATCCTTCTGCTAAACTGCTATTATATCTTTAATATTTGTGTCTGATATTGTACCCATTACAGATGTAAGGCTAACCAGTTTATAATTCCTTCCTTATCCTCCAGTTTTTTTTTAAATTAGTGGCATTGCATTATTTATCCTCCAATCCATAGGAACCAGAGACTTAATCTTGGAAAATAACACCCAATGCCTCTTTTATTTCTGGGACCACTTCCTTCAGGGATACATATGACAGTAAGTTTCCAACAATTTGGAAATCTTAATGGTCCTGCAACTGGCTGACTGAGTTGATTCCTGCACTTGTTCTACACACCTGACCTGGCGTTGGTTCCTGCCCTCACTTTAACATGCACCAGCATCCCAGTTTCCATGTTCCAGTTAGGTTTGCTGCAGCCATGGCTCCCATGCTCCATTTTACACACCAGTGCCCTGTTCTACCCTTCTGATTTGCATAGATTCGCACCCCTCCTGCTATTTTAGCTTTAACCACCCCCAGTAGCATGAGCAAACATTGCTTCTTGTCCTACAGTAGTAATTACTTTTGTTTTAAAGGGAAGTAGTGTGGCAAATCTATGTTAGTGTGACGTATGAAAGCTAGCTTTAGATCCTCAAAATCTGAAGCAGTGAACCATATGGTTAACTGTTCTCATGATGTATGTCTAAGCTTCAGGCAGCTAAGTGTATACCACAAATCACAGAGTGATTTCAATATTTAATTTAACAGTGTCCCTTGACTGTCTTAAATGGATATTACAGATTGGCTGAGAGCGGTCAACTTATTTATCTCTGACAGTAATCTTAAGCGTTCACAGTAGACAATGTGCTGCTGTTAGCAAAATTATTTATGGGAAGGCAATTTCTGTCAAGCTTGAAGTTCTTTGCTGTCCATCAGTTTTGATTGGCAAATGCTAATAGTAAGAATAAGATTGGATTTGAAGATTATGATTCCCCAACCCCGCCCCCTGACATAGGGTTAATGGTCAGGATCATGTATTCAGATGGCCAGGGATGAAACTAGCATCTTCATGAAGGAAGCATGAAAAAAAATGGCAAAAGGAGGAAAAATGGGGTAACGTTACCTTCAAGAATCGACATGAGCTTTGCAATAAACCATTTATTGTGGTCACACTCTCTTGAAACCCATTCTGTCAGGCAGAAGAAACATGAGCTACAAAAATGAACCTCTAGATTCACCACCCCACCCCCCCCCCCCCCACACCACCACCAGATTCTTTCCTGCTGTTAAATGGACCCTTCATTGGTCAAAGATGTACCCGTCCATTGTTCTAACTGTGCCTTTCTCTAAACCCTGCACTGTGCTTTTGTGACACGATCCCCTTCTCTCTTTGACATTATGACATTAGAGAGAGTGTCAAATGTAGTGGGCTTGAAAAGAAAATATACACAAGCCATACAACAGACTTGATGGACTGAATGGTCTAGTTCTGAACCTAAGTCTTATAGTATTATTCGAAGTCCATATTTAAAATGGCTGAGGCAACGTGAACTTGCAACTACGACAAGAATAGAACATCAAATAGGAAATGGTGTGTTATCTGCTAATGCCACTAGCTCATGCATGAGGTCAGAGGAGTTGCGGTCGCCTAGGCCCTGTGAGTTAAGCATGCAAACGGCCCATTCATGCCAGCTGAGTTTGAAAGAGTCGAGTAAGAACCGACAAAAGAGGGTATTCTTGGGTGGTTCACAAAAGGGCTGACTCTTGTTGCTGTGACTGGGTCCAGGGCGCTGATAGCATGCCAGAATTTGGTGTCTTCAGCCGTTATGCCTTTTTGTGCCTCAGCTAGTGGCAGCCAGCTGCGTGGTGGGTTGGCCCAAAATGGTGGCAAGTGGATGCCCACGTCATTCACTGTAGCCGGGGCTGGAACAGAAATGGTCGCGACTGTGGCAGGTTTGTCGCCAGCAGCTTCAGGAGCCACTGAAAAGCCAGTAGGGTCCATGCTGCTGCGTGCTCGGTAGGTTTCAAACCGTTGAAATCTATGCGGGGTCACCACTGCACTGCGCACAATACGGTGGCACTGCGAAAAGAAAGGAACACATCTGCACCGACTGAGTGAACCAGTAACTAACTCTTTATTCTCTGCGCTATAAAAGCAATACTTCGAACTCCATCCCCCCACCCGCCATGCTGGCTCATGGGTGTGACATCACCGCACAATCTCAGGAGTGGCGCTCACTCCCGCAGTCTGCTCTTTAACCCTGGCACTTCTCAGTGAGGAGGCGGTCTCTGCACTGCTGTATGTAGGCTGTGTGCTGTGGAGATTCGGCCCCTTGTGTACAGGGCAGGATCAGACCACTACAATAGAAAGATTATTTTTGTAGTGGCCTCTCCTGTAGGGCTGAAAAGTCAGTTACTAATTTATTGTGTCACAGTCACCCTTCAAATCTTATTTTACCAAGATTTGTTTCAAAATTGGTTAATGTTATTACAGTAGTGGTAAAAAAAAATTTACACACATACAGCACAATAGCAGGCCCTTCTCAACCCTGATCCTGTGGCAACCAAATACTCTAACTTACAACCCTCAAATGTTTTTGAATGGTGCGAGGAAACTGGAGCACCCGGAGGAAACCCACGCAGACTCGGGGGAAACGAACAAACTCCTCACAGACACCGCAGCTTTGGAACCTGAGTTACTGGCGCTGTAACCGCTGTGCGAGCCATGCTCATAACGTATGGTGCAGACACCAGTAAAAAATATTATTGTTGCATGGAAATTTGAGGAGGGTATGAAACTGAAGGATAACTGACATGGCAACAAAACTAACTTAGATATTTAAATATCCAGGAAAATGTAGATCCTGAAATCTGAAAATGCTGGAAACACTCCGCTTGGGCAAGCAGCATCTGAAGAAAGAGAAGCAGTTAATATTTCATTTCTTGGACCCTTCATCGGAACTTTGAGATTAGAAAACAAATTGCATTTGATTTCACTAGCATATTTGTCCATTAAAAGATTGAAAACCACCAATTTGGTGCCTGAAGAAAATAGTGTTTCTAACCATCTTGTCCATATCAAATTAACTTCAGCATTGCAGAGATTTGGAAATCCCCAAGTGCCCAGCAGTGCAGCATCTGACTGCAGACGCCAGTAATGTATGTGAGAGTATGAGTCATCCTGGTAGATGTGTATGTGTGTGCCTCACTGATCTACTCTCTGCAAGGGTGACTAAGAAGAAACTGCTAGGATCATGAAAGGCAGAAGTTGCAAAGCAGGAAAATGTCAGAAGCAGGTTGCTCTAGTTCAACAGAATGCCACAAACTTTCAAGACACCTCCACAAAATTTCAGGCTTTTTATTTAACCTTTATATTTTTGCTGCAATGTCATAGACCACAGGAAAAAAAATGTTACTGAGGTAAGCATTTATTATTGGGATGTGGTTTCTTGCTGCTGTGTGTCAGTTTGAATGTACAACTTTTATTTTTATAAGTACCTAAACAAAACTATCCATGTTTGTTTCCTGAGTATTTTTTTCCTGTAAATGAAGCTCTGCTTTTTAAGCTTATGTCAGTTTAGATTTTAGGCTATGCTGTAAGAGTGGAATTTTAAAAAAAACAATAATTTTGTTTTTGCCCTTTTAAACTCCCTGCAGGAACACTTGTTGCAGAAGCAGCTAATTACCACTCTGTTGGATGGCTATTATAAAACCATAATACAACATCATGTTAACAGATCTCTTGCTCAGAATAGATGACATTGATTTGAAACCGAGAAAGAAAGTCATTTTCTGACAAAAGTCCAAATTTTTCAGATTGATGATTGTTCTCCTCTCAAAGTGTCCTTGCATCTGGCTGCTTGCTGCTAATCTTTTCGCAGCTTATTATAATCAATGGAGACAGATCAGGAGGGATGGTAAACCAAATTCTATCAGATTCAATGTACAAGTGACTCCTTGGCAAGAGATCTAGGCAGCTTATCAATAAATGTTGAAAGGTTGCAGAATGTGTTAATAAAGCACTTTGGAGGGATTCTGTAAGAGCCACCAAGTACAGCACTCAAGAAATAGGCTAATTTTTATCAGATTGCTGGTTGGTGTTTATCTCTGGGATTCAGGATATTAAGAGATTGAAAGAGTACAGAGGAGATTTACCAGGATCTTGCCAGGACTTGAGGAACTGAATTACAGGGAAAGGTTAAGCAGGTTAGGACTTTATTCCCTGGAGCAGAGAAGAATGAGGGGAGATCGATAGAGGTATTCAAAATTATGAGGGATAGAGATAGAGTAAATGCATATAGGTTAGATGAGATACAAACCAGAGGACATGGGTTAAGGGTGAAAGGGGAAATGTTTAAGGGGAACATTCGGGAGAATTTCTTCACACAGAGAGTGGTGGGTGTGTGAAACCAGCTGCAGTGGTGAATGCAGGCTTAATTCTAACATTGAAGAAAAATTTGGACAGACACATGGACGCAAAGGGTATGGACTGGGTTCAGGTCAGTGGGACTATGCAGAATAATAGTTTGTCATAGACTAGAAGGGCTGAATGGCCTGTTTCTGTGCTGTAATGTTCTATGGTTCTAAAAAAAAACAACTGGAGAGATTAATGAGAATTGTTTCAGTAATAAGGGAATTCAGTTGCATGGATCGACTGAAAATTTGCAGTTCATCACCTCCTTCACCTGAGAAGGTGAAGAGGCCAGGGCTATTTAAAATCATATAGGAATTAGAAAGGCTGTGTAAACGTCTGAGCACCAGAGGATTTGGGGTGAGTAAATAAACAATCAAAAGCAAAGACAGATATTAAGAAAAGAAATGTTTATCCATCATGTGGTTTGGATGTGGAACACTCCGCCTGTTTGAAATAGAAACAGATTCAACAGTACCTCTCAAAAAAACGTTCAATAAATGAATAAAATAAAAAGTTACAGTGCATGGGGAAATCCAGACGAGTGGGATTAAAATTAAAATAGAAACTGCAAAAATATTGAGCACGAAAGTAGTGTGGAAGATGAAGCAGGAATCAAAGTTTTAGGTTGCACAATACATAAGCGTGGTTGAGAACTCAGCAGGTCACACAGCATTCATAGGAAGGAAAGGGTAATCAATGCTTTGGGATTGAGCCCTTCATCAAAGTATGAGTGAAAAGCAGGTAGGCAGAGGAGAGGAGGGCATGGAGAAAGGGTCACTGGGAGGAGGACAGGCCAACAGGTAAGATGTCACAAGTGGATAGAAGTGGAAGGGTAGAAGAGAAAAATAATTGAGAAGTGCTGGGGGAAGGAGTAGCTCTGAATGTAGAGGGAAGGGGGTGGGGAGCTGGAGGGAAGGAAACAGAAGGATAGGTAAAGAGGGAGACTCAGGGGAGGGATTTAACAGAAACTAGAAAAGTCAATGTTAATGCTGTCTAGTTGGACAGTACCCAGATGTTGTTCCTCCAATTTATGTAACATACCAGGTTAAGAAACTGATAAATAGAATTACTAGTTAGGTTTACTTCTGAAATTTTGTTCAAGAATAACATATTGCTATGCATCTTGTCAGCATTAGTGAGTTTATGTTCTTTGTAGCGCCCTCCTTTTCATTAGGCATGTAGTTAATCTGAGGAACGCATCTTTCAGTTGCACATGCTGTCTATTCTCATATGCAGTTCTATTCTTTCAGCAGAACAGCTGTTATATCTTTATATAAATTACAGCTAACTGAGTGAATGATACTCATCAAAGAAGGACAAGATTCTGAAATTTTGTCTTCAAGTTTATTTATCATCCGATTGTACCAGTACAATCTGACCAAAAAGTATTCTTCACACCAAAGTGCAAACACACAAACAGACATAACACACATACAGATAAGGAGAGTACATATATACATATATTTAAAATAAATATTAAGCAAAAAATGCAAAGCTGGAGGGACTTAATGGGTCAGGCAACATCCATGGAGAAACACACAGTCAACATTTCAGTCAATATCCTTTTTTGAGACTCCCTTCTGATATCCATCTGACAAATTTGCACAGTTAAAGCTCCACGTCTGGTGAACCCATAAGGCTTATTTCCTTTGATTTCTGTATATAATTATGTCCTTCTAATTAACAATAGGAGACCAGAGGTCACAAATATGACAGTAACTGTCTCATTTGTTAGAAGGATAATGAGAATAATTTGCAGCTTATGTTGAGCATACAAACGTTAAAAATAGAGTAATCCTGTAAAGGTAATGGTTCCATTATTGTCATGTAATACTACATTTAGAATGTAACATACATGAAATTCTTTAACTTTTGTCTCCCGTAAGGCAGAGAGAGTCACCACTTTGTCCAGAGCCCCTCACAATCCTGTAAAGATAAAGGCTCACTTCAGTGAAGAGAACAAAGCTGTTAACTGAGACAAGCGAGTGATTTTATCTTCGCATGAAACACAATCAGATACTTTAGCAAATCCAATGAATGACAAACTTTGCAACTGCAATATCAAAGATATTTTATGATTATTGTCATGCATCAAGGTACAGGCTGTACCCCTCTTGGGATGGATTTTTTTCAGAAAACTACATACCAATTTGTTGTGAAATCCTTGTCATCGTTTGACTCCATTTGCAATCTGTGTTGAGGATTGGTATGTAATTGGAAATGTAGTAAATAGGAAATCTTTATGGTCTTTAGCATTTTAATGCCTTCAAAGAATCTCATTGTTTATCTTGTCTTAATTTGATCAGCGCAATACAAAAGAATGATGCCTAATGCATAACGGTGTGTTACAGGAAATCGAATACTTATTAACTCTTTGCTACATTGCCAGTATTGTTCCATTGGCTTTAGTAGAACCTGTAAAGAATAGTTTGCTTGATTATTGTTAAATTGGACATCATAAATGCATGCTATTGACTGCTTCTTTCCAGGATGAAATTTCACATGTAGAACACTGCTTCTTTGTAATTAGGAAAGGCTAGTTTTCCATGAGAATAAACTGGAGGAACAAGTGTGAGATGCATAATCCAGTAATAACTTTGTATATGAGATAATTAAATGGTAACTAATCCTGACACCAGCATGATTTTCAGCAATATTTATGTAGCTTTTCTTTGGTTGAACTCTCATTTAGGCAAATTGAGGCTCATATTTATTGCTGTGTGTGCTTTTTAACTTGGTTTCTGCTTCATGCCGTTTTATTTAGGGATGTGAAACACATAAAATGTTTAAAGTGGCAAGAAAAATGGTCCTTTCATGTTTTCAATTATAACTAGTGAGAGAGGGGCAAGGGAAGGAGGGGCAACATGTATATGCACAGTCCACAGGTAGTAATGTTAGAACTGTACCAATTACAAGGATTCCCATCTTAAATCCCTAAATGCACCATGAGCATTGCAATCAAGACAAGAGTGTTCCAACTCCTGGGCCACTTTCCAATTGGCAATGTGCAAACTCAATGCAGGCAAACTAATGAGACCAGTTAATGTTGTTGTAGTTTAGGTGGTTGAAGAATAATTATTGGCCAGCTTGCCAGCATATCAATTATTAACCATGTCACTAGAGCAGCTGGGAGACAAAACAAGACCTTACTTTAAAGTCTTACTTGCAATGGTTCATTGATTTATTAAATTAATTCTGATTTAGTGGACTATCACTGGACAACATATTTTTCAAAAGGTTTGCTTCCTGGAAAAAATGGGGATTCTGATAGACAACTTCAACCTGAACACAAAGATAATTTCAGATTTGCTCTACCACATAGGAAGTAGGAAAAACATTAAATTAACTTTTATTGAATTCAGCGTGTTTAATCACAAAATGAATCTGACATATTGTGTTAGTTCAACTGACCTAAAAATGTTTTGCCTCTGACTTTCATTTGCACTCTGCATCTGATGCCTCTCATGTCAGTGTCCAACAATAGTAAGTCAGGATTGATGGATTCCAGTTGTCCTGATTCCACTTCTCAATTGTCGCCATGTCCTGGTGTGGTGAAACCAGGATCAGCTGGGAAGACGTCCAAGAGTGAAGGCAGAAATGAATTTTCAATGACATGTTGCACTTCGTGGATTTGTCTGCTTGAAGTCGACTTAAAACAGGGCCAAAGAAAATCAGTGTTGTATCTTTAAATTGGTACATGATAGGAAAATTCTAGAGTAATTTTTATGATCAGCAGCCCAAAATTCATAAAATACATCCAAAATTGTTCAGGAAGAAAAATTTTCATCGTCCAGTATTATTTTACACCTGATCTGTTTAATGCTAAGAATGCTATATCTCCCTCCCACAAAAAAAATCCCTTACCCTTTTAAAAATACAGGAAAATTAAACATAATGCCTTTAGGATTAAAATTTAATTCAACAAATTAACATATCTTCAGTTCCAAGTAAAGATTTTAGAATATTATACAGTAACATAAAAATAGTCACCGTAATTTGATGTTTAAAATTTTTAATTTAGACAAACAGCATGGCAACAAGCCCTTTTGGCCTACCTACAAACCCCAGTATGTTTTGAAGGATGAAGGAAACCCGAGCCCCTGGGGAAAACTCACGCAGACATAGGAAGAACATATATACTCCTTACAGATAGCGTGGGATTCATACCTCAGTTCTGATCACTGGTGCTTTAAAATATTGAGCTAAGCATGTTACAGTACAGGAGATAATCTGGCCCACCATGCTTCTGTTAAGTCCCACTATCAATGATCCATTCAATAAAGAGAGGTATGTGTAGTGGAAGATGAGGACAAGGGAAAGCTCAGCATCTACAGCCTTTCATTTATTTCAGTCCCACTCCCTTGCTCTTTTTCCAGAGGTCAGTAATTATTTTTCTTTTAAAGTTTGCAACTGATTTCTATTTGAAAGCCAATGTTGATTGCATTTTAAGTACCACCCCCTCCCCGCCGTGAATTGCAGATCCTAAACTTTCTCACACCACCTCTTTGTATAAAAAGCTACAGCTCATACATGATAGCCTGTTCACTTTTCCATAATCATAGAATTTAAAAACTAGACACAAAAGGAGCTTACCAATCTGTAACCGTTGCTAGGAGATGTGGCACATCTACAGTGATCGGTTGTTTAAATGGTGCCCCAGCCTTGTATGTGAAACTAAATCCATCACCATAGCAGTGGAAGAGAATCTCCTAGCAACTGGCTTAGTTGTAGGTAAAGTGACTGTTCGTAGATCTTTACATCTAATTTTTGAGTAGGATTTTGTTTTTAGCTGTTACATTTCTTGCTGAGATTTGGGCCAATTTTATTATTTTGTTATGGAGACGAGATGAGTGAAAAAAGGACCTTTCTACTTTTGCAGACCAAGCTTTTTTTTTTACCCACTATCAAATCCATGTCAAAAAATGTACTTTTAGTCCCTGGTGATTTGTCTGGGATTGTACTCACTGGAATTTAGAATAATGAGAGGGGATCTTATAGAAATGTATAAAATTATGAAAGCTATAGATAAGATAGAAGTAGGTAAGTTGTTTCCATTAGACCTAGGAGATAGAGCCTCAAGATTGAGATTAGGAGATTTAGGACAGAGATGAGGAGGAACTGCTTTTCCCAGAGGGTGGTGAATCTGTGGAATTCAATAAATGTATTTAAGACAAGGTTGGATTGATTCTTACATAGTAGGGAAATTAAGGGATATGAGTAGCAGATCATCAGATCTCATTGAATGACGGAGCAGGCTTGACGGGCCGGATGCCAGACTCCTTACGTTCTTATGTAAGGACAGAGGCAATAAACCTCCTTGTAACATGTCCTGAAAAAGTTATTATTTAGGATAAATAGTGCCATAAAACTTTTTAAATCATTTCAAAGTCAAGAAGAAAAAATATCAAAACTTTTAGAGGTTTGTAAAACATGGAATGAGGACATTCATCTGAAGTTGGTATTGGTTGATTGTAAAATTAGGATTTTTTTGTCATATAATAATTCTTCTGTAAATTTTATATGTATCTTTTTGGAAGCATCCACTTGGCAATAAAAGATGCTATGCCAAGGAGGTATAGGATAGAGCATTGGCAGAATCTGGGAAGGTCAGAATAGAGAAAGGATCAGTTCGTGCAGTCAATATGGAGCTACCAACCTTTCACCTGTGAGCTCAGACAAACACATGCAAGTCGAGGCATTTGAACTGGTCGAATTCCTCACAAAGCCTGTTCGCCTTCTGATAGAATTAAATGTCCGTAAGTAAATGTTGCAAGCTGCAGAAGTACATGCTGACGGACACACTGAAGCTTGGAGCTGCAAAACACAAGGAAGGACTTCAATCCAAAGTCCTGCTGCTACTGGACACTGAGGGACTGGGACCTGACAAATGCTGGGTGAGTACACTGTTCAAAGAGGGCACTGGGACCTGACAAATGCTGGGTGAGTACACTGTTCAAAGAGGGACACATAAATGGGGGTGTAGCTTTGTATTGTAAGGGTAGCACGGTCAGCATAGCAGTTAGCGCAACATTGGTGCAGCACTAGCATTCGGACCTGGAGTTCGAATCCAACGTTGTCTGTAAAGAGTTTGTACATTTGTGGTGAATGTCTGCCAAGCTGCCTCTCTGGCGAGCCTTGCTGTACTAACAAGGACACTCTCCTTGGATATAACTGTATATGCGCCTATTGTCTTTCATTATTGTACCATGAGTTTCTGCTAATAAAAGCCATGATTATTGTTTGACCACATCGTCTTTGTCTACTTCATCAACTGGCACTTCAACGTTCTCCCCGTGTCTGCGTAGGTTTCCCCAGGGACTCTGGTTTCTTCCCACTGTTCAAAACGTACCGGGGGTTGTGGGTTAATTAGGTATAATTAGGGCGGCATGAGCCCGTGGGTGAAAATAGCCTGTAACTGTGATGAATGTCTGAATTGGTTTGATGGTGCTATTAACATAATCAAAGACATTTACTTTTTGGATTGTATTTGCTGTATTTATTTTTATTGAGAAGGTTTATTTTTTTAAAGAAAAAAAGCTGTGCACAAACATGATCTCTAAAATGGTGATTTCCCAAAGGGGAGGTTGAAAAATCAGCAGTTTAAGTTATCCTAATTACTCACATTCACTTTGCAAAACAAATGGCATTGAACGACACTGACAGAAATCCAGGAGAAAAGCAATACCATGTATTTATTCCCATCTTAATTGGAAGTTCGCGTTTACTGGCAAGGAAGAGCTGATAAAATGCAACAACAAAGTAGAGAAGAAAGACGAGGTTGACTTTTTTATCCACCAGCTAAACAGTCAGCATCAGGTTGATGCATTCCCAGAGGCTGGAACATGAGCCAGATATGTGTGTGGGAGGAGAGCAAGGGGAAAGGGCCAGACTCGAGCTAAATGCTTGCAGTGAGAGTGGAAATATAATTTGGTGACACACCCCAACCAGTCTCACACACCTTCTACAACTTGTCTCAAACCAAAAATAAACAAGAGATGTGACAGCTGGTTGTCAGCTCAGCTTTCATAGTAACCCAAAATAAGGATTAAAATAAAATTAATTAAAGGAAGTGGATGGGAAGAGAAAGAATTCACACTTCAACAGTTTAATAGACACATTTCTTAATACAAACTGAAAAATTATGCTGAAGTAAAATTTCATTTAACTTGAATGATATGTGATAAACATTATAAGATGTCAAAATATTTTTTTTTAAATATGAAGCAAAATACAACTTGGAAAGACCTCTCAGAAAAAAAATCTGGCTTTCATTACAAGATTGAGAATTGTTTCTCCCATCTATGAATTTATATGATACAGTTTGTGACTGAGTTATAATATTAAATGGTCAGTGGAGAAATTAAGGAACAACTTGGAGTAGGGGTAAACAAAAAAGCCTGCAAAAGCTGGGATTGGAGTTCAATACACAAAAGTGCTGGAGAAATTCAGCAGATCATGCAGTATTCGTTATGTAATAAACGTTTCAGGCCTGAGTCCTGCATTAAGGTACAAACAAAAAAAACCCTGAATAAAATGGATAAGGAGGAGCAGAGGTCCACAGGGAGGGGTTAAGTGGATAAGGGTGGGAGGGCAGCTGGGAAGTGATGAGTGAGGGAAGAGGGTGGGAAGCTGGAGGAAAGGAGACAAAAGGGATAGGAAAAGAGAGAGAGATAGGGGACGGATGCTAACAGTAATGACCTTCCCACCCATATCCAACTCTGGTCTCTTACCTGTTAGTTTGTACTCCTCTCCCTGCCTCTTCATCCTCTCCCCTCCTTTCCTTGTCTCTCCTCCCCTTTCCTCCCCTCCCCTCCCTTCTCCTAACCTTTTGAATTCAGGCACCTGTCTGCTTTTTGCTCATACCTTGATGCAGGGCTTAGGCCCAAAATAAAGGCCTTAGGACTGAAGTGTTGGTTACCCTTTACTTCCTATCGATGCTGTGTGTCCTGCTGAATTTCTCCAGCAGAAGATTGTATCTTCCACTAGCAACACTGTCTGCAGGCTTTCCTGTTCCAACAAATTACAAGGCTTTCTGCACTCCTTTCATGGCAGGTATATCTTTGGTATGTGCTTGATCTTGAGGACGGAGTTGCTGGAAAGTAACATTTTATTGTCACCTCTTTCTGGCTTGCCTGCATTCCTTTTACCTCTCGACACAATATTCCCAAAAAGGGAAAACAGGGACATTTTATTTCCTGTTCTCAGAAGGTGAATTTTAGTTTCTACAAGCCTGAGGTGATTAGTAATCGAGTTCCTAACCAAGGATAATGAAAACACAGTGAAAGCTTTGACCAGTTCAGACTATTTCTTAATCAGATTCCGATCTAATTTCAAACAGTGGCTCAAAGAGATTGTTGCACATTGATTTGCATCATCCATACACTCTCCGTGTACTTCATGTTCTTGCATGTATGGAGCCCCAACAGGTATTTTTAAAAGGTACGCATAGATTGTGTTTTCAATGGATTTCGTATGCATTCATTGACATTGCACAACACTGCAGAATTTCTTGCCTTTCAGAATTCCTTTTCTCTTGGAGCCAGATAGGACAGAGGGCTTTCCCACCCCTGACTGCTGCCGCCCACTAATTGGTCCACCAGATTGTTTCTTCCCTTCATCCCTCCTCCCCCCACCTCATTACCCAATCCTCCAGACTTCACCTTAGCTATAATAATGAGGCTACTAGTAGCTGAGAACTAACAGATTGTCGAGCTCGTCGAAAGAACCAAAGACTTGTTGATCCAAACCAAGGCTTTTATTAGCAAAAGACCGGAGCTCTTCACAGGTGGCCGACCAGTCCGGAATGATCCGACCTGGCGAGGGACACAACCCTTTAAGGCCCAAACAATAGGTGTGGCTTAGCTCTCAGCCAATCGCTGTAAGCACAGTCTAGATACAGTAACTATATACACTATGTACATTGGTGATAGATCTGTACTATCACATTCACCCCTTCTTGGAGAATTGACCCTGGGAAAAAAAACAAAAACGAGGGAGAGAATGAAAAGGAAGGGGTAGGTCAAGGACTGTAGCGGTCAGGGGGTCTGACCATCCGGCGTGACCGCCGTGGTGCCAGGATTGGTGTCGCTGGAGTGGTGTCGCCAGCGGGCTCGTCGGGTGCGACTGCTCCGTCGCTCAATTCCCCAGTCGTTTTGTCGGCAGGGTGGCCCGGGTCATTGGGGTGCTGTTGGTCCTTCTGTTGCGGCACGGGGTCTGGAGCATAAGGAGTTGGGGGGTTTGCTGGGTCTACCGCGTCCTGAGCGAGGTCCCGCACCGAAACAGTGTCCTCCCGCCCGTCTGGGAACTCCACGTATGCGTAATGTGGGTTCGCGTGGAGTTGAGTCACTCGGTCGACCGAGGGGTCGTTCTTTGAGTGCCGGACGTGGCGTCGCAAAAGGACGGGGCCAGGGACGGTGAGCCATGCCGGTACAGTGGTTCCCGATTCGGATTTCCTCGGGAAAAGGAACATCCTTTCGTGGGGGGTGGCATTTGTTGCAGTACATAGGAGGGAGCAGATGGAGTGTAAGGCACTAGTGAGAACCTCCTGCCAGTGAGAGGTGGGGAGACCTTTAGACCGGAGAGCCAGTGTAACCGCTCTCCATATGGTGGCATTCTCCCTCTCGACCTGGCCATTACCGCGTGGGTTATAGCTCGTGGTCCTGCTTGAAGTAATACCACACTCCAGAAGGTACTGTTGCAGCTCTGCACTCATGAATGAGGACCCCCTATCACTGTGGATGGAATTGGGGTACCCGAAGATGGTGAAAATACTGTGAAGGGCCTGTATCACTGAGGTGGCAGTGGTGTCTGGGCAGGCCACAGCGAATGGGAAGCGGGAGTACTCGTCGATGGCCGTAAGGATGTAGGTATTACGGTTGGTCGACGGTAGGGGTCCCTTAAAGTCTACGCTAAGACGCTCGAAGGGGCGGGTGGCTTTGATAACGTGGGAGTTATCCGGACGGAAGAAGTGGGGCTTGCATTCGGCGCACACCGAACAGGCTCGGGTCATGGAGCGGATCTCCTCGACTGTGTAGGGTAAGTTGCGCGCCTTGACAAAGTGAGCAAACCTAGTGACCCCTGGATGACAGAGCGCCTCATGGAGTTTCCGTAGTCTGTCCATCTGTATGCTGGCGCACGTCCCCCTGGAGAGCGCGTCAGGGGGTCATTGAGCTTACCAGGCCGGTACAGGATGTCATAGTTAAAGGTGGAGAGTTCGATTCTCCATCTGGCGATTTTGTCGTTTTTTTATCTTACCACGCTGGGTGTTGCTGAACATGAAGGAGACCGCGCGTTGATCAGTCAACAGTGTAAAGCGCCTACCAGCGAGGTAATGTCTCCAACGACGCACCGCTTCAACTATGGCCTGGGCCTCCTTCTCGATCGAGGAGTGTCTACTCTCCGGACCCTGGAGGGTTCTGGAGAAGAAGGCTACAGGCCGACCGGCCTGGTTCAAGGTGGCTGCCAGGGCGAAGTCGGATGCATCGCTCTCGACTTGAAACGGGACAGACTCATCGATCGCGTGCCTTGGTTTGGATCAACAAGTCTTTGGTTCTTTCGACGAGCTCTACAATTTTATTGGCAAAAGACCGGAGCTCTTCACAGGTGGCCGACCAGTCCGGAATAATCAGACCTGGCTAGGGACACAACCCTTTAAGGCCCAAACAATAGGTGTGGCTTAGCTCTCAGCCAATCGCTGTAAGCACAGTCTAGATACAGTAACTATATACACTATGTACATTGGTGATAGATCTGTACTATCACACAGATTAGTTAGTTAGCCCTGTTGACCACTTGTCAAGTCGTTTTTTTATCTGATTGTACAAATACAACCCAACTAAACAATGTTCTCTGGTCCTCAATGCAAAAAAAAACCAGAAGCACAACCAGACATAACAATACATATGCAGGCAAGTATTTCATCCATACAAATAAATGAATAAATATTGTTTCATGATTTTGAGAGTCTTAGACAGTTAGTGTGAGCAGTTCCTTTGGTCGTTCAGCGTTCTCACTGCCTGTGGGAAGAAGCTGTTCCTCAGCCTGGTGGTGCTGGCTCTGATACTCCTGTGTCTCCCGATGGGAGCAGCTGAAAGATTCTGTGAGCAGGGTGGAAGGGGTCCTGAGAAATTTTGTGTGATCTCTTCAGACAACAATCCCTGAAGATCACGTCAACGGGGGGAGGGAGAGTCCAGTGATCCTCTCTGTTACTCTTATGATCATGTGGAATGACCTCTGATCCATTTCTCTGCAGCAACCATACCATGTTGTGATGCAGCCGGCCAGGACGCTCTTAATAGAGCTCCTCTAAAAAGGTGACATAATGGTGGCTGGTAGCTTCCGTCTTCTCAGGAAATGCAGTCACTGTTGCACCTTCCTGGCAACAGGAAAGATGCTGATGTAGCAAGATTGTTAACTTCTAAAGAAAAGATTATCAAGACATGTGGAGATAAATTTTGAGCTTCCTGTAGCCACTATTCTTGCAACAACATATGTGAACTCAGCTTCATCTATTGTCACAGTGAGGCCAAATGTAAACTTAAAGAACAATTCATCATATTCCTCCTTAACAACCTTAAACCTAATGGTGTGAGCATTAAGTTTTCTAATTTTAGGTGATCCTGCATCTCCATCAGGTTACAGTTTCCATCTCTTCTTTACCTATTCCTGGACATATTTTCCCCCTTCCAAGTGGTCTCTCCCTCTTCCTGACCCTCCACCTCTGATACTTTTGTCCTTTTACCTCTGGGCCCTTCCTCCAGCATTCTTTCCCCTTTTCTATATGTGATACACCCCCTTTCCTTTCATCTCGATCAGGTCCAGACCTGAAATGTTGACTGACCACTGGTTGCTGTCTGACCCTGCTGAGTTCCTCCAGCATTTCTTGGTTTGCAAAAAATAAACATTATTTTACCAACAGGAACCGTGGAACCATCGAACAATAAAGCACAGAAACAGGCCCTTCAGCCCTTCTAATCTGTGCCAAACTATTATTCTCCATAATTTCACTAACCTTGACTCCGACCATAGCCCTCCATATCCCTCCAATCCATGTACCTATTCAAAATCTTCTTAAAAATTAAAATTGAGCCGCATTCACCACTTTGTTCCACACTCCCACCACTCTCTGAGTGAAAAGGTCCCCCCTAATGTTCCCTCTAACCCAGGGGTCTCCAAAGTGGTCAATATCAACCCCCAGGAGTGGATGGAACCATCCAAGGGGTCGAAAAGGGGTTGATAACACCGGGGGGGAGGGGGAGGATAGGAGTCGATTTAAAATAGTACTTCCACCCCCCCCCCCCCCCACACAACCGCCCAGCACAAGGGGTGGGGTAGGCCATGAACCTTCGTGTGCTGCTGTCACGCTTCCCCCACATTGTGCATGCACCAACTGGCCACGCATGGCCTGTGAACCCCATGACATTGCATTCAACGTGTAAGTGCCCTTTCTGCTCGTAATCTGCCCTCCATTTGGGGATGAAGAGCTTATACCCCCAAATGGAGGACAAATTAACATCTGGCTCAAGGTGGGGCAAGGCGGAGAACAGAGGGGTCATAAGCTGGATATCTGGCCACCCTAAGCTCCCTCCCCCCCCCTCCACTCCTTGCCAGGATTCCATGCCTGGAGGTAGATGAGAGACCACATAGACCCTGAAGGGGGATGATGATCTAAACGTTTGGAGACCCCTGCTCTAAACCTTTCCCCTTTCAACCATGACTCATGTTCTCTGGCTTGTATCTCACCTACCCTCAGTGGAAAAAAACCTACCTATATTTACTCTGTCTATCCCCCTCTTAATTTTAAATACCTTGATAAAATCTCCAGTCAAATTTCCCCTCGGTCCAGGGAATAAAGTCCTAACCGGTTTAACCTTTCCCTGTAACTCAGTTCCTGAAATCAGGGCAACATCCTAGTAAATCTCACCTGCACTCTTTCATTCTTATTGATATCTTTCATGTAATGCAATTTACGGGCAGAAAGAGCACTTACATGCTGAATGCAATGTCCTGGGGTTTACAGGCCATGCGCGGCCAGTTGGCGCATGCACAATGTTGGGGAAGCATGACAGTAGCACACAAAGGTTCATAGCCTACCCCACCCCTTGTGCTGGGCGGTTGGGTGGGGGGGTGGAAGTGCTATTTCAAATCGACTCCTATCCCCCCCCCCCCCCGGTGTTATCAACCCCTTTTCAACCCCTTGGATGGTTCCATCCACTCCTGGGGGTTGATATTGACCACTTTGGAGACCCCAGGGTTAGAGGGAACATTAGGGGGGACTTTTACACTCAGAGAGTGGTGGGAGTGTGGAACGAAGTGGTGAATGTTGCGCATAATACTCCATATTTGGCCTCACCAATGTCTTGAACAATTTTACCACAACACCATTCAATAGCAAAATGTAATGATGTCGCTAAAGAAATAAGGCAGAATTCATTTCTTGGCATTATATGCTTAGCCGCATCCAGATTGTGCAAATTTTCTGCATCCCAAAGGCATCTTAAACCTGTATTCTGTATTTCTAATCTTTTGGCCTGCTCATACAATTTCCATTCTGCATGCAGCCCAAATGCAGGAGACTATCTACAAATCCTTTGATATGCTATCCTGATTCTTTCATTTACTGTATATATTTATCAGCAAATTGGAATATATCTTCAGAATGTATTGTCACGAGCATGTCACGAAATTCTTTGTTTTGAGGCAGTGTCACAGTGCAAATATTGCTATAAATTATATTTCAAAAATAAAAAAAATAATACAAGAAAAGAAGGGAAATGAGGTAGTATCTGTGGTTCATTGTCCATTTGGAAATCTGTTGCAGAGGGGAAGAAGCTGTCCTGTGCCACTGGGTGCTCATTCTTCAGGCTCTTGTAACTCTTTCCTGATGGCAGCAGAGTGATGAGGGCATGGCCTGGGTGGTGGGGGTCCTTGAGGATAGAGGCTTCCTGGAATACCGCTTCTTGTAGATGCTCTCGATGGAGTGAAGACTGATGCCCGTGATGTCATAGGCCGAGTTAACAACCTGGTGGAGTATTTTCCTGTCCTCTTCATTGAGATCTCCGTACTAGACAGAGATGCAGCCAGACAGAAGGCTCTTCACGGTACACCTGTAGAAATTTTTGGGAGTCTTTAATGGCATACCAAATCTCCTCAAACTCCTCACGAAGTATGGCCACTGGTGAGCCTTCTTTGTGATTGCATTGATGTGGAGGCCCCAAGACAGAGCCTCAGAGATGTTGATACCTAGGAATTTCAAGGTCAAATCAGAAGCCTGAGTACAGGTTTAATGGTCAGATACTTAACAGTGAGGGGCAACAGAGTGACTTTAGGGTCCAAATCCTTACATCTCTCAAGGTTGTATGCAGGTTGATAGGATAGTTAAGACCTATGGGATGTTGGACTTCATTAATGGGGGATTGAGTTCAAGAGTTAAGAGGTCATGTTTCAACTCTGTAAATCTCTGGTGAGATCTCACGTAGAGTATTGTGTTCAGTTCTGGTCACTTCATTATAGGAAGGATGGGGAAGCTATGGAGAGGGTGCAGAGGAGATTTACCAGGATATTGCCTGGATTGGAAAATGTCTTATGAGGCAAGGTTAGCAGAACGAAGTAGACATTTACTAGAGGACATTTACTAGAGGGCTACAAGATTCTGAGAGGCATGGATAAGGTGGGTAGCCAGTGCCTTTTTCCCAGGGAAGGAAAAGCAAATACCAGAGGACATTGCTAGAAAGTGAGTGGAGGGGAGTTTAGCGGAGACATCAGTGATAAGGTTTTTCACACAAAGGGTTGTGGGGGCCTGGAACGCCTTGCCGGGGGAGGTGATGGAGGCTGGAACATTAGGGGCAATTAACAGACTCTTAGACAGGCACATGGATGAAAGAAAAAATAGAGTTACGAGGTAGGAAATGTTTAGTACTTTTTTTCTTTTTTTTGGTAAGAATATATAGGTCGGGACTACATCGATGTCTGAATGACCTGTACTGCGCTGTCATGTTCTATGTTCCAATATGAAGTTCCTTTTATTTGCTTTAGAAGATGCATGATTGCATTGTTGCATTTTGGCATAAACCCTCCCGTTCATACTTGATTTATCCTAATACTATTTTTTTCTTTGGCTTAGGTTCTTGGGACTTAGATTTATTCATTTCCAGGTTCAAGCTTGGAAAACCAGTGGCATCAACCCAATTCATGACCCAAAACTATAAAGATTGAAAAGAAGCATCTCGCCGAAAGCTTTGAATGTTGCCCCACTGAGGAATAGCTTCTTCACGGCTGGTGCTTAACTGCTAACAAGGCATGATAAGATGGTGTTTTTTTGCTCTTTGATTTCACAGGTTTTACTAAAAACAATATAGAATGAGAGATATCCCACTCACTTGTCATGATTTCAAATAAAATTTAAATAAATTGAAAACATTTTATCATCAATAACTGGAGCTGTAAATTCTCTGATACTTCAATATACAATCTATGATGCTGGGATTACATATCTACGTTTGAACTGAGAAATAATGACAGATTATACTCTCTTCTAGACAAATAGGATAGGTTCTTGTGATAAGAAAAGTCTCTTGCCTCATTATTACTGGAATACTCACTTAAGATGAGTTTAGTGGTGACCACAAAGGATACCTGTCTTTTTATGTCCACACTAACGAGAAGAAAATGGCCAATATCAATATGAAACATGAATGGCCTCAAAAGGAAATATTATGAGGATGTTTTGGGGAGATCATTTGGGGTGAGATGCTTAATAACATCCAGCTCCATCAAACTGACTTTAGATAAACCACTAGCTTGATGGTGGAGCGATGTTTTCGTCTTTGCTTTGATTTTGCGACTAATTATCTGAAATGGTAAGGATATGATATTTCCTGTTTCTATTGCGTTTTTACCAAACAATTGTGAAGTACCATCACATGCAGTAAAATTTACTCAAACTTGTATTTAAAGAATGATTATCACACCATAATTGAGGATGTAGACACTTCACTTTGACCATGACCCTAACTTCTACTCTGAACATTTTTCCACAAGATAACTACAATGAAAAAGTCTATTTGTGCTATCTTAGTTCATTGCATGAGGAAATTCTTCCATGGCAACATCTAATTACTGTTTATCTAATTCTTCCCCTTATTACCATAGCAAGAATTTGCATTTAGATGTTGGTCACCCTTCATGTGATAAAGAACAGAATTTCCTGACACGGCGCCAAGCATTTCCTTCCTGTGGATGGAATCTTCCTCCCACGATTTAGTTAAACTAATTCTCTGCCTTTATCTTTCCCTTGTCAATAATGTACCTAAATAAGATCAATTTCAAATGCCACAATTCCAGAATGAAAAGGTTAGAATGCACTTTTTTTTAAGAATATTTCCACGTTTTTCATTTTCCCTCGAGTTCTTGACTTCTCCATTCATCTGAGTAAAGCAGGAGAATGTGAAGTGTAATTCTTTGCCTTGGACCCAGCATGACATCTGGAACTGAACACCAGACATTCTCACTTCCTGTTTGCTCAAGTAACAAAAATTTGCAAGTTCATTTGTTTTTAACCCAAAGTTAAGTTTAGGCTCCAGCGAAAGTTTCTCAGTTTCCTGATTGGTTCATTCAAACAGTAACTACTTGCCTGTTCTGTGACTAGTGAACTTAATTTTTTAAGTGGTAAGGTGTGAGTAATAATCAAGACGAGCATCTTGTAAGTTCCTTCAATATCAATATATTTTTGATTAAAATAAAACCATTCAGGTTGCCCTGAATACTATCATGGATTCAGCTGGGGAACTGTAATGCAAACAGCTGAACTGCTGTTAATTTATTTTTCTGCTTGTGTTTCACTTTTACTCATTTTCCTTTTAGTGCCTATTTCTGTAGTTTCTAATAAAATAATTCTGCTTGATGTAGTGAAAATGTAACTGGCCTGTTCCTCACAAGACAAATAATTTGGCAAAATATACTTCTTTTTTCCACCTCATAAATGAGTTATGCCCTCTGCCTTAGCACAGTGAATGGGTGCAGGGCACACGTTGAATGAGATGTGTTTTATTTTTGAAGTTTTCTGGGGTGGAAGATGCTCTAAGTCCAGGGGTAGGTCAGTTAGAGAGAGGGCCACCCTGCCCAGAGAACAGGCCCGGGTCTTGAGTCAGTCAGGTTAATGCAAGGCAAGGAGGAGGATTTTCACCAAGGATGGCAGAAAATGGCGTGGCAGGGAGTGGGGGAGATGGTATCAGTTGTGGAAATAGTGAAACTATTGCATTGTTGTAGAATGGCAGTGATTCATGATTATCCTTTATAGAAGGAATTAATGTGTTCTAATCCAGTCTTTCTTCCCCGCCCCCCCCCCAACCATGTGACTCCACTACCCAGCAACTGCCTCTTAATTTCCTTTTAACAATATCAACAGTTCAAAGGCATTTAGGGATGGGCAAGAAACTTGAAAGTGACTGAATGGCTAAACTAAAAGCCCTCCTCCACTTCCACTCTCCTTCATTTAAATCTGTTCTTTTGAAGAGACACTTAATGGCATGTTATCCACTGAACAAACTAGCCATTTTCAATTGCCAACCAAATGAGCCAACACGGAGGGTTTTGATAAGCATTTCTTGTCACATTAGGTGCTTCCTCTTCAAGGTGTTCTGGCAGTTTGATGCAGTACACCAGTATCGTTATGTCAGCTGTGGCCAACTGGAAGCACCCCTGCCTCTGTGGCAGAAGGTTTCAGGTTTGAATGTTATTCCAGAGATTTGAGCACATAATCCTTCTGTCTGTCCGTCCAGGGGCAGTGAAGGTGCACAATCAGTCGCCAGGTAATGTGAGGGTTCCATTGCTGAAAATTAACTAAGTCAGAAATGCTTTCGATAACAACCCATTTTGGATCACACTACATTCATCCACTTCATTGATTAATCATCCTCATAAAATACATAATAAAATGAATGCAACATATAGTTCACGATTACAAAGAAAGCATTTCATTGGATTATACTTGCTTGAAAAATTAATTAAAAATCTTTTGAAGAATTTGCAGAAAGACCAACTTCTGTCAGTCAAGTTATTCATAACCTGGGAGCCCCTTTAGTGGATGTTGGAGCCATCGTCTTTTGCGTAAGGCATTAATTTGAGGCTCCCTATGCATTCAGATGGTCTTTTGGTGCCAATGAGCAGCCAAAGTTAGGAAGTAAACAAGAAGCAGAGAGTAGGAATTAGCAGGTCTTTATCCAAGGGTAGGTACTGACTGGCTGGGTGCCACAGGAATTAGTGCTTTGCCCCCAGCTAATTACAACTGCATCTGTGATGGAACTAAATGTAACATTTCCACATTTGGAGACAACACAAAGCTGAAAGGGAGCTGTAAAAAGGATGTGAAGACACTCAACGTGATTCAAATAAATTGGGTAAGTGGGCAGATATATTGTTTTTTGACATGAATAGTTGTGAGGTTATCTACTTTGGTTCAAAAGATATCAACTATTTCCTAGTGTTTTGCCCCATCTGCATTTTTCTTGTTAAAAAAGTGACTAATTTACCAAAATATTTGCCATATTTCTACAATGGATTACAGTTTGATCCCAGTACCCTCGGAAAACAGCTTTCTCTTGTGCATGGTCTCTTCACTGCAGAACTCCCGCCCTGAGAGGCAGGATTGCAGCCCATCCCATCTAAATGCCACAACCTGAGCCTGCTCTTTCCTCAAGGACTCAGTGGGGAATCCCCACCGTCCGTATTCCTCTGTGGCAGATGCACCGTGCCATAAAGTGGGAAAATCTGGACCTATAGGCATGCAAATGTGGTGACTCTTCAGGGACACCAATGGAAACACAAGAGCCACACACATGTGACTCACCAGTACCTGCTGAATTACAACAATCTCCTTATTCATTCACAGTATTTGGCCATTGCTGACAAGGCATCGCATTCATTGCCCGTCTCCAATTTTGCTCGAACTGGGTGCCTGTCAGTTTATTTCTGAAGGTAGTGACAAGTTAACTACTGCAGTCATAACTCAGAGTCATACAGACCCAGAATAGGGAAGGACCAAAGTGAAACAAATAGGCTTTATGACCATCCAGCAGGTTTGTGTTCAACGTTCAAATTTATTGTCAGAGTACATAAAACCCTGAGATTCTTTTTCCTGCGAGCCAGGAAGAATTTTTAATTAGTGGTAACTATAAACTGTACTCGAGAAGAAAGAAATGGACATAAAAGAATGAAATGAGTGGCACAGACAGTGTAGTGGTTAGCGCAACACTGTTACAGTGCCGGCAACCTGGGTTCAAATCGAGTGCTGTTTCTAACTTTCTGTTTCCTCCCATCCTTCAAAATGTACTGGGATTGTCGATCAATAGCCTGTAATTGGGCAGCATGGGCTCATGGGCCGAAAGGGCCTATTCTCCTGCTGTATGTCTAAATTTAACTTCAAGATTTAACATATAAATTGTTCAAAGTTCTTTCTTTGGCTTGGCTTCACGGACGAAGATTTATGGAGGGGTAAATGTCCACGTCAGCTGCAGGCTCGCCCGTGGCCGACAAGTCCGATGCGGGATAGGCAGACACGGCTGCAGCAGTTGCAGGGGAAAACTGGTTGGTTGGGGTTGGGTGTTGGGTTTTCAAAGTTACGGTGGTTCAAATCCGCACTTTCAGTTTCGAATTCCGAGCTGTTCCCGCGTTTGTGATATGTGGTACGCTACTCTCATGATGCTGGGCGGTGGCAGCATCATGCGAGAGTAGCGTGCAGCATATTCTTCATGCCCAGCTGTGTACGTTCAGCGTGGAATAAAGATATTCAAGATGTAATTATAAAAAAATGGTTGGCGCAGTTTTCTTTTTCGACTTACGATTTTTTTCAACTTATGCTAGGTTTTCTGGAATGTGACCACATCGCAATTTGAGGAGGCCCTGTATTCGTTCATAAATAATGAGCCCTTAAATGAGTCTGTGAATGAGTATGTTGTTCAGGAATCTGATGGTTGAAGGCTTAGAAATGTTCCTGAACCTGGAGGTATGAGTCCAGTGAGACCAACAACACCATTCCATTTGGTGGGAGAGTTCTCCTTATGATGTACTGGGTTGTGTCCACTACTTTTTTCAGAGCTTTCCACTTTCCCATACAAGGCCATGATGCAGCCTAGTTAACTGTAGTTAAATTCCCCTAGTTGCCATGCTGAGATTTGACCCCGTGTCACTGGATCATTAGTCCCGTGATGATAAGAGTTATGGTTTTGATCCTCATACCCATCCCCATCACTTGACTATAGAGTGTGTCCTTCAATGGGAAGTATGGGCAATGGGCAAGATAATGATATCTTGTGACCTTCACCACCCTGTGTTGCTCCAGCACTGGGAACAGGTGGGAAGGGAAGGAGAGCAGGAAATGGAATAACACTACGCAGCAGAATGGAGGTGGGAAATCATCCTCACCTGTATGCGCAGTCTGATAAAGCAACTGAATTTCAAACTTCCAACATTCAGCAGAAATTAAGTTTATATACAGCGCCCTCCATAGTGCTTGGGACAAAACAATTCACATGATTAAAGTGCACACTTTAGTTTGACCACATAGAAATTACAGCACTTTCAAACCAAAATGTATACAATAAACCTTGAACAAAATCTGAAGTGTGCACTTTAATCACATGAATTGTTTGATTACAAATTTAAAACTGGAGGACAGTGGCAAATAAATGGGGAAAAAAGTGTCTTTGTCCCAAACATTATGGAGGGTGCTGCATTATGCCTTTTAATCACCAGGAAAAGTGGGGCAGAGCAAATACCATCAAAGTTCAGCCTCGTTCAGATTCTGTCAAAAGAAATTGACGTTGTAAAAATGAACAAACTGCTCTGTAGTGATATGTATATATTGCTGCTGCTCTGTACATAAGTGGATGGCCTGCCCACTGATGACTTGACCCCTTGTAACCCCTCCCCCGTGACCTGACCATAAAGGTCCCTGCCCCCTTCCATTCATTCGAGCACAGGCAGTTGGGCCAGCCGAAATCTAATGTGTATTAAAGCCTATCGTTCTTCACTCAGTCTTTTAGAGTAACTGATAGTGCGGGTCATGCTCCATCCACGGAACAGTGTTGTTGCAATCAAGTGAGAGTGCAGTCATGCTGGCCTGGCCAACTATTGCTGGCACAATAACCCAATGAGAAGCTTGTCTACATACTTCTGTCTGGATCTCAGGTTTTGCTGCTTGTAAATTATGCATATGTGTGGTCACGGAGGAGTGTTTTTGCTGGTTTCATATCTATGGGCTTTTTATGTGAGGAATTCTTAGAGCTTTGTGTGAGTAATAACATGAGTCAGAGAGAGTTCCTCCCCCTTCTTTAATCAATTACTGACGACCCAGTTTCTGGTTCTTGCCTTACATTTGGCTTCACTGCTGCCTCAATGTCCTCTGATATTTGTGCTCCTATGCCTGCAGAATTAAAAATTCATCCATTCATCAATAATGTTTTACTTATCACTAACACAAGCGTAGTCTCACATTAAGCACGGCTCTCAGTGGTACTCAAGTCGATCTCCGCAATGATGTTGACTCCTGTACTGTGAAAAGTATACTGAGTGGTCGCATCGCAGCCAGGTTTGCAAACATAAGTGCACAGGAACGTAGAAATTCCACCATGAGCACCAGCCTCCTGTCCAGTGAAGATGTTGACATGAGACGCTGCCTCAGGACGGTAGCCAAAGGATCCCTATCACCCAGTTCAGGCTGCTATCTGTTTTGTTTTGCTGCTATCTCAGGCAGAAGCTGCAGAAACCTAAAGTCTGGCATCTCTAGATTGAAGAACATTCCCCCCCCCCCCCCCCCCCAACAGCTATCAGGGTCTTGAATCTCCCCGTACTACTCAAACTATATCACTACTCCAGGAGCACTCAAGATCTGTCTGCACTATTGAAAGAGCACATTTTTTGCAGTACTGCATCAATGACTATCTATCCTTTCATATTATCTTTCTTATCCGTTGTATAATGTGTAATAATTTATCCTCATTTTTTTATACATTTTACGTACCTTTGTCGCTACAGTAAGAATTTCAGTGCATGTGTACATTGTATATGGTAATAAACTCTAATCACCATCAACTCTCTCCAGCACACTGCCTATTATTATCGTCAACAAAAGTCAAAATCATTTCAGGATGTTGGCTCTTGCCTGTACCTACTGTATATTTCCTATTTTAACTTTCTTCCTGATAATTGGTTTAGTTTTGAAATTGCTTGATGGCAGTTTTTGGACAAGAATTCACCCCATGCAGGGTCTCTTAGCCCAGAAACAATCTGAACTGAAAACCCCTCCTCATGCTTCGCCTCTCCTGAATCAATGCTTAAATGAACAGTTTCCTGTTGGTTACAGCTGCTTCAAAATCGGTAGGTCAGGGGTTTGTTCCACACTCCAGAGCACAAGTTCAGTAATCTCGGCTGATTCACAACAGTAAAGCAGTTCTGCTTGGGATGACATGAAACCAAGGTTTTCTTGACCCTTACGTGTTCATCTACAAGATCTCTGGGTACAGTTTCATTGAAACACTGTGGTATCTTGGATAATACTCATCTCCTACTCATGAAAAAGATTCAGTTACAATCACTTTGTTCTTACCTGGACAATGAGTACACAAAGCCATGGTTTCCATGTCACATCAGTGAAAAGATTTCAACCCACTTCATCGCTTTTCCAGTGATTGCGCTTTGCAAAATCATGTCTTCCTTCCCCTTTCCTTTGGGTGTCAACATCTCTGAGGATCTGTCCTGGCACCTCCATCACAAAGAACACTCGCCAGTGGCTATACCTTGTAAGGAGTTTGAGGAGATTTGGTAATTCATCAAAGAGTGAACATTCTGTCTGGTTGCATCACTGTCTGGTACAGAGGTGCCAATGCACAGGACAGGAAAAAAAAACCCCAGAGAGTTGTGAACTTGGCCAGCGACATCACAGGCACCAGTCTTCAGTCCATCTACAAGAGATGGTGTCTTAAGAAAGCAGCCTCTATTCTCAAGGACCCCCACCAGCCAGGCCATGCCCTCTTCACACTGCTGCCATCAGGAAGGAGGTACAGGAGCCTGAAGTTGAGCACCCAGAGGCTCAAGGACAGCTTCTTCCCCTCGATCACCAGATCTCTGAATGGACAATGAACCCCAGACACGACCTTACTTTCTCTTCTTTTCTTGCATCATTTATTTATTTTTGAAATATAATTTATAGCAATATTTGCACCGTGACACTGCCATAAAACAACGAATTTTGTGACATGTTCACGACAGTAAATTCTGAATCGATCCGATTTTGCAAACTTCCTATCAAGTTGAATACTGAAGATGCTGATGTTCCATCCTCAAGAAAAGAGGTGAACAAGAGGGGTCAGAACATAGAACAATACAGCATGGGAACAGGCCCTTTGGCCTGCAATGTCTGCCAGAAAAGGCCAGGGAAGGTCTTTACAATTTGAAGGGATTTTATAAAGTCCCACCAAGAGTTCAGAATCTAGGCCTTCGATAGAGTAGAATGGCCTTATTTATTTACAGTTCTTGAAAAATTTAATTTTAGTCCGATATTTATATCTTGGATTAAACTTCTTTATAATTCCCCATTTGCCTCGGTTTTTACTAATACCCAAAGATCGCCATATTTTCGATTATTTCGGGGCACCAGGCAAGGGTGCCCCCTTAGCCCTTTATTATTTAACTTAGCTTTAGAACCTTTGGCAATTGCTATCAGAGAAGCACCCAATATTACTGGTATTATTCGTTGCAGGGATATTCATAAAGTATCACTATATGCAGATGATTTATTGTTATATATTTCCAATCCTGAAAATTCTATTCCTGCAGTTTTATCTTTATTAGCCCAATTTAGTAATTTTTCGGGATATAAACTGAACTTAAATAAAAGTGAATTATTCCCTTTTAATGGATGGGTTCCTATTTATGATAGTTTACCTTTTAAAATAGCTAGAGACCATTTTAAATATTTAGGGATTAAGATTACTAAAAAACATAAAGATTTGTTTAGGACTAATTTTTTCCCTCTATTGGACCTGATCGGCAGTTTATTTACCAATTGGTCACCATTATCCCTATCCATGATAGGCCGAATTAATGCTATTAAGATGATGATCTTACCTAAATTTTTATATATATTCCAAGCTATACCTATTTTTGTTCCTAAATCTTTTTTTGATAAGGTCGATTCTAAATTGTCCTCGTATATCTGGCAAAACAAGAATCCTAGATTGGGGAAAAAATATTTACAGAAATCTAAACTAGAGGGAGGGTTGGCATTACCCAACTTTAGAATTTATTACTGGGCAATTAATATTAGTTACTTAAGGTATTGGTTGAATTATTCAGAATTATCTCTAAATCCCCATTGGGTAAATTTAGAAATTAAACCGATACAAAATTTTTCAATTAGCTCTATTTTGGGAGCTGCTCTCCCTTTTACTCTTACTAAATTATATAAACTAATTGATAATCCAATGGCTAAACATACACTACGTATATGGTTTCAATTCCGGAGATTTTTTGGCCTAAGTCATTTTATCTTGGAAACTCCTATTGTACTAAATTTCTTTTTTCATCCCTCTCTAATTGATCAGGCTTATTTACTCTGGAAAGTTAAAGGTATAACATGCTTTTCGGATTTATTTTTGGATAACTCTTTCATGTCATTTGAACAATTATCCATGAAATATGATTTACCTCGATCTCATTTCTTTCGATATTTGCAGATTAGGAGTTTCTTAGTTTCGACTTTACCCTCTTTTCCCAATCGGGAGACTACGACTGTTTTAGAGGATATACTATATTCAAAATTCCCTCCAATAGGTGTGATATCTAAATTATATAATATAATTACAAAAATAAATTCTGGGACTTTTGAAAAGTTTAAAAATGATTGGGAAAGAGAACTCAACCTTCATATTTCTAATGAAAATTGGAATAAAATTCTGCGACTGGTAAACTTTTCTTCTCTATGTGCAAAACATTCACTAATACAGTTTAAAGTTGTTCATAGAGCTCATATGTCTAAAGATAAACTCCATCGCTTTTATTCTCATATCGATCCTATATGTGATAAATGTCAATTGGAAATAGCTTCCCTTACACATATGTTTTGGTCCTGTCCCTCTTTACAGAATTATTGGAAGGAAATTTTTTCCATTATATCTACTGTTTTGAATATTGATTTACAACCACATCCCATTACTGCAATTTTTGGATTACCTATGATAGATTTGACTTATTTATCTCTTCCTGCGGATCGTATGATTGCTTTTCTTACACTAATGGCTAGAAGATCTATACTATTGAATTGGAAAGAGGTTAATCCTCCCACTGTTTTCCAATGGTTTACCCAAACTATACTATGTTTAAATTTAGAGAAAATTAGAAACTCTGTCTATGAATCCCATTCTAAGTTTGAGTTAACCTGGCGACCATTTATTCAATATTTTCATTTGTGGTGAGTTGATCTGGCTCTGTTTTCTTTCTATGATTATGTATGATAATTGGGCTGTAAGTTGAGATCGGAGTGATCGGCGTGGTTTAGCTATATCTGTAGGTTTTTTTTTTAAGTTTTTTTTTTAAGTTTTTTTTTAATTCAGATTTGTTTTTTCTTCTTTTTTGGGTTTTTTTTTTTCTCTTTTTCCATATATTGTTATTAATTATATCTTTTTTTTAGAGATAGTTCACACCTTAAACTGATCTAAAAATTTTTTTTTATGATATATTTTTATTCTGTAATATTATTGTTTAATATCTCTGTATTAATTCATTACTTACTATGTATTTTTTATATCTCTTTGAACTGCATGTGTTTATAAATTATAATAATAATAAAAAGATTGAAAAAGAAAAGAAAGAGTTCAGAATCTAGAAAACAGGAGAGATATAACATCCCTATCCAACATTGGAATTATAAAGGTTAAGGTTAAAGTTCCATTATTGTCATGTAATACTACATTTACAGAATGTAGCATAGATGAAATTTTTTAACTTTGTCCATGGTAAGGCAGACAGAAAGTCACCACTTTGTCCAGCGCCCCTCACAGAAGCCTACAGCACCTGGTGTTCCGAAGCAGTCTCCCCTCCAAGTACTGACCAGGCCTGAGCCTGCTTAGCTTCTACGATCAGATAAACTCAGGAATATTCATGCTATTATGTTAATTGATTTCAAATGTGGACTGGTTAAAGTGGACATACAAATACAATACAGATAAAAAGTTAGATAGGCACACAAAGGAACGGCCAAGGAATTGCTCACACTAACTATCTCTCATTTGTACAAAATGATACCTATGTATTTGTTTATATGAATACATGTCCTGCATATGTATTGTTTATCTGAATGTGTGTTATGTCTGGTTGTGTGTCTGTGTGTTTTGCTCTGAGGACCAGAGAACGTTGTTTCGTCAAATTGTACTTCTGCAATCAGATGACCATAAATTTGACTTGGATGAAAGGAAAATAGAGGGTTATGAGGTAGGGAAGGTTTAGAACTTTTTTAAGGAATATATGGGTTAGCACAACCTCAAGGGCTGAAGGGCCTGTACTGTTCTATGTATGATGTAGAGGTATGATGTATAATTATAGAGCTCAGCAAATAAAGTGCAAGTTAATCTCTGCTGTCTTTGCCTTCAATCCTCTGATCCCCACCCACACTCTCCTGCCCGTGCACCATCCTCACTTCGATAACATTAACCCTTCTCACCACTCCACAGACGCTACCTGACCCACTGGGTGTTTGCTGGCCCTTGCTTCAGGTTTCCACCACCATCAGTCACTGTCTTTTGTTTGTAGCAATGCAGATGGCTTTGGAATCATGTTGAAGAATTAGGGGCTAAGTCAGGATGAGCGAGACAAAAGGAGCTGATCTGTTGGGTGGGCAACGCCAGCCACTTTGGCTCTGGGCATTCAGGTCATTGGGACTAGACAAGCCAAAGACGATGGCTCCAGAATTTAAATGTGACACAGAATCAGACAGCACACGCTGGTGGCCTGAACTGCCTCTGTCCATGGACAATTCAGCCAGTCCCGTTCTACCACCTTCTGCTCTTCCCAATTCTTTTCCCAAAACACCTAGTGACTACCTGGGCTGGACCCTCCTGCTTACTCTACTATAAAGTCCACCAAGTGCAGTAGCTTTTCCTCTTTTTTCTCTTCGGCCCTGAGACAAATCCTGTGTGGGCAACACTGGTGGAGTTGCTGGTAAGGTGTGCAGTACATAGGGATCGGTTGTAGTTGTAGATAGCATCTCAGCCATGCCCATGTTAGGCAAGGAACAACGGGTAACGTATTGTAGTCCTTGGTTGTGATAACTCTGTGTAGACAGTTGCTGGTGTCGATAGCATTAAGTCCAATGTAACTGAGCTTGTAAGCAGTTACTGGTATTGGTAGTGTTAAGTCTGATGTGAGTGATTACCCTGTGTTGTGTGATTGAGAATACTTGCTTGTATTATCCCTCCTGTGATCCCCTTTCAATAAAGATTATTCTGCATTCAGCCTGCATCCAGACCCGCTATTCTTTAATCCACCGAACTTTTCCTATCCAACACAACACTCCCCATATATTTTCTACTTCTCTGTTGGGCAATAAAAATGTTCTTAACCCCAATCACCATTTTCTTCTGACCATTCCCCATTCTTTGTCATGCACATTTCCAAGAAACGTTGGCGCTAATGTTTGCAGCTGGAATTAAACATTCTCAACAAATCTCTTTATCCATCATATCCACTGAGATTATTCTGACTTTTTAAGTGAATATGTATGTCCCTCTCAATGAGCAGATTTCGCTTCGAGTATAACTGTCTCATATTCCGTAGAATATCATAGCAGGAAAGTGAAAAAAGCCTTAACATTCATCTGTCTTTCTGAAGAACCAACTTTTCACCCATACATTAATAGTCTTATCATGCATGTTGGCAAGAATCCTAACCACATCTATTCAGATTACTATACTCCTCCAGATTATTAGAAGCCCAGTTACAACTCCCACTGACGTACTAATCCTCCTGCTTTATCTCATTCTCAGGCACCCAAACTTTTGCAACTGTAATTTCAATGAAAATAAACAGACCAGCCCCACTGCTGCCACCCCCAAACAGCCCTCCAGCCAGCCTATACGTTGCTTGCCTCCTTCTGTGTGCTTTAGATGTAACTTCACAACGGTTGTTACCATTTCTGTGGCAGCGAGAAGGGCATCTTTTTTTTGCTGCATTTCGCTTTTTGTTTCAGGACTTTCCTGCATCCCGCAAGGACTGGCCTCCTGATGAGTCGACTGCTTCACATATGAGGCCTCGACCTGTGCAGTAACATTGGCTGGAGTAAAACACGTAACTCTTGTAGGTGCTGTGTTATTGAAGTAAAAACTCAGCAGGTCAAAAAGCATTCTTTACATTGCAAAGATGAAGATACATAATCAATGTTTTGGGCTTGAGCCCTTCATCAAGGTAAGAGGAAAATGTGAGCAGGAACCTGGACAAAAAGGTGGGGGAGGGGGAGGGGAAGGGAGAGGAGCCCAGGCCCAGAGGCAGGAGGTGCATAAGGGAGGGAGGGAACACCAGCAAACATGGGGAGGGGAATGGTTCTGTGAAGGGAGAGGGAAGGGGATTGAGAGAAAAGAAATGGAAGGATAGGTCCTGCCTACATTTTGGTGACAAGACAGCAAAAGAATAAATTTCTCCCTCTCTTCCCCATCCTTCTGTCTCCTTTCCTCCAGCTCTTACTTACCCATAATTTCCCCACGCAACTGGAACTACTCTGTGTTTCCCAGAACAGTTCCAACTGCGCGGGGGATTATGGGTAGGGAAGACGTCCATTGCTATGCCACGCTTCGTCCCTGCTGCCCCGACGGCTCCCGCCCGGCCACCTCCCTGCCTTGAGGGGGGTCATGGAGGGAGAGGGGTGAGTGGGGAAATGGGTCTTGGGCTGATGGCATCATCAGCCCTGTCCCTAACCAGCCGCTTGAGGCGGCTGTACATTCAGGTCAGGAGGCGGAGCCTCACTAAGAAGGGTTGGAAACGGCACCTCAGATCCAGCCACAGCGCCTTCAGAAAGGTACATCTTTAGGCACAAGGGCGAAAAACCTCCGCCTTTACAGATGAGTGTTTTCCCTGCTTGAAAGTGCCTAGACACTTCGGTGACCCATTGTGTTCTGGGAAGGGGGCACGAACAAGTGTATAAACTGCACCCAGTAGGCCACAGACCCTCCCTATAATATGTATGCAGACTCTCTAAGCTGTGAAAAGCACTCATTCAGGCTGAAATCTGTAGAGTGGCCAACTATTGCAACTAAGGTGCCAAACACTCAACCTGTCTTTAATGGTAATATAATGCCAGGTTTTGCTTTTATCGATCCACATTTAATTGATATTCAAAACATACAGGGGGTTTAGATTGTAAATTGGGTGGCTTGGACTTGTGGACCAAAATAGCCTGTTAATATGCTATATGTGTAAATTTAAATTTAAATTTGATGTAATCACAAAACGCTGTATTGTACCATCTGCAGGTTCTTCTATATTTAGAAACACAAATAACAAGGATAGAACTTCCAAAGAGATACTGTAAATTCTCGTGTAAAAATCCAATTTTTTTTGGGGGCCAAGAAGTTGGGGGGGGGGGGTGGGGTCGTCTTTTACACGGTCCAAACCTTTGACCTCGTGAAGTACCTGCGTCGTTGAAGGGATCAGGAGCTCAGATGGCTGCGACTGGATGACAAATCCATGGTCGGAGCATCGGGAACTCGGATGGGTGGGAAATTCGGGCCATAAATAGAGGGATCGACTTTTACATGGTACCAAAAATTACACAAATATATTTGGTATCTTTTATTGAAGTCAAGCAACACACATCTGATTGTAGTGGTTTGCACAAGACCCAAATGTCCTCCAAAATGGTGCACTCAATTCTTAAGGGTATGAAAATACCTCATAAAAACCTCAGTACTTCCATCACAATAAAACAACCTCATTCATGTCAATTATCTTCGTAAGTCACATCACTTTTAACATATGTAAATATAAATCAGTCAAATGGTCAACAGCTGTATATTTTAATTGATCTACAAGTTTTGTTCATCTCCTTTATCTCCTTGACATCTTCAACTGCCAAGCTGCTACTTTTGATACTCCACACTAGATGTCTTCCTTTCCACTGTTTTAATCGTCCCTCATTGACTCGTTATGTGCACAGTTTCTTAATGCCAAAGGAAATGGGCCGATGATAATTTTTCTCCAGCAAAATATTTCAGTCACAATTGGGTCTAGAGCAGTGGTTCTCAACCTTCCCTTCCCACTCATATCCCACCTTAAGCCATCCCTTACTAATCACAGAGCACCAGTGGCACAGGGATTAGTAGTATGTGAGAGGAAAGAAAAAGGTTGAGAAATACTGGTGTAGAGTGAGTAGAGCAGTGGTGTAACCATGCAACTTTGAGGTGTGCCTGCGTTGCTCGTTAGTAAGGAGGAGATGTGGTTTTGGAGCTTGTTTGCCAGCACTGAGGGAATGATGGTGTTGAAGGCTGAGCTGCAGTAGATGAAGAGTAGCCAGATGTATTTGTTGCTGTTGTTTAGATGATCCAGAGCTGAGTGAAGAGCCAGGGATATTTCATCTGCTGTGGAGCGAATGTGATGATAGGTGAATTGCAGTGGGTCCAGATCATTACTTGGGTGAGTGTTAATTATGGCCATGACCAACCTCTCCAAGTATTTTGTCACAGTAGATATGAATGTTACTGGGTGATAGTCATTAAGGCAACCCTCCTTTCTGGGCACTGGATGATCGCTGCCCTTTTCAAGCAGGGAAGGAGCAGGAAAGAAACTGTTCTTGCTTGCTTCAGGAGGTTCATGTTTTCAAGCTCGTGTACTGACTGCCTGACAGAAGGGGTAGAAGACAGTGCAACTGGGGTGAGATGGGTCTTTCCTGAGAGTCAATGGAGGGCAGGTTGGTTTGCAACAATGGCCTCAGCTCTCTCTGCACATGAAGAACCGAACAACAATGAACGACCATTGAACTGTTGTATCGGAAAATAAGTTCAGCAAATTGCAGACTGGAAGATCCCACAAGAAGAAATGAAAAGCATGATGAACTAATGGGAATGTTTGTTGTGACTAAGTGGGAAAGAGACCCCAACTCTGCTTCAAATATTGGGACCTTGTCTCATGTTCTTGGAAAGGCTTCATTTTAATAGTTCATTCAAATCCTTCTAACATTCCATTAAAATATCGCTGTCAAACTCACCATAAAACTACATTTTCCAAACCTCTCTTTTTATTGATGGTAACAGGACTCGTACCATTTTGTTAAAGTTCTTTTGCAAGGACAGTTTAATTTTTTTTAAATTATCTTAGTGTTGGTGTATGAAAGTGGAATGTTTCTTGCCAACGACCACCATTAATCCTTTGCCAAGTAACCAATCAAATCAGGCAACAGGTCTTCCAAAAAGATTCTGTGCATTCCTTGAAGAAGGGCTCAGGCCCGAAACGTCAGGAATACATCTTCGTCTTTTACGGACGCTGAGTTCCTACAGCATTTCGGTGTGTTTCTACTGCAACCACGGCGCCGGCAGACTTTTGTGTTTCACTCACTTCCAAAAAAGATTGCTGTTCTTTCTCATCTGAAATTTACAACCTAAAAAAAACAAGCAAAAAAAAAAATTCTACCAACTACAAATGACTTTTCATCCTGTGAGGAATAATTTCTAATAATCCCGAGAGTCCATGAAAGAAACCAGAGTAGATGTCATCTGTTTAAAATGGGAACAAGTGGTGAGGTGATGGAGATGTGATTAATGCACCCATGAGATATGTATCAGCTGTGCTTTTAGTTTAACTGTTGCCTTGAGATCAGATTTCTCTGAGTCAAGAAGTAGAGGTTCAGGTGAAACACTGTTCTCAACCAAACCATTTTTAGGCATCACAGTGAATTTTTTTTAATGGCACTTTGTTTTAAACACTGTGCCACCCAGTTGGCCCAGAGGCTGGTTTTAGCTGCATTGCATTTTCTGCAGAACGTTGAATTGCTCATGACTCAAATATTTATTTAACAAATAATATTTATTTATTTTCATATTTGTTATGCGGGTTCTATGCTTATTATGGTGAACTATAATTGCCTGGTCAAGCATGCCTATTGGCTGGTTGCACCTGAGGCCCCTCCCCACAGGATCCTGTATAAAGATGGCTGCTCCACAGCGCCCTGCAACTCAGTGCAGAACAGCCAAACAGTAGGGCTATGCTACGTTCTCCACAATAGTCTCCTGAGTAATTGATGGTCCATCACTTATTTATCATTTGTCTGAATGTGCGTTGGCTGTGTTTGACCAGGGAACGCTTTTTCGTCAGGTTGTACTTGTACAATCGAATGATAAGTAAAGTTGAATTTGAACTAAAAGTGAGAGCGGATCTCATCTGGACAAGGCCTCATGTCCCTGCTGGGGCCTGGGACCCCGTGACGCTTCTGCCCCTTGACATTCTCTTGTGTTCCTATTTAACCCAGTGTCCTCTCCAGCATCTTCTCTTACCGAGACCTAGTCTCCATCGATCCACCCCACTCTCCTGCACCTCTCACATTGCTGCAACCTCTCCTGCCCTCCATGAACTCCTGAAACCTAATCTGCCCCCATGAACTCCTGCACCTTCTTCTCCACTTCTCACGCTGCTGCAACCTCGCCTGCCCTCCATGAACTCTTGTGGCCTCTCCTCCCCCACTCGCGCTACCGCACACTCTCCTACCCCCACTCCTGTGCCCTCTTATTATGTTCCTGCTCTTGCCTTGCTGAACCCTAACCTGTCCCCCCTGAACTTCTGTGCCTCTCTGGCCTCCCACATCCTCTCTCCCTCTCATGCACCCTTTCCTGCCTCCACCCTGTGTATTCCACCCTCTTTGCAGTTCTTCAACCTTTCACTGTGCCCATACACACCCACACCCTGCTGAACCCTGCATCTGCCTCACTTTACCCATATGTAACACTCCTTGCAACCCACTTTCCCCTCAATTCCTGTATTTCCGATGTTCTAATGCGTACATTATTATTACCATTGATTATTTTATGACTATAATTTAGCAAGCTCTCTAATGGCGAATAAATGGCTGTAAATGAGAGTTTGAGACAGTGACGTTCTGCAAATGGGGTCCTCCAGATATGTCCATTAGGTTGGTTCACTGCAAACAGTGCTGCCTGACGATCTCATCATCCAAATGCAATTCAGACCTGTTTGCCCATTGAGAGTGGGGGAGTGAGAACAATATCTGCTCCTACAAAGATATATTGAACCCTGTGGGGCATAGAAGGGAGATGTATTCCCTAGGGTGGAGAATTCTGCATGTGTAGTGAGATGTTTTAAGGTGAAGGAGCTAAAGGGGATCTGAGAGGTAAGATTTTCCACGCAGAGGAAGGGTGGGTATATGGAACGAGCTGCCTCTGGTGGAGGTGGGGTAATTACAATTTCAGATTTAAGATTTATTATCAGAGTACCTACCTGACATTACATACAACACTGTCTTTCCTTTTGCTGCGGGCGAGGCAGAATTATCACTTATTGGTAATGCAAGGAAATACTCTATTTCTTGGGTACAGACGTGTAAAAGTCATTTAGACAGGCCCATAGTTAGGAAAGACTTGGAGCAGTGTGGGACCAGCTCAGGCATGCAAATTGGTTGGCTGTTTCCAGACTGCATGACTCCATGACCTTAAAAGTTACAAGTCACCGCAAGCAATGTTTCTGGATGAAGAAATATTCATGACGCAAGAATTAATTTGACACAAATAAACAGCAGATTGATGCTAGATGGAGCAAGAGCCCGGTGAAGTCACCTGGATTCATCTGTTACGACAATACCCTGAAAGCGAATAGCGAATGTGCCAGTATCTGCATGTAACCAATTTTCTCCCTCTGACCACAGAAAGAGAAAGAGATTAATAACAGATCTAAAATAAGCAAATTGTCCCAATCACTGTGAATCCAACACACATGTTCCAATCACTGTGAATCTCACATGTGTGTTTCAATCACTGTGAATCTCACTTGCAACTTCCAATCACTGTGAATCTCACACGCATGTTCCAATCATTGTGAATCTCACTTGCATGTTCCAATCACTGTGAATCTCACTTGTGTGTTCCAATCACTGTGAATCTCACTTGTGTGTTCCAATTACTGTGAATCTCGCACACATGTCCCAATCACTGTGAATCTCATTTGTGTGTTCCAATCACTGTGAATCTCACTTGCATGTTCCAATCACTGTGAATCTCACTTGTGTGTTCCAATCACTGTGAATCTCGCACACATGTTC